>NC_083793.1:10551764-11141610 GCF_015708825.2 Lethenteron reissneri
CTCACTCCAACCCATCACTCACTCCCAGCCCATCACTCACTCCAGCCCATCACTCACTCCAGCCCATTACTCACACCCAGCCCATCACTCACTCCCAGCCCATCACTCACACCCAGCCCATCACTCACTCCCAACCCATCACTCACTCCCAGCCATCACTCACTCCAGCCCATCCTCACTCCAGCCCATCACTCACTCCCAACCCACAATCACTCCCAGCCCATCACTCACTCCCAGCTCATCACTCACTACCAACCATCACTCACTCCCAGCCATCACTCACTCCAGCCCATCACTCACTCCCAGCCCATCAACTCACTCCCAGCCCATCACTCATCCCAGCCCATCACTCACTCCCAGCCCATCACTCACTCCCAGCCCATCACTCCCAGCCCATCACTCCCACCATCACTCACTCCCAGCCCATCACTCACTCCCAGCCCATCACTCAACTCCAGCCCATCACTCCCAGCCCATCACTCACTCCCAGCCATCACTCATCCCAGCCCATCACTCACTCCCAGCCATCACTCACTCCCAGCCCATCACTCCCAGCCCATCACTCACTCCCAGCCCATCAACTCATCCCAGCCCATCACTCCCAGCCCATCACTCACTCCCAGCCCATCACTCACTCCCAGCCCATCACTCACTCCCAGTCATCACTCACTCCCAGCCCATCACTCACTCCCAGCCCATCACTCCCAGCCCATCACTCACTCCTGGCCCATCACTCACTCCCAGCCCATCACTCACTCCCAGCCCATCACTCACTCCCAGCCCATCACTCACTCCCAGCCCATCACTCACTCCCAACCCATCACTCACACCCAGCCCATCACTCACACCCAGCCCATCACTCACACCCAGCCCATCACTCACACCCAGCCCATCACTCACACCCAGCCCATCACTCACTCCCAGCCCATCACTCACTCCCAGCCCATCACTCACACCCAGCCCATCACTCACTCCCAGCCATCACTCACTCCCAGTTCATCACTCACTCCCAGCCCATCACTCACTCCCAACCCATCACTCACTCCCAGCCCATCACTCACTCCCAGCCCATCACTCACTCCCAGTTCATCACTCACCCAGCCCATCACTCATCCCAGCCATTACTCACCCAGCCATCACTCCACCCAGCCAACTCACTCCCAACCCATCACCACTCCCCAGCCCATAACTCACTCCCAGCCCATCACTCACTCCCAGCCATCACTCACTCCCAGCCCATCACTCAACTCCCAGCACATCACTCATCCCAGCCCATTACTCACTCCCAGCCCATTACTCACTCCCAGCCCATCACTCCCAGCCATCACTCACTCCCAGCCATCACTCACTCCCAGCCCATTACTCACACCCAGCCCATCACTCACTCCCAGCCCATCACTCACACCCAGCCCATCACTCACTCCCAACCCATCACTCACTCCCAGCCCATCACTCACTCCCAGCCCATCACTCACTCCCAGCCCATCACTCACTCCCAGCCCATCACTCACTCCCAGCCCATCACTCACACCCAGCCCATCATCACTCCCAACCCATCACTCACTCCCAGCCATCACTCACTCCAGCCCCATCCCAGCCCATCACTCACTCCCAACCCATCACTCACTCCCAGCCCATCACACTCAAGCTCATCACTCACTACCAACCCATCACTCACTCCCAGCCCATCACTCACTCCCAGCCCATCACTCACTCCCAGCCCATCACTCACTCCCAGCCCATCACTCACTCCCAGCCCATCACTCCCAGCCCATCACTCCCACCCATCACTCACTCCCAGCCCATCACTCACTCCCAGCCCATCACTCCCAGCCCATCACTCACCTCCAGCCCATCACTCACTCCCAGCCCATCACTCCCAGCCCATCACTCAATCCAGCCCATCACTCCCAGCCCATCACTCACTCCAGCCCATCACTCACTCCCAGCCCTCACTCACTCTCAGGCCCATTCACATCACTCCCAAGCCCATCACTCACTCCCAGTTCCATCACTCACTCCCAGGCCCAATCACTCACTCCCAGTTCCTCATCCACTCCCAGGCCCATCACTCACTCCCAGGCCCCATCACTCACTCAGCCCATCACTCACTCCTTATGGCCCATCACTCACTCCCCAGCCCATCACTCACTCCCAGCCCATCACTCACTCCCAGCCCATCACTCACTCCCAGCCCATTCACTCACTCCCAGCCCATCACTTCACTCTTCCAGCCCATTCACGCAACTCCAGCCTCATCAATCAACTCCCCAAGCCATCACTCACTCCCAGTCCCATCACTCACTCCCAGCCCATGCATCTCACTCCCAGCCCAATCACTCACTCCAGCCCATCACTCACTCCCAGCCCATCACTCACTCCCAGCCCATCACTCCATCCCAAGCCCATCACTCACACCCAGCCCATCACTCACTCCCAACCCATCACTCACTCCCAGCCCATCACTCACTCCCAGCCCATCACTCCCAGCATCACTCACTCCCAACCCATCACTCACTCCCAGCCCATCACTCACTCCCAGCTCATCACTCACTACCAACCCATCACTCACTCCCAGCCCATCACTCACTCCCAGCCCATCACTCACTCCCAGCCCATCACTCACTCCCAGCCATCACTCACTCCCAGCCATCACTCACTCCAGCCCATCACTCCCAGCCCATCACTCCAGCCATCACTCACTCCCAGCCCATCACTCACTCCCAGCCCATCACTCACTCCCAGCCACATCACTCCAGCCCATCACTCACTCCCAGCCCATCACTCACTCCCAGCCATCATCCCAGCCCATCACTCACTCCCAGCCCATCACTCCCAGCCCATCACTCACTCCCAGCCCATCACTCACCCAGCCCATCACTCACTCCCAGCCATCATCTCAGCCAACTCACTCCCAGCCCATCATCACTCCCAGCCCATCACTCACTCCCAGCCATCACTCACTCCCAGCCATCACTCACTCCCAGCCCATCACTCACTCCCCAGCCCATCACTCCCAGCCAATCACTCACTCCCAGCCCATCACTCCCACCAATCACTCAATCCAGCCCATCACTCACTCCAGCCCATCACTCACTCCAGACCATCACTACTCCAGCCCATCACTCACTCCCAGCCCACATCACTCACTCCCCAGCCATCACTCACTTCCCAGCCCATACTCACTCCAGGCCCATCACTCACTCCCAGCCATCACTCACTCCCAGCCCAATCACTCACTCCCAGCACATCACTCACTCCCAGCCCATCACCACTCCCAGCCCATCACTCACTCCAGCCCTCACTCACTCCCAGCCCTCACTCACTCCCAGCCCATCACTCACTCCCAGCCCATCACTCACTCCCAAGCCCATCACTCACTCCCAGCATCCTCACTCCACCCATCACTCACCCCAGCCATCACTCACTCCAGCCTCACTCACTCCCAGCCCATCACTCACTCCAGCCCATCACTCACTCCAGCCCATCACTCACTCCCAGCCATCACTCACTCCCAGCCCATCACTCCTCCCAGCCATCACTCACTCCAGCCCATCACTCCCAGCCCATCACTCCCAGCCCATCACTCACTCCCAGCCCATCACTCACTCCCAGCCCATCACTCACTCCCAGCCCATCACTCCCAGCCCATCACTCACTCCCAGCCCATCACTCACTCCCAGCCATCACTCACTCCAGCCCATCATCCCAGCCCATCACTCCAGCCCATCACTCACTCCCAGCCCATCACTCACTCCCAGCCCATCACTCCCAGCCCATCACTCACTCCCAGCCCATCACTCACTCCCAGCCCATCACTCACTCCCAGCCCATCACTCACTCCCAGCCCATCACTCCCAGTTCATCACTCACTCCCAGCCCATCACTCACTCCCAGCCCATCACTCCCAGCCAATCACTCACTCCTGGCCCATCACTCACTCCCAGCCCATCACTCACTCCCAGCACATCACTCACTCCCAGCCCATCACTCACTCCAGCCCATCACTCACTCCCAGCCCATCCCTCACTCCCAGCCCATTACTCACTCCCAGCCCATCACTCACTCCCAGCCCATCACTCACTCCCAGCTCATCACTCACTCCCAGCCCATCACTCACTCCCAGCCCATCACTCACTCCCAGCCCATCACTCACTCCAGCCCATCACTCACCCAGCCATCACTCACTCCCAGTCATCACTCACTCCCAGCCCATCACTCATCCCAGCCCATCACTCACTCCCAGCTCATCACTCACTCCCAGCCATCACTCCCAGCCCACATCACTCCTGGCCACACTCACTCCCAGCCCATCACTCCCAGCCCATCACTCACTCCTGGCCCATCACTCACTCCCAGCCCATTACTCACTCCCAGCCCATCACTCACTCCCAGCCCATCACTCCAGCCCATCCTCACTCCCAGCCATCACTCACTCCTGGCCCATCACTCACTCCCAGCCCATCACTCACTCCCAGCCCATTACTCACTCCCAGCCCATCACTCACTCCCAGCCCATCACTCCCAGCCCATCACTCACTCCCAGCCATCACTCACTCCCAGCCCATACTCACTCCCAGCCCATCACTCACTCCCAGCCCATCACTCCCAGCCCATCACTCACTCCCAGTTCATCACTCACTCCCAGCCAATCACTCCCAGCCCATCACTCACTCCTGGCCCATCACTCACTCCCAGCCCATCACTCCCAGCCCATCACTCACTCCTGGCCCATCACTCACTCCCAGCCCATCACTCACTCCCAGCCCATTACTCACTCCCAGCCCATCACTCACTCCCAGCCCATCACTCCCAGCCCATTACTCACTCCCAGCCCATCACTCACTCACAGCCCATCACTCCCAGCCCATCACTCACTCCCAGCCCATCACTCACTCCCAGCACATCACTCACTCCCAGCCCATCACTCCCAGCCCATCACTCACTCCCAGCACATCACTCACTCCCAGCACATCACTCACTCCTGGCCCATCACTCACTCCCAACCCATCACTCACTCCCAGTCCATTACTCACTCCCAGCCCATCACTCACTCCCAGCCATCCTCCCAGCCATCACTCACTCCCAGCCCACACTCACTCCCAGCCCATCACTCCCAGCCATCACTCACTTCCAGCCCATCACTCACTCCCAGCACATCACTCACTCCAGCCATCACTCCCAGCCCATCACTCACACCAGCACATCACTCACTCCCAGCATCATCACACCCAGCCCATCACTCACTCCCAGCCATCATCACTCCCACCCATCACTCCCAGCACATCACTCACTCCCAGCCCATCACTCACCCAGCCCATCACTCACTCCCAGCCCATCACTCCCAGCCCATCACTCCCAGCCCATTACTCACTCCCAGCCATCACTCACTCCAGCCCATCACTCACTCCCAGCCATCACTCACTCCCAGCCATCACTCACTCCCAGCCCATCATCACTCCCAGCCCATCACTCACTCCCAGTTCATCACTCACTCCCAGTTCATCACTCACTCCCAGCCCATCACTCACTCCCAGCCCATCACTCCCAGCCATTACTCACTCCCAGCCCATCACTCACTCCCAGCCATCACTCACTCCCAGCCCATCACTCACTCCCAGCCCATCACTCACTCCCAGCCCATCATCACCCAGCCCATCACTCCCAGCCATCACTCACTCCCAGCCCATCACTCACTCCCAGCCCATCACTCACTCCCAGCCCATCACTCACTCCCAGTTCATCACTCACTCCCAGCCCATCACTCACTCCCAGCCCATCACTCCCAGCCCATCACTCACCCAGCCATCACTCACTCCCAGTTCATCACTCACTCCCAGCCCATCACTCACTCCTCAGCCCATCACTCCCAGTTCATCACTCATCAGCCATCACTCAATCCCAGTTCATCATCACTCCCAGCCCATCACTCATCCCAGCCCATCACTCACTCCAGCCCATCACTCCCAGCCCATCACTCACTCCCAGCCATCACTCACTCCCAGCCCATCACTCACTCCCAGCCCATCACTCACTCCCAGTTCATCATCACTCCCAGCCCATCACTCACTCCCAGTTCATCACTCCCAGCCATCACTCACTCCCAGCCCATCACTCACTCCCAGCCTATCACTCACTACCAGCCCATCACTCACTCCCAGTTCATCATCACTCCCAGCCCATCACTCACTCCCAGTTCATCACTCACTCCCAGCCCATCACTCACTCCCAGTTCATCACTCACTCCCAGCCCATCACTCACTCCCAGTTCATCACTCACTCTCAGCCCATCACTCACTCCCAGTTCATCACTCACTCCCAGTTCATCACTCATCCCAGCCCATCACTCACTCCCAGTTCATCACTCCTCCCAGCCATCACTCATCCCAGTTCATCACTCACTCCCAGCCCATCACTCACTCCCAGCCCATCACTCCCAGCCCATCACTCACTCCCAGCCCATCACTCACTCCCAGCCCATCACTCACTCCCAGCCCATCTCTCACTCCCAGTTCATCACTCACTCCCAGCCCATCACTCACTCCCAGCCCATCACTCACTCCCAGCCCATCACTCACTCCCAGCCCATCACTCACTCCCAGTTCATCACTCACTCCCAGCCCATCACTCACTCCCAGCCCATCACTCCCTCCCAGTTCATCACTCACTCCCAGCCCATCACTCACTCCCAGTTCATCACTCACTCCCAGCCCATCACTCACTCCCAGCCCATCACTCACTCCCAGCCCATCACTCCCAGCCCATCACTCACTCCCAGCCCATCACTCACTCCCAGCCCATCACTCACTCCCAGCCCATCACTCACTCCCAGCCCATCACTCACTCCCAGCCCATCACTCACTCCCAGTTCATCACTCACTCCCAGCCCATCACTCACTCCCAGTTCATCACTCACTCCCAGCCCATCACTCACTCCCAGCCCATCACTCACTCCCAGTTCATCACTCACTCCCAGCCCATCACTCACTCCCAGCCCATCACTCACTCCCAGTTCATCACTCACTCCCAGCCCATCACTCACTCCCAGTTCATCACTCACTCCCAGCCCATCACTCACTCCCAGCCCATCACTCACTCCCAGCCCATCACTCCCAGCCCATCACTCACTCCCAGCCCATCACTCACTCCCAGCCCATCACTCACTCCCAGCCCATCACTCACTCCCAGTTCATCACTCACTCCCAGCCCATCACTCACTCCCAGTTCATCACTCACCCAGCCCATCACTCACTCCCAGCCCATCACTCACTCCCAGCCTATCACTCACTCCCAGCCCATCACTCACTCCCAGTTCATCACTCACTCCCAGCCCATCACTCACTCCCAGTTCATCACTCACTCCCAGCCCATCACTCACTCCCAGTTCATCACTCACTCCCAGCCCATCACTCACTCCCAGTTCATCACTCACTCCCAGCCCATCACTCACTCCCAGTTCATCACTCACTTCCAGTTCATCACTCACTCCCAGCCCATCACTCACTCCCAGTTCATCACTCACTCCCAGCCCATCACTCACTCCCAGTTCATCACTCACTCCAGCCATCACTCATCCCAGCCCATCACTCCCAGCCCATCACTCACTCCCAGCCCATCACTCACTCCCAGCCCATCACTCACTCCCAGCCCATCACTCACTCCCAGTTCATCACTCACTCCCAGCCCATCACTCACTCCCAGCCCATCACTCACTCCCAGCCCATCACTCACTCCCAGCCATCACTCACTCCCAGTTCATCACTCACTCCCAGCCCATCACTCACTTCCAGCCCATCACTCACTCCCAGTTCATCACTCACTCCCAGCCCATCACTCATCCAGTTCATCACTCACTCCCAGCCCATCACTCACTCCCAGCCCATCACTCACTCCCAGCCCATCACTCCCAGCCCATCACTCACTCCCAGCCCATCACTCACTCCCAGCCCATCACTCACTCCCAGCCCATCACTCACTCCCAGTTCATCACTCACTCCCAGCCCATCACTCACTCCCAGTTCATCACTCACTCCCAGCCCATCACTCACTCCCAGCCCATCACTCACTCCCAGCCCATCACTCACTCCCAGCCCATCACTCACTCCCAGTTCATCACTCACTCCCAGCCCATCACTCACTCCCAGTTCATCACTCACTCCCAGCCCATCACTCACTCCCAGTTCATCACTCACTCCCAGCCCATCACTCACTCCCAGTTCATCACTCACTCCCAGCCCATCACTCACTCCCAGTTCATTACTCACTCCCAGTTCATCACTCACTCCCAGCCCATCACTCACTCCCAGTTCATCACTCACTCCCAGCCCATCACTCACTCCCAGTTCATCACTCACACTCCCAGCTCATCCACCTGTCCGTGTTGTGAGGCGGCCGCAGCCTGCCTCACCTGTCGTGTGGCGACCCAATTGAGATGCTATTTACTTCATACAACTATGATTGTGACAATACTAATGAAGATATTATTCTTATTTATTATTTACAAACTACGTGCACATTGTACACTCGTTTTACCTTTGGCCTGACGGAGTAAACCCAACGGTACGAACGACAACAGCGAGAGGCAAGGCAGAGTGGGGTGGTGAGAGTGCAGCGCGATTTCCGCCGTGACAAAGAGGCAGCAGAACCACAAAGCCTCACAAAGTGCCTCCTCACTGATTCGACCCCGGAGTGCCATCGCTGAGGTTGCATCTGTGTAGCTACCCACACTCGGAGTCCCTCCCCTCTCCCCAGCACGTCCCCGGGTGTCAACAGACGCTGCACCTCCGTGCACCTCGGTTCTTCTCACTCCTTCACATCCTCCTTTCCCTCTCTTCCCTCCACCATCATCATCATCATGGTCACCACCGTCTCACCCACGACATCTCGACACCGGTCATTCCTTTTCCCTCTCCTCCTCCTCCCCTTCCCGCACCGGCGCTCCTCCTCCTCTCTTCCTGCCGCTCATCTTGAGCCGTGCCACTATCTTTCTCCGTCTTGGGGACTTCCGTACCGGAATCCCCTCTGCTTTTTCACTCCTTTCTAATCCTCCGTACATTATTACGTACTTGACTTTCTCGTGGTGGTGTGCCGCGGGGTCAGGGATTTTGAAACGACTGTAAAACAAGACAAATGGGAGATTAAATCGCCAAAAAAAAAACACATCGCATTACCGATGAGTGCAATGTTAGTCCAACCTTTGGGAGTGCCAGAGTGGCGAGATGTTAACTACCTGGCCTGGTATGCAGGAGGTCGTGGGTTCGATCCTGACCGTGGCGCCCGTATATGTGGAGTTTGCGTGTTTTCTCCATGGTCGTGTGGATCTTCATCCGAGTCCTCCGGTTTTTCTATCCACATTTAGAATCAACGTGCGTTTGGAGTATTTGGCTGCTATAAATAGTCCACGTGATAAGCCACTTCGTTGGGCTGTCATTTGTGATAGCCAGGTCGCTTCTGAACCTAATCTATAGAGCTCAGTGGGGCCTTACCTGGTCAAATAAAAACGTTTTTTTTAGTTTAACAGACACGTCCTACACCAGCATGGGAGGTGGTGGGGGCAAGGGGGGCAGTGCACACGCCCGTCGGCTTGTTTACTTCCAGATCCGCGTAGCCGCCTGTGCGAAACTTCGCTTCATCTCGTGCAAAACTCTAAACAGCACGCCGATAAAATCGTGTTTTCTCAAGTGAGGTCTGGTCCCACAGGTCCGTAACGATCAGCCCAAAGACTGATCCTAGACTTCGGCGGCCCAGTGTTACTCGCCATCGTGGGATCGAGCGTCTCTCTCTCTCTTTCATCTGGCCGAGGTGGCGACGCCGCCCGCAAGATGTGTGTCCCTGGTTGACCTGTCTCGTGTGAGGGTTTCTGGCCCAGGCCTGGCCTCCATTAGGACCCTGCCGAGTTTTTCCTTCCCGGCGGTGGCAGCGGTGACGGCAGCGCCGGGTGGAAGAGGAGGGGGGGGGGGGGAAATCCCACGGAGCAGATGAGGACAGTGGAAGCAAGTAAAGATGTGGCCAGAATGTGGACAGTGACCACCTGGCACTGCGGGAATGTGGCCCAGTGCGGTGGAAGCGCAGCTGTGCATCATCCGGTGCTCTTGCAGGCAAAGAGAGTTGCTGGATCATGCCGAGATGAGTGAGAAAAACCTGCTGGCAAGGACATTGCGGTTGCATGAGTTTTATTCACTCGTACGTATGAGCCCCATCCTGTCAGATCACAGAAACTAAAGTGGGGTTGAGCCGGGTTGGTGCTTGGATGGGAGTCCCAGACTTGCGCTGGAGGTGGTGCGGAGATTGCAGTACAGCAATGGATTCGTGAATCTATCTGCGTGGAGTGTTCAGTTGTTATTGTCCGTATGAGTGGATTCTCTCCAGAAATTCTGGTTTTCCTGCCACATGCTAAATATTAATTCTAGATAATTGGCCAAAAATCTCAATGCAGTACCCTCTTTAAAAAGGAGATTCAGTAAAGCTTTTTGGATAAACACACGACGTATGTGAAGTCCCACGTCATTGCAGGTGATAGAAAATGGATAAAAGGATTAAAAGTGTGCACAGAAGAATAGGGGCGATGCATCATTGAAATGACACTGAGAGACAGGAAGAGGAACACATCGACTGGTAACAGCCAAAGTTGGTAGACAGAATGTCCGCCATGGAGGTGGAACGATGAAATAAGCTCGTGTCGGATGGACTATTGCATCGCAGGGCCGTAAGAGATGGTGACGGCTTGGGGGGTAGATCTTCATACAGCAGTGGATAGATCATGGCTGATGACTATCGCGACTATTATTAGATGAAATGGGTGACTGTGTTGGATTCCTGCCAGCGGCAGCGGAGGCTCGTGCCGGGTGCTGGGCCGAGTTCTCGTTCAGACAGTCTGCCGCACTGGAGCACCCATTGTGTGCGCGCATGTTCACGCGTGTCTGTGTGTGTGTGTCT
This sequence comes from Lethenteron reissneri, assembly GCF_015708825.2. Lineage (NCBI taxonomy): Eukaryota > Metazoa > Chordata > Hyperoartia > Petromyzontiformes > Petromyzontidae > Lethenteron > Lethenteron reissneri. Next base: position 10,562,700 of record NC_083793.1, read on the forward strand.
GTGTGTGTGCGTTTCTGTGTGTGTCTGTGTGAAGTTCTGACTAACCCAATACAGACGGCCAGGTGATGTCACCTCCACTTAGCGGTGAATGTTGTTGGCTGCCGCGGCTGCTGTTGCTTTGTTCCTACGTTTGTGGGCGTACGTTACATCTGTGCCTTTGTGCGTGCGTCTGCCCTTGCGTCTGACCATGCGTCTGTGCGTGCGTCTGCCTGTGTGTTTGCCCGTGTGCCTGCCTGTGTGTGTGTGTCCTTGTGTCTATCCATGCATCTTCCTGTGTTTCTATCCTTGTGTCTGCTCTGTGTCTGCCCGTGCATCTACACGTGCATCTCCCTATTGCCTCTTCCCTTGTGTCTGTCCCTGTGTCTGCCCATACGTCTGAGTGCGTGACTTCATCTTTTGCAGTTGGATCTAGTTACTTGGAGCATTTGATTATTAACACCGCGGATGACAAATGCACATGTGACCTTCAGAATAAAAGAACAAGCCGGCCAAACCACTTCACTAAGGGAGCCAGCCTACTTTCCGTTAAGCTTGCAAGCTTACACCCTTGTGCTTGTGTTCTAAGGCACATGCTGACACTCAAGACGCGACACCGATCGGGATACAACTCTGGGAAAAGTTGAAATAGTCTCAGCGGCAAAGAGATTTCGTGGATCAGCATAAACCAAAATACGCGTGCGATGACCGCAATCGATTTGACCTCTGTGACCCTCAGGGAAGCACCGAGGGAAGGGCACCCCTTTTTCATCCCCGTCGCTGACGTCACTGCCCCTTGCCCCCCCCCCCCCCCTTCGGTGGTTCCCCATTCCCCGACCCCCGGGGGTCAGGTGGGTCCGGCGGCGGGGGCCAGGAGGTGATCGTGGGCGCCGACGCGACGTCGCACACGCTGACCGACCTGGCGCAGGACACAGCCTACGCCCTCAGCATCCAGGCCGTGTCGCCCACCGGACCGGGGCCCGTGGTCTCCACCGTCGGGAGGACACGTAAGGGCCACGCGTGGCACGCCCGACACGCGCGACGACGCACTGGCATGGGTGTCGCAGACGCGCCGTGCGGGCGGTGTGCGATCGACGCGCGAATGTGACGTGCGTTGCACGTGCGAATACTGTGTGACGTGCGGGGCATGTCGCACATGACCATTCACAACTTGGAACACACGATTTTTGTGACACGGGAGGTGCATGGAACATGCAAGCACACACACGTGATGCGCACAATGTCCAACATGCATGACTGCACGATGTATGATGCGCGCAACACACGTAACACGTGATGAGCAATACTTGCCATGCACGGCGTGGACAACGCACACGTGACACGCAAGATGCGATCGCTACACGTGTCGCCCGTGAAGACGTGACTGACGTACACAGCAACACACGTGATGCACACCACATACATGGTGAGCACAACATACATTACACACAGCAGTGTGTAACACACATGAGACCCCTAAGCATGCTGGATTGGTGATGGTTCAATCATTGTCTCGCATGAGCCAAACCATGATGATATTAGAAAGTCATGTACTGTATTCTATTCACTTATAGATAAGTTACCTTCAAAAGGACGCCCGAATGTATTATTAGAACGATATTGAAATGTCGACCATGAGGTTGCATAATTTCTGGAACTATCCACACACACACCGCGTACAACCTTCATGACCTGTGCACAGCTCGTCAAAGTGACACGAGAACTCACGCGGCAAAACCTATGACGCAGCAGCAGCACCAACTCGCGAGAGTTGTCACTGAAGCAGTGACAGTCGTGGTAGTGACATGGGGCAGCAGCAGCAGTGTCACTGACGAAGTGACAGTGGTGGTAGTGACACGGGGCAGCACCATCTCTAGAGATTGTCTCTCACTGACGAAGTGACAGTGGTGGTAGTGACACGGGGCAGCACCATCTCTAGAGAGTTGTCACTGAAGAAGTGACAGTGGTGGTAGTGACATGGGCCAGCAGCAGTGCAACTCTAGAGAGTTGTCACTGAAGGACTATGAACAGAAGTGCCTATGGGCCTACAAGAACCCTAATCCGGCCACACGCAGGGCAGTCCCACGCACCGCCCGGGGGTCTTCGCGCACAGAGAGTCCGAAATAAATTTACAGCCGTCTTCGCGGCGTTCAATACGACGGCGGCGTTGTAAAACACGGCCGCAACGGCGGCTCGCGAGTGATTTTACGCACGCGCTCGCGTACGCATGCGCAGCCAGCGCAATGGAATCTTTTACAGTTCGTGTAACCTTTAATCTCGAATCCCCGCGCGGTCGTGAGGTGGGTGGGCTCCTGCAGTTGGCGTGAAAAATAATGGGTTCCACGCATGGAAGTCTGCTGCGGTGGGTGCGGCTGCAAGGTCACTTTACATTAAAGGAGAAGAATTCCAAACACAGCCACAGAACCCGACTCCGGCAGCCGTCTAGACACGGGACCCCGTTGTGTTCTCTCCCCTGGGACCGCTTCTGCTTCCCTTGTGCTGGCCAGCACTACGACTACTGCAACCACCACCGCCAACAACAACAACAGCACGACCACCACCGCCAACAACACAATCACCAACAACACAGCCACCATCACCGCCATCGCCAACAACACAACCACTACCATCACCACCGCCGCAACCAACAATACCACCAACAACACCATGACCACGGCCACTGCCAACATCACCACTAACAACACCACGACCACCACCAACAACACCACGACCAACAACACCACGACCAACAACACCATGACCACCATGACCACCACCAACAACACCACGACCACCAACACCAATAACACCAAACCACCAACAACACCGCCAACAATACCACGACCACCGCCACCAATACCACGACCACCAACACTAACAACCCCACCAACAACACCACGATCACCACCGCCTCCACTCATATCACCACTACCACCATCGTCGGTCCCACCGTCGTATCACCATCACATCCACCGCGACCGAACCTACCCCACCAATATCACCGCCACCACCATCACCACCACTGCCACCTTGAACGCCATCGCAACCACTGTCACAAACATGTTTAACACGTAGGCTTTCGCGACCAATATCATCCATAATAGAGGTTTTTTTTGCGTTAGATCTATTATGGATGACCAACATGACCACAACTACGACCGTAACCGCTATCACCACCACCACCACTAACAACCACCCCCGACGCCACCACCACCGCTGCCCTTCGCCCTCCCCCTGGCGTGTGCAGTGAAGCCTCAGACCGTGCGCCAGCTGCTGCTGCAGAACGTGACGACGGACGCGGTGCGCGTGGCCTGGAGCCTCGTCAAGGGCGCCACCGGCTATCGCCTCACTTGGGGCCCGGCAGGTCAGCCGCTCACCTCCTCCCCACCGCCTCGTCAAGGGAGACCCGGGAAGATTACGAGTGGGCTTGTCATGAGCGGGATCCCCCCATTCCCTACCCAAGATGTTCAGCGATTCGTTCCAACTCGACGTCACGATCATACTTGACAACGTTCGACTCGTTTTCTTTCCGTCTAGTTTTTTGTGTTGTTGGTTGAGGCTCGATTGTGCATTTCACGCACCTCCAATTAGCATGGTTGCATGTATGTTGAACTTCTTTCGCACCGTACGTAGCCAACCACGCTAATTGGAGGTGCTGCATATGCAGTACGTACGGTGCGAAAGAACTTCAGCGTACGTACAAACATGCGTACATTTGCTTTGTAACTGGTCCTCTGACTCGGAGTAGTCGCGTGGGTGGATCGCGAGAGATATGCCGGACGTGAGCCGATTGTGCGGCGTGCGTCCGTGCTGGTGATTGCTGGCGGCAGGCGGTGACCCGCAGAGCCTGAGCCTGGGGGAGTCCTACGGCTTCTACCAGCTGCAGGGCCTGCAGGCTGCCACGGACTACGAGGTGTCGGTCAACCCCGTGTACGGCTCCGTCGAGGGTCCCACGACGACCGCCCGCACGCGCACACGTATGGCACCGCACACACACACACACGGCACCACACACAAACACACACGCGCATACGGTACCACACACACACACACCCAGGCCTCCGGCACTGCACACATGCGCACGCTTGTGGCACCGCACAAAGAAACAAAGATCCCCCATATAACCGTAACAGACTGTTGGGGAAAGTGCTGCTAGCAAGTGGCACCTATTGAAGACCGGCACGGCACACGAGGGGGTGGGTGGCCAGCACCACGCCTGGCCACGTTTGCCTCCCCAGTGGTGAGGTTTTTACTCACAGCACCAGGTTCTCATTTGAGGTTGAGTCGACCTAGGGGAGGCCCGGAACCAGTTCAGATAATCGTCACTGGTGTTGGCCGTGAGCATGAATTGAACTCAGGTTATTGGGCTCAGAGCACAGCTACGCTGCTCCTCCCCCACCCCCCTTTCGTACGTACACACATACGTACGGTGTGCTAACCGATAACGCCACGGCAGCATCCCGGTAAGGTAAACCCAAACGCAGCAGTGGTTACCCTCGAGTTAAGAGGACGTTGCGGATGCCCTTCCCCGCACCGAGGGCAGGGCCGCCGCTGTGGTGCGCGCGGAGGAGCCACGCTGTGACCTTTTGCCTTCCACTGCCCCCCCATCCCCCGCCTCGAAAGTGACGGCGAGCTCGGTCCAGAACCTTCGAGCGTCTGCGGAGTCTGGCAGCGCCATCCAGGTCAACTGGAGCGTCCTGCCGGGGGCGACCGGCTACCGGCTCACATGGGCACCTTCCTCCGGTACGGGGAGCACGGGGGGGGGGGGGGGTCACGTGGTCACGGGCGCTGCCGGTGGTCACTTCGTCGACGCGGGAGTGTTGTTGGAGTTGAAAAAGCGAGATGGGAGGTGGATTGTCAACGTTGATCATAATTTGTTTCACGGATGTTTTCCGACTAAGGTAGAAAGGCTTTTACGCGTTGAGCACTCTCTGCCCATCTGCCTGTAACAGGAGTTGGGGGGATGGGGCAGATGATCCAATGTGATAAAACTTCAGTCAATAGTTGTTGTGCTTCGAGGCACGTACCACATTATATCCCAGCCACATTGATCAAAGGGTTTGCCTAAAACTTGGAGACACGAGCCAATGCTAAAAGGGGCCTCGTCCGGCATCCCAGGCCTGCAGGCAGAGCCACTTTCCTGGCCCCATGATCCCCACCTTCGTGCGTGCTACCGTTACTGTCGCTAGTTGAATTTATTTATTAAAATTTAACCCATTGCAAGCGACAACGACAATGATGATGGAGAATGCATGTACACGGGTTGGGGGGGGGGGGGAACAGGGGGATCTGTAGATTGCGGCCTTCTGGGTTGAGTGCCGCTCCCTCAAGGGTAGCGGGTCGATGTGAAAAGGAGGCTCACTTTCTGGCGAAGCCAAGGGGGTAGAGGCGGGGTGGCTGGGGGGGGGGTTACAGGAAAATTATACTGTCGCTAGTTTTAAACACTTCCGAGGACAGGCCGCGTGTTGGAAAGTGTGACAGAATCTATGCGTGTGCATGATTTCTCTTGCTCAATTTGAAGGGATTAAATGCAGGAACACATTTAATGCGATGGAGGGTTTTTGTTGTTGTGTGTGTGTGTGTGCGCAGCCATTGGTGACCGGGCTGAGACCATCAGCTCGGCTCACTACACTTTGATCACAGGGCCTAATCATAGGCAACTGCCTGGATTCATACCCAGGGCCTCAACGGCTCTTTGATCTCTGACTCGCCAGCCCAGCTGGCTGTGTTAGCCTTGTCAGAATTCACGACCTTCTGTGTACCAGGCGAGGTCGTTAACATCTCGCCACATAAAGACCCATAGATTCACATAGAGATCCATAGACTCACATCGAGATCCATATAGACTCACATAGAGTTCCATAGACTGCAGAAGGAATCCGATAAGCTATGCAGTAAATTTTTCACAGATCTCCCAGTATGGATGGGTCAGCGAGTTACAATCGGCAAACAATACAACAACACGATAGGAGTTCAAAATATAGAATAAATAAATAAATAGATGATAAATACAATTATTACATGAGTCAAGATTGGGCAAGGCAGCAAAAACGATAACAAACAGTGCCAAACCACACCAAGCTATCGCCACACAGTAGTCCCTCAATGAAATGACACATTAACATTGAACTATCGATGCCACACAGGAAATGATCAAACCTTAAGAGCAAGCGAGACCAGACATCACCTTCCCTGGTGAATGGAGCTCAACCCAGGCCTACTTGAGTAGTGGCAATTCGGCGTCCCTAACCCCCCAAGTGGCCCAGCCATCTCCGAGTTTACATCTCGATTTGAATAAAAGAAACACGTCTGTGCCAAAAGCATTTTCTGCTTCTCATTGGCCGAGTCGGTCCCCCTCCCCCGGTTGCGACAGACATCACCGGGAGAGGCCACCTGGAGCAGATGACTCTGGGTGGCGCCGTGGACAGGTTCCTGGCGACGGGGCTGGTGCCGGGCACGGAGTACGTCATCACCCTCTACGCCCTCTTCCAGGAGACGCAGGGGCCCGGCATCTCCGTGGCAGCGCGCACGGCCGGTGAGGAGAGGGCGCACGTGGGCACACATGCAAAGATCCCCTCCACCGTGTAGCCTTAACAGACTTTTGGGGGTTGTTCGCGAGCAGCACCTATGAAGGCCGGCATGGCACACGAAGGGGTGGTTAGCCAGCCACCTCGCCCGGCCGCCTTTGTCTTTCCAGTGGCGATGTTTTCACACTGCCCCAAGGAATTAATTTGAGGCTGAGTCAACCTAGGGGAGGCCCAGGACCGATTTAGATAACCATCACTGGCGTTAGGCCATGAGCGAAACCCAAACTTGGATCGCAGTACACTAACCGCTATACTAAATCACTCGCAGATTATCATATATATTTACACATACTCTCACACACATGTACCTGGACATGCTGGCACACAAATAAACCCACACACTTGGATGCCTGAACCCTGACCTCTGGCTCCACCTCCGCATACCCCCCTCCTCCCCGCCTCACCCCCGCGTGGGTTTCCGCGGTCCTGGTCGTGCCGCACGGCTCTCCGACGTTGGCACGATGTCCGACGTTTTGCCCGCCCCCCCCCCAAGTGCCTCGGGGAGTTTCTTTATTCAGCTCAGTTCCTGAAGAAGCTCCCAGCACGTGGAGCAAAACGTCGGACATCGTGCAGAATGACAACACGGCATGACCCGACAAACACTTCAGCGAGCTGCAACCTTCTACCCCCTTATTTCCTGACTGTGGAGACATTTAGCCCCCCGCTCGCTACATCTCGTAAAGACAGCGGTACCGTCCACGCGGAGCGCCGCTTGCTGCACGTATCACGTGATCAACGTGGCCCTTCGAGGTCTCTGGTGGGGTCGGTATCGCAGACCGAATCCTCTCTAAATGCACGCTGCCGTGCGGATAATCGTTCACACGTGAGCCGCTCGCTTTGTGGGTGCCGCTATTTATTTATTTGCTTGTTCCACGCTTACAAGTGAAGGCTTTTCCCCGGGCCCCGAGGTTTGGCACGCGAGCAACAACACGGGTGGGAAACGGCGTGGCCGCGGGGAAGCGGACTCTGTGCCATCCACTGCCCCTGCCATCATCTCCCCTCTCATCTTATTCTATTCCGCTCCACGATCTCTCCTACATCTCCCCTCTCACCGCACTCTCCTTCCCTCCACGCACTCTCCTACATCTCCTCTCTCACCTCACTCTCCTCCATGGACTCTCCTACATCTACCCTCTCACCTGATTCTACTCCTGTGCACGCAGTCTCCTACCTCTCTCCTCTCATTTCCTTGGGAGGTCTTGCATTCTCCTCTGCTTCCCCCAGCCGTCAATGCTGTTGACTCCATGGCGCTATTCATGTCCAGGCTCAGGAACTTCCACTTCTACTCTGCCTATGACCCACTTCGTCTTTCTCTCGCTATAAAAAATCAACCTCGCCACTCATTTTTGTGCAGCGCGTAAACGCTGTAATCGTACCCCGTGTCTCCCCCGTGTCTCCCCCGCGTCTCCCCCGTGTCTCCCCCGCGTCTCCCCCACATCTTCCCCGCGTCTACCCCGTGTCCCCCCGCCAGGCGACCTGACGACGGTGCAGGACTTCCGCGTGGTCTCGGTCGACTCGTCGTCCATCACCGTGACGTGGACGCCGCTGGCGAGGGCCACCGAGTACAAGCTCACGTGGGGGCTCCGCTCCGGTACCGCGAGCACCCACACGCCAACGACTCCCACGCCAGCACGCCGGTGTGGCGCAGTGGCCGGAGGCGCCGAGCCGACGCTGCTGAGGGGGCCTGGGTTCGGATCCGTGTTTAGGTCACCCGACCGCAGTGATTAAACCAGGTTGTCTAGAGGTTGCGAGTCGACAGTCTTGGCCCAGATTTCCAACGACTTCAAATAAAGTGTCACGTTCTATGTTACGTTATGCACTTAATTGGGCGACATTCAAGATAAAAAATATGACTGAGAAATGGCCGGGTGACTCTTTAGAGGTGAGTGACACTGTGCCAGCAACGCTGACCAAGCATGATTATACCAGGGCCCTAAGTGTTGTGTGCTGATGGGCTTAGGCCCAGCATAGGCTCACATAAACTATAAATGCACGTTTCTACATGTGGAGGGAAAAACCAAAGGACCCGGAGAGAAATCCATGCAACATTGACAGGCGTCAGGGTTGGGGTCGAACCCACGACCTTCTGTATACCAGGCGAGGTAGTTAACATCTCGCCACATATAGACCCTTAGATTCACATAGAAATCCATATAGACTTACGTAGAGATCCATAGACTCACATAGTGATCAATATACTCACATAGAGATCCATAGACTAATATAGAGACCCAGAGACTCAGAATAGACAGTCTCAACTCAGTCCCCTATCATGGTCAGTGTAGGTTGGTAATTGGAGGTGGCCAGGATTGGATCAAATATCACTAGCCACTGGTGTTAGCTGTGGCCGGCAATCAAATTCAGGTCTCTGTATTCTTAGCGCTTACTTTGACTGTTATTACTTTTGATGGCATTTTCCACTCCAGATTGGTTGACGCAGCCTGGGCAATAAAAAAGCCACTGCACGGTTTTATGAATGAACACGTATTTATAGCGTGTGAAATGTGCGTCCAAAATTGTGCAACTGCTCAACTCCTACTGACACCCCTTCCCATTCTGTGTAATGGTTTATTCCAGATCCCATGCCCAATCCCGAGTTTCTGGATAAAACCATCAGCACATACAGGGTGGAGGGGCTCGCTTGGAACACGGAGTACCAGGTGTCCATCAGACCCATCTACAACGATGTGGAGGGGCCTCAGTCCACGCTGCAGCAGTCAACTGGTGAGACACCGCTCATACAAAGACAAGGATCTCCCTTATAGCCTTAACAGGCTGTTGGAGCAAGTGCTATTATCGAGCACCTATTAAGGCTAGCTTGGCACACGAGGGGATTGGTGGCCAGCACCAGGTCCGGCAACATTTGTCTCCCCAACGTTGATGTTTATACGCTGCACCAAGTATCAATTTGAGGCTGAGTCGACTGAGGAGAGGCCCAGGACCGGTTCAGATAATTATCACTGGTGTTTGCCATGGGCGGAAGTCGTCCCGGTCCTGATTGACTCAACCATGAATGAGTACCTGGTGATGTATGTAAGCATCAGCACTGGGGAGACAAAGACAGCCCGGCATGGTAGAGGCCACACCACTACCGTGACGGCCTTAATAGACGCTCACCAACAGCACTTGGCTCAAGAGTCTATAGAGCCTGCACGAGGGAATCTTTGTCTTTGCATATCTGCGTGTAATTTAGTGCGTGTGCATATGTGTGCATATTCAGTATGTCTTTTTGTGAGAGCGTGTTCGTGCACGGTTGACTCAGCTCCTCGGTGAGCAACCCCTCGCATGCACATGTGCTCGCCAACAGCATTTCCCCCAGCAGTCTCTGGAAGGCCACACGGCGGGGTGGCGTCTCGTGTCTTTGTTGCGCGCAGGCGGGGCGGTGGAGCCCCAGCTGGTGGGGCCCGTGGGAGACCTGCAGGTGGTGAAGGTCGGTAGCTCCAGCGTGAGGCTCGCCTGGAGCGGTGTCCCCGGCGCCACTGCGTACCGCGTCTACTGGCGGCTCGCGAGCGGTACGGCGATCCGCCGATTCGGCAACCTCTCCCCACACTCACTCCGCCGCGCTTGTTTAATTAACGCCGACGTGGCTGGCGGTCACGGCGTTTTTTTTTTTGTCGGGGTCTTCTCCACGCCGCTCACGAGCGCGGTCATGCCCACGCCCCCCGTCGCGACGCAGGTGGCGGACAGGGCAGCCAGACGGTGTCGCCTGAATCCACATCGCACCTGGTCGCGGGTCTCCAGACGGACGCCGCCTACCTGCTCGAGGTGTCCGCGCTGCAGGGCAACCAGGAGGGGCCCCGCAAGACCGTCTCGGCGCAGACTGGTGAGGCACCGGTCGGCGGTAGTGGTGGGGGGGAAAGAGGAGTGTCCCACAATACCGTCCTGGATCAAATTTGATTTAAAATAATACAGAGCGTGAGCGACAGGGCGAGGAGGTACAGATGTTCTACAGACGACAAGCCCTAGGCCAGGTGTGATTGTGTACGTGGTATTTTTAGGGGTGGGGGAGATGAGGGAAAAGGGGGGTGGGACAAGGAGAGAATGTACCCAAACAAAACCGCAATATAAAATAATGTACATGGTGCCGAGCGAGCCTGTAAGTCCCCTGGGGCAGCGACTACCTCACATCTGACACATTTCATAAATCAAAGAGACCGAGTGGAGGTGGTACCGTGGAGTCGGCCGTCACCCTCTGCCAGAGGTGTGGACTCGAGTCATGTGACTTGGACTCGAGTCAGACTCGAGTCATGAATTTGATGACTTCAGACTCGACTTGGACTTGCATAACAATGACTTTGTCCCACCTCTAAGGTGTGGACTCGAGTCATGTGACTTGGACTCGAGTCAGACTCGAGTCATGAATTTGATGACTTCAGACTCGACTTGGACTTGCATAACAATGACTTTGTCCCACCTCTGCCCTCTGCACACGTAGTCATAGTGACGGTTGCTAAGGGGAGGTGGGGAGGCCATGGGGGTTATTGCCCCGCCCCCCCCTTGAAACCCTCGAAAATTGGTATTTTATTGATATTTACCAGAGAACTGCCATTTCATGTGTTTATTTATTATTAATGTAGGGCCCTATTAAAAAAAGTTTGGTATTTCAGGACCGCCCCCCTCTCCGCATGGCAAGGTTCCAGATTTACCACCTTATAGCCCGGAGGGCAATCGAGATGTCTCCTAGCATCCTCTTTGTACGGATGCACAGAGGGCACCCACAGCCACGGCTTGACCACATCACAGGGTGATTGCACGGAGACGGACTGGACACCAGCGGAGGACGGGCTATAGTCAGAGACAGTTGGCCCCGAGTGGGCTGCCAGCGCACACCGACTCATTGGCATCACCAAGGCAACAAGCAGGGAAGGCCGCATAGCAACATGGGTCCCTATTGGCAGGCTAATACCATCTTTGGAGGCTCATGCCTCTAACTCGGCATTCACGATGGAAGGTATTGGTCAGTGGATCACCACAGAGATGTTGGTCGTGAAACAAAGCGTTGTCGCAATAGATCCGTACCTCGAGTTGCGCTCCGCTCAGGGGGCAGTGCTGTGGATCAGCAGAAGTATGTACGTACGTTGAACTTCTTTCACACCATAGGTAGCTAACCGTGCTAATCAGATAATCAGAGGTGCTGGACAAGGACAACGGGCTAGACACAAAACATTTTCAAGCCCGTGCAAATTTTGTGGTCAATAATAACTTTGAAATTAGGCGGAAAAAATGTAACACTCTGCTAACTCATGAAAAAAGGGGTACACTTATCATTCCACCAAAAAAGGCGTGCCCAGATGTCACCGGTGCCCCTGCTATCTGCCCCCACCATCGCCCCCCACCCTGTGTACCCCATTCTCCCCCCCCTCACGCCCCTGTGACCCCAGAAGGACGTGACGAGACCCAGGGATTTCGTGTCGGGGGTTACACCGAGGGGAAGCTGCAGCTCGTGTGGGACCGTGTCGCCGCGGCAACAGGATACGTGCTCACCTGGCAATCGGCGTCTGGTGAGGGAAACTGGAAGAGGAGCGGCACTGGGCTGTGCTGTGCCGATGAATATGAATCACGATGGAACTGGTTAGATTTTAAGCTGGGGGCCAATTGACCTGCAAAGCATGCTGGGCTTCCTGTTGAGCTTTTGATGTCTCCATCAACTCTCTTTGGTGGACGTAGATCACTTAATTTTTGGCTATCCTGCTACTGCTGCTGTTGCTGGGTGACATTGACAGATTTTGAGCTGAGGGCCATAACCTGCTGTGTGATATCATCTTGACCTGCAAAGCATGCTGGGACTTCCCGTTGAGCTTTTGAATTCTCCATCAACTCTCTTGGGTGGCTATTGTAATCGCTTGTAGCGGGGAGAGGTGGGACATTGGTTAGCGCGGTGCACTACTAACTCAGCGACCGGGCTACAATTGATTCTCAGCCATGGCTAACATCAGTGGCGAGTGATATCAGAATCGGTGCTTGCTCCCTGCAATTTTTTCACCAACCCGCCCTGACAAATGTAGTGAAGTATGTTTCGATTTAAAGCTTTCGTGACTGCAGGGATTCATCTTCTTGGTTCTTTCGGTAAAGTCACGTAGAAGGGAAGTAATAAAATAATACAAATAAAACACAATAAAATAATTCTCCCGACGTTTCGGCCATAACGCAAGCAGCCGTCCTCAGGTGAAAACCAGGTCCGTCGAGGCGACAGAGTCTGAATGAAACAGCACACGAGCTTGGAGCATATATATAAGCTGGGCGCCTTGACAAAGGAATTTGCATATCAAGAGGAATTTAGCATATTTATGGGAATGTGATTAGTACTACATATGCATGTGCATTATGCAGGATTAACAGCATCAAAGGGAGCTGCAGTTGCTGCTGCTGCTGCAGTTGCTGCTGCTGCAGTTGCTGCTGCTGCTGCAGTTGCTGCTGCAGTTGCTGCTGCTGCTGCTGCAGTTGCTGCTGCTGCTGCAGTTGCTGCTGCTGCTGCAGTTGCTGCTGCTGCAGTTGCTGCTGCTGCTGCAGTTGCTGCTGCTGCTGCAGTTGCTGCTGCTGCAGTTGCTGCCTTATCCATTTTAATATTACACTATGTATTATTCTACCCACCCTAATGTGTCTATATATTTACTATACAATTACGACACCATACATTACTCTGCACACTGCACCAAGCATACAAATGCCACACTATCTGCCACTATACACTGTACCATTGACGGTCGTGTCAATGGGTGAGTGGTGGAAGGAAACTTGCAGCGGAGTAAAGAATCCATTCCCTGCGGAGAATACGATGCCAGTGAGTGGAACGCGGTCTGAAAGTCACCGTAAACGTGAACACAATCAGTTAAGATCCAAAATAGTTTATTACGTCCTTCCAATGATTGCTAAGCCAGAATCCATCTTCTCGGTTGAAATTGTCTCTGTGTTTGTATATGTGGATCGCCTCATGAACGAATCTCTCATGATAGCCAGATGGCTTGCAGAGAACCTCTGTCTTGGAGAAGTCAATGTCATGTGAGCCCACTGAATTGTAACAGTGATCTGCCACGGCTGAGGTGTTTGTCCTACCGTGTTTCAGGTCTGCTTTATGTTCACGGATGCGGTCCGAGACATGTCGTTTGGTTTCTCCAATATAACTGCTACCACAGAGGAAACTTAGTTTGTAGACGCCAGGGTACTGTATGTCTAGAACCACATCTTTTACAGACGGGACCAGATCACGGATTTTATGTACTGTGTTGAATCGGACCTGGATCTTGTGTTTAATCAGGATTTTGGAGATCTTTTTTGTGACCCCAGCAATGTAGGGTAAGGTGATGGTCTTGAAAGGCTCCTCAACAGGATCCTTCTTGATGGTTGGAGTGATGGCCTTGTGGATTGTGTAGTCGGAGTAACCATTAGCCTTAAGAGCTTGGCATACGTGTTTGAGTTCACTGCCAATGTGTTCCTGGTCGGAAATTCATTGGGCTCTATGGTATAGAGTCTTGATGAGGGAATTCTTCTGGGATGGATGGTGGTGGGAATCCGGTTTTAGGTAAGCATCCGTAAGGGTGGCTTTCCTGTAGACAGAGTGGCTCATTGAACCATCAGGTTTCCTTTGAATTAGGACATCCAAAAAGGGTAGCTTGCCATCTTTTTCGACTTCCATGGTGAATCTGATGGCTGGGTGTATGGAATTGATGTGGTCGAGAAATTGGTCTAGAGCAGGCCGGCCATGTGGCCAGATGACAAAAGTGTCATCTACGTACCTCTTCCATAAGGTCGGGCGTAGAGTGGCAGTCTGGATGGCGTCCGTCTCAAATTTCTCCATGAAGATGTTGGCTACATCCGGAGATAGGGGGGGGGGGGGGCATTGGGATGCCCTCAGTTTGCTTGTAGAAAGTTCCATTCCAGGTGAAGTATGTATTGGTTAAGCAGTGTCTCACCAGGGTGGGTACCCCAGCATTCAGTCCTTGATGAACCAAGTCTTCAATGATTGCGATGGTGTCAGGTACAGGAACTTTGGTGAATAAGGAAACCACATCAAAACTGACAAGCAGGTCGTCTGGGGACAGGGCAATCCCCTTGATTGTCGATACCAGGTCAGTAGAGTTTAGTACCGCAGAGGTGGTTTTTCCAGTGAAAGGCCGTAGGATTTCAGACAAAAAACGAGCCAGTTTATAGGTGGGGGAGTTGATAGTAAAGACAATGGGACGAAGAGGTGTATCTTCTTTATGTATCTTTGGCAAGCCATATAATCTTGGTGGCCTGGCTGCAGAAGGTTTCAACGAGAACTGTTTGGTCTGATCAATTAATGCGGTTGAATCAGAAATGATTTGCTTGGTTTTAGAGACGAGGCTGTTGGTGGGGTCTTTTTGTATTTTTGTATAGCTGCCATCGTTGAGTATTTCTTGGATTTTGTTGTTGTATTCTGTTTTGTCCATGATGACAGTGGCATTGCCTTTGTCGGCTGAGAGGATGACAATGTCATCCCCCTTTTTTAATTGAGGTAATTCAAAACGCTCATCTTTGCTGATGTTGCTAGCTGGCATCTTAGCGTTTTTGAGGGTTGCAGAAATTTCAGATCCTTGCTACGTCTGCAGCGATGTGACTCAGGCCCTTGAGAGCTACATCTACTCTAGCAATTATATCATTAACTGGTATGTGTCTAGGTGTGACTGCAAAGTTTAGTCCTTTAGCTAAAACGGATTTCAGGCCTTCAGAAATAGACTGTTACTGCGATTAATTACGACTTTGTTAACATCTAGCTTTTCAATGTGTGGGTCCGGTTTCTTGTTTGAGAGGCAATCGAATTTGGAAATCAAGTTGTCCTTACATTTGGTCGACATAGCGGCAGCTGAAGAGGCAGTCATTTTATCTACATGTTCCCAATCCGATGTGGACATTGTTGCACTCAAAGATAAGTGTGATTTGTAGAGTGTCTTGTCTAACTGATCTAGTTCGGTGCGCGTAAGTCTGATTTTCTCTGAGATAAGAGCTAAGCTAGTTCTAGACAGAATTCGTTTAGCATTAGAAGAAGTTACAGCAGCAGATGTTAGTGTAAATGCGTTTGGTATTACCTTAGAGTCGCGGCATCTCTTCAGAAAGGTGAGAGACTCGATTAGCTGAGCCTTCTTATCCCGGAGCTTGTTAAAGGATCTCAAAGTTATGTGGAAACCCTCCCTGTAGAGGTGGTTAAATTTCGATTTAAAGCTTTCGTGACTGCAGGGATTCATCTTCTTGGTTCTTTCGGTAAAGTCACGTAGAAGGGAAGTAATAAAATAATAAAAATAAAACACAATAAAACAATTCTCACGACGTTTCGGCCACAACGCAAGCAGCCGTCCTCAGGTGACGGACCTGGTTTTCACCTGAGGACGGCTGCTTGCGTTGTGGCCGAAACGTCGTGAGAATTATTTTATTGTGTTTTATTTTTATTATTTTATTACTTCCCTTCTACGTGACTTTACCGAAAGAACCAAGAAGATAGTGAAGTATGGTTAAATGACCCCCATGGCCAACATGGCATGGGGAGGCCTTCGTCCAGCAGTGGATTGATGAAGGGTACTAAACGACAGAGAGAGCCGAGTGCTTGAATGTGTAGAGAGGTGGTGCTGTTGGCGATGTGGAAATGCAGGTTTCCGGTCGTGGGGGTCATGTGACCATACTTCATTGCGCTGGTCACTGCGCGTTAGTGAAGGTGAGGAACATAGACGTTTGGAGACAATACAGGAGCACGTTGGATTTTGAGGCATCGTCTGCCCACATCGCAGCGCCGCAGCACGGTGGTCGCCCTTCCTTCGTCTCGCAACTGTGGGCACTGCGGTGGCGAGAAGTTAACTACCTCACCTGGTGTACAGGAGGTTGTGGGTTCGATCCCGAGCCTGATCACTGCATATTGGGAGTTTGCATGTTCTCCCCGTGGTCGTGTGGATTTTTACTCTAAACGTGCATCTGGAGTATTTGGCTGCAATTCATTTCCACACAATAAGCCACTTCGTTGAGCTATCATTTGTGCCCTTCTGAAAAAGAGCTAAATAGCTCAGTAGGCCTTACCTGGAAAAAGAAAAAAGTCTAGTTTTTATAGTTTAATTTAGCGTCCGAGATCTGACGAGATCTCGCCGGAGCATTTTCATGAACTTCGCCCGGACGCGAGTTGAGGCGATTCGCTCGTTGTTGAGGCAGCAACGTGCAGGGTTCCGTGTAACACGCACCGGGGGTTACTGGTGGGTACCACTGGGCTGTGAGGTCGGGGGCGTGCTCCCTGTGCAATCCGCACGTCGTCACACTGCGCCGGCCATGTTCGTGCCCTCGCTCCGCAGCGCCGGAGCAAACCAGGGAGCAGTTCGTGACCCTGCACCCCGAGCAGACATCGTTCAACGTCGCCAATTTGCAGATGGGTCGCTCCTACCTCTTCAAGCTCACCCCCATGCTCACCACGGGAGAGGGGCAGCCCGAGTCGCTCACCCACCTCGTTGGTGAGTGGCTCTCTCTCCTCCGACTCCCTCGTCTCTCACCGCTCACCCCGGGCGCGGCACGCTCACCCACCGCTCACTGCTCACCGCTCGCGCCCTCCCCCATCACCTGACGCAAAGGTGCCGCCTTAAACGTTTTGACGTCCTGCGTCCGGTCTAAGGTACAGGTGCAGCCCTGCAATGTCTTACTCAGGCCGCTACTGGCAGGAGGAACTCTACGAGAGGGAGCTCTGGAGAGCCTCAGGTCCGGTGGACTGGTGACAACACCGTTTAAAACAGTGCGATGCTAACGGGGCAGTGACATTGCCCAGTGGTAGCATGTTCACCGGTTAATGCAGTGAGTCACGGTTCGAATCCAGCAAGCCACCCTGGTTAATACTGCACGTATAAATTAACCATTTATACTGCGGGTGTAATCTCCAACAAATATGAACCTGCTTCATGATGGACGTGACGGATGTTGTGCATGAAGAGTAGACCATTGCATGCCAGCGCCACAATCCAAATTTGCTGTGTTTGAAAAATTAGATGGAAACTACTTAATTTGGAGACACACAGCAATCATCGCCCCCTACAGAGAAAACTTTGCAGGACCCTCATGAAAATGTTGAGAATCATTGAGGCTTTCCTGAGTAAACAAACGAAATTTTAAAAAGTCATGCAAGAGCCTCCTGACAAAGAGTCTTTTATTTTCATGTTTTGGTCTCATGGTCGTTTTGCTTTTCCAATTCATACCTGTCAACCCCTTATCAGTGCTTACCTTATTACAGACCAATTCAGACCTTATTGGTGACCACGTGCCCTTATAAATCCATACGTTCATCCGACAAAGTCTCATCACAAGGGAGACACACAAACAAATAGACAAAAAATTGCCTTTTTTGCCCTCATTGAAACGGCTGTACGCCGCATGGACCTGAAAACTAAAATTCCCTGCACAAGAATACGGGGTAAACCGTATGGGTTGACAGCTGTGCCATTCTACCTCGTGCCATCCCCTCCCATCTTTCTGTGCCGGCTGCCATCTTGTCAGTTTGCAGAAAGGCCCGGGGAGACATCGTGTTCCTCATCGACGGCTCTACGAGCATCGGCCTGGAGAACTTTGCCCTCGTGCGACAGTTCCTCCATCGCATCGTTTCCTCCTTCCCCACCATCGGGCCCGACACCACGCAGGTGTTTGCATGTCTCTCTCTCTATCCCCGTGGGCACGTGTATTTTTCTTCGGGTCCTCCGGTTTTTCTCTCCACATTTAGAATCAGCATCGCGCGTTTAGAGTAATTGGCGGCTATATATATATATATTTCAACGTGATATAGCCAGGTCGCTTCTGAAAAAGAGCTATACAGCTCAGTGGGCCTCACCTGGTAAAATAAAAAATAAAATAAAGATGCCCTTGCTCCATGGCCTTATGACCCAGCCAACTCCACGACGGCTTTGGTGGCTATCAGAGCGACTTCAAGGAAGACGCACGGTGGCCGGGCGGTGGCCGGGTGGCTCGGTGGTCAGAGCGCCGAGCTCGCACAGCTGAGAAGCTGGGTTCGCATCCAGTCACCCGCCTGCGATTAAACCAGAGAGTTGATGGATTGAGCCCGGTCACGAATGACTGCACAAAAAGAAAGTGTCATGTTAAATTTTAGTTCTGCCCTCAATCTGCCGAAATTCCAGTTTGAGAATTAAAATATCAGTTTGTCTGTCAATGCGCTGTAGACGGCGGACATGTTTTTGGTTCACGTACGCATCGCAGTATTTGTCAGGAAGGCCGCTGGGCTCGCCGCACCACGAACCTCTGCGGCGAGCGGCAAAATGCGCCGCCGCTCGGCCGGCGTCACCGATCATCGCGCGATCTCGCCGTGTGCAGGTGGCGGTGGTGCAGTACAGCACCGACCCACGCAAGGAGTTCATGCTGAACGAGTACCGTGACCGCGAGCTGCTGCTGCAGGCCATCCGCAGCCTGCCCTACATGGGGGGCAACACGCGCACCGGTACGCACACACGCACGCACACATGCACACAATTAGCCTCAACAGACTGTTGGAGCAAGTGCTGTTAGTGAGTGCTGTTAGCGAGCACACACACACACGCTGCTGCAGCAGCTCAACAAGCCTCCCCGTGGTCGCACCGATGAGTCAACCTCTAACCAGGATGTCAACTCGCAACCTTCCGATTGCGAGCCTCTCGCTCTACCATTGAGCCACCAAGGCCACGTGCCGTCTATGCTTCTCAACTTAACAGGTGCTCACTCACGGTGTTCACTCGCTGCGTCTCCGCATTTGTGAGTGTGCAGGCCGGGCGATCGAGTTTGCGCTGTCCACCATATTCCTCCGTGAGGCCGGGATGCGCGCAGACACCCCTAACCTTCTCATCGTCGTCACGGACGGCCGCTCCCAGGACAACGTGTCGGTCCCCGCGTGGCACGCCCGTGCCGCAGGTAACCGCGTGCAGACGCACAGCTCCGGGGTCAAGGGTCGGGGACACTGTATTGTACGTAGGGGAATACATGTGCATGCGTGCGTGTGTGCATAGGGAGTGGTGCTGCAGTGGTTAGTGCACTGTGCCCATGAACCCAGCCACCAGAGTTCAATTCCCGTCCGCGGCTAATGACAATATACCCACGGTAATAGCCAGGGTGGCCTTGCGAGATTCGAACCGCAAACCGCTGCAGGAAGCGGCGAAACGCGCTACCCTTGGGCCGTGCCACCTCACCTAACGTACGTTCGTAAATGCGGGCGCGTGCCTCCTCCGCGGGCAGGCGTGCGCGTGTATGCGGTGGGAGTGGGCAGCTCAGACCCGGCGGAGCTCCGCATCATCACGGGGGAGCCGGAGGCTGGGCCCTTGCCCGGTCGACGCCGTTCCGTGTACTTTGCCGACTCGTTCGAGGACCTGACGGCGATCGGGGAGGAGCTCGCCGAGTCAGTGTGCCAGGGAGCGGTCGAGCCCGTCATACCGCCGGTGACTGTGCCACCACGACCACCACAACTAACAGAAGCAACAGCGGCAGTGCACGGCGTCGCACCCACGCACACTCACAGTGAGGGCGCAGTTCTTTTCTCGTGCCTTCAGCTATTATGCCTAGCATGGTCCCAAAGGCCAAAAATATCAAACGACCATCAACATGCAGCAGGACGTTGCAAGATATCAGATTGTAACAAGTTTCTTGAATTGACCAACGTGCTCAGAGCTTGGCAATAGAGACGATTGGGAGGGAATTCCAAAGTGAAGCAGTGCAGGCGAATCTGCAGAAAGAGAAGCGTTCTGACCTGCAGCGTGGTAGGTAAATGAGTGGGTGAATGAGTAGGTAGGTTAGCGAGTACATGGGTGAGTGTGTTGTTGTGACCTCCAGTGTGGTGGTTGAGTGAGTGGGTGAGTGAGTGGCGAAGTGTCTTGTTGTGACTTTCAGTGTGGTGGTTGATTGAGTGGGTGAATGAGTAGATGAGTGAGTGGGTGAATGAGTGGGTGAGTGAGTGGGTGCGTGAGTAGGTGAGTGAGTGGCGAAGTGTCTTGTTGTGACTTTCAGTGTGGTGGTTGATTGAGTGGGTGAATGAGTGAGTGGGTGCGTGAGTAGGTGAGTGAGTGGGTGAGTGTGTTGTTGTGACCTGCAGTGTGGTGGGTGAACTCGGTCAGTGTGGAGGAAATGAAAGAGTCAATATCTGCTAGACCGAGTCCTCAACAAGGGTGGAGGAATTGACGAGTACATTTCAGGGGGACAGTAACGATCGTAGTAGCAATAGCAGAACGATAAGGAGTAGGCGACTCTACTACTCATGGGAGGAGTTTGTGGGGTGGCAACGCCCCTCCCAAGCTGGACACCTTTATTAATAAATTTTTAGTAGTTACAAGATTAAAAATAATATTTATATGGAAAAGGGGAACCCCTGCCCCTCCCCAAAAAAATAGAAGTCAAACTCCACCTATGCTATGCTGAATGAACCATTGCTCGATATTTGCACTGTGCCACCCGACGGACGGTCACATTCCGAAGTGAGCACGTGTCTCTGCTCCCTCCACCCCTGTCGCTGCAGAGGCCCGTGGAGCCGTGCGTCATCCAATGCCCACAGGTGAGACGGGCAGCCTCCGCGGAGACGCATCGCCCACCGCGACCACCACTCAGGAACTTATACCGTGACTGCAGATTTCCTCCGAATTTTTTAATTTTTTGTAAAAATCTGCTTGTTTTTCACAGTATTCATTTGCGCATGCCAGACGCATGGGACGCTGCCTGTGTAATGGTTAGCAGCAACACTGGACCTGCAGTCCGGCACTTGCCGATTCGACTTGGCACCAGTTCTGCCTGCCTCCCCACTCGTCCGCCACAACATTCTCCAGCGTCTTGATCTGCGATTCACATGAATGATGACGCTATATGAAACTAAACCATGGTCGTCATTTCACTCATAATATATATATTTTTTTCTTACAGGGTGCAAAAGGAGACATGGTACGTTATACAGCAGTGCTATTTGTGCATGCATATTGAACTCATATGTACATAGCAGCACTGAACCATTGGTGGAAACTCCGCGTTCATATGGAAATACCACTTGTATGTATGTTCGGTTTTGCGTTTGAGTGCATTTGTATTAATGTGTTTATGAATATCAGTGTATGTGTGTAGGCATGTTTAGGTACATGTATGTTATCTCAGTCAGGCTATCCATGGCACCTGGGTCTGTCCTGTGACCTCCTGCCAGTTAGCCTTCGACACTTCACATGGCCTCATAATGCACCTAGCCTGACACAAGCGCCGTGGTGATGTCACCGCCACTTAGTGGCGAACGGCGGCTGTTGTTGCACTCGGGAGACAAAGGCGGCTTGGGCGTTGTGCTGGCCACCCACCCCCTCGTGTGCCATGCCGGCCTTTATAGGTGCACGCTAACAGCACTTGCCCCTACAGTCTGTTAAGGCTATACGGGGGATCTTTGTTTTTGTGTAAGTATATATAATGTAGGGAACAGTAGCGTAGTGGATAGCACACTGCACCTTGAACCAAGAGACTTGAGTTTGATTCCTGCTCATGACCAATAACAGTGGAGAATATTTGAATGGGTCCTGTGCCTCCCCTAGTACCTGGTGCATTGTGTAACCATCAGAGTGTGATGTCTTGGCCATCATAGGTGCTCTATAGCAGCACTTGCCCCAACTCACTGTTAAGGCTATATGGGGGATCTTTGTCTTTGTGTCTTTGTGAACCCACAGGGCAGAAGAGGTGCACAAGGGTCACCAGGTCTACGAGGAGATATGGTACCCAAACACTTACATACACACATACACACACACTAACATACACACACTCACAACAAACACTCACAACACACACTAACACACACTCACAACACAAACACTTACATACACACATACACACACACTAACATACACACACTCACAACAAACACTCACAGCACACACTAACAAACACTCACAACACAAACACTCACAACACAAACACTCACAGCACACACTAACACACACTCACAACACAACACTAACAACACACACTAACATACACCAACATACACCTACACACACTCACACACACACTAACATACACACACAACACACACTTACAACACAAACACTTACATACACTCACATACACCTACACACTCACAACACAGACTTACGTACACACACACTCACACACTAACAAACACTTACAAACACTCACAACACACACTCACATACACCTACATACACTCACAACACACACTCACATACACCTACATACACTCACAACACACAATAACATACACACACACACATACACACACTCTCACAACACACACAACACACTTACATACACACGCTTACACGCTAACAAACACTTACATACAAACACACGCTCACACACTAATAAACACATACACACAAACATACAAACACAGACATACATACATACATACAAACACACGCTCACACACTAATAAACACATACACACAAACATACAAACACAGACATACATACATACAAACACACGCTCACACACTAATAAACACATACACACAAACATACAAACACAGACATACATACATACATACAAACACACGCTCACACACTAATAAACACATACACACAAACATACAAACACAGACATACAAACATACAAACACACGCTCACACACTAATAAACACATACACACAAACATACAAACACAGACATACATACATACAAACACACACTCACACACTAATAAACACATACACACAAACATACAAACACAGACATACATACATACAAACACACGCTCACACACTAATAAACACATACACACAAACATACAAACACAGACATACAAACATACAAACACACGCTCACACACTAATAAACACATACACACAAACATACAAACACAGACATACAAACATACAAACACACGCTCACACACTAATAAACACATACACACAAACATACAAACACAGACATACATACAAACATACAAACACACGCTCACACACTAATAAACACATACACACAAACATACAAACACAGACATACAAACATACAAACACACGCTCACACACTAATAAACACATACACACAAACATACAAACACAGACATACATACATACAAACACACGCTCACACACTAATAAACACATACACACAAACATACAAACACAGACACACAAACATACAAACACACGCTCACACACTAATAAACACATACACACAAACATACAAACACAGACACACAAACATACAAACACACGCTCACACACTAATAAACACATACACACAAACATACAAACACAGACATACATACATACAAACACACGCTCACACACTAATAAACACATACACACAAACATACAAACACAGACATACAAACATACAAACACACGCTCACACACTAATAAACACATACACACAAACATACAAACACAGACACACAAACATACAAACACACGCTCACACAATAATAAACACATACACACAAACATACAAACACACAAACATACAAACACAGACATACATACAAACATACAAACATACAAACATACAAACATACAAACACAGACATACATACAAACATACAAACATACAAACATACAAACATACAAACATACAAACATACAAACACACGCTCACAATTACAGTGGTACCCCGGAGATCGACCTTAATTCGTTCCAGAAGGCCATTCGAACACCGATTTGTTCGAACACCGATTTGTTCGAACACCGATTTGTTCGAACACCGATTTGTTCGAACACCGATTTGTTCGAACACCCCTAGAAGAATTAATGTAAATGACATGAATTGTCTTCTTGGTTCTTTCGATAAAGTCATGTAGAAGGGAAATAATAAAATACCGAAAGAACCAAGAAGATGAATCCCTGCAGTCACGAAAGCTTTAAATCGAAATTTTACATTAATTGGTTCCAGACACAAGAAATCTCTCATTATAAAGCATTTTTACACAAAGTTTACAGTAATTACATGCATAAAATCATACAAAAAAACAAGAAACACAATAAATAAATTGAATAAATGAATAAATATATGGAATAAATGAAATAAATGAACATTGAACTTCACTTTACCTGTAGTAAGGAGAGTTGTTGGCTTGAGTGGAAGGTGGTGAGGAGGAGGAGGTGGTGGTGTTATTGTTTGGAAGGAGAGTCCCCTTTGTCTGAGCAAGCGTCATGCACGCTGGCCACACGCATCTCAGCCGATTGCCCGTTCGACCTTAGAATTTCGTTCGGTGTCCGGGGCAAAAAATGTTCGGAAACATAGTTCGAACATCGATTTGTTCGAGTTCTGGTGCGTTCGATCTCCGAGGTTCTATTGTACTCAAACTGTACATACACACGAACGAACTAACACACAGACACTCAATTAAACGTTAAGTCGCACACTTATCATCTTACATACATACACACTCACACATGCAAAAACATACATACACACGCTCGCACATACTCGCACACTTACATGCACTCAACACGCATACAAGCTACGAGTGCACGTGTGTAAACACTCCTCATCAGCCATGCTCAATCCACTGCTGGACGAACGCCTCGCCAGGATGTCGCCATCGCTCACGATCTTGTGCTCCTGTGTGCAGGGACCCCCCGGCGAGCCCGGCGTTCCCGGCAGCGGGGGCGGTGGAGAGAAAGGGAAGAAAGGAGAGCGGGTGAGCACCTGGCTGCCCCGGCTGCCCCGGTTCCGTGCGACGTCGTGACGTCTCGAGTTCATCCTCCTGGCGATCGCAACGGCCTTGCTTTGTGTCTCCGGTGCTCGGCTGCGTCTGCCAAACAAACAAAAAATCACTAACAATGTCGAGTTCCAAACGTCTCGTCACGGGGTTACACAGACTGCGATAGCTTTGTTCTAACTTGGTGCCGCTTGAATGCAAATTTCCGTAAAATCAACCACACGTTGTGGTTTGGCCGGGACAGTTACAGTGGGTTCAAAAAGGCTGTGTCAGTGTCCCAAAGCATATGCGAAAAACATTGGGATTTTGTTCATATGAAATATTTGCTGGCCTGATATATTCAAATTATTATGTGGACGATGGGCAGGACTGCCTGAGCAATTGGCGGGGCTACCTGATCAATGGGCGGGACTAGCTGAGCAGTGGGCGGGGCTACCTGAGCAATGGGCGGGGCTACCTGAGCAGTGGGCGGGGCTACCTGAGCAGTGGGCGGAGCTACCTGAGCAATGAGCGGGGCTACCTGAGCAGTGGGCGGAGCTACCTGAGCAATGGGTGGGGCTACCTGAGCAGTGGGCGGGGATACCTGAGCAATGGGCGGAGTTACCTGAGCAATGGGCGGGGCTACTTGAGCAATGGGCGGGCTACTTGAGCAATGGGCGGGGCTACCTGAGCAGTGGGCGGGGCTACCTGAGCAATGGGCAGAGCTACCTGAGCAATGGGCGGGGCTACCTGAGCAATGGGCGGGCTACCTGAGCAATGGGCGGGGCTACCTGAGCAATGGGCGGAGGTACCTGAGCAATGGGCGGGGCTACCTGAGCAATGGGCGGGGCTACCTGAGCAATGGGTGGGGCTACCTGAGAAATGGGCGGGGCTACCTGAGCAATGGGTGGGGCTACCTGAGAAATGGGCGGGGCTACCTGAGAAATGGGCGGGGCTACCTGAGCAATGGACGGGGCTGCATGAGCAATGGTCGGAGCTACTTGAGCAATGGGCGGAGCTACCTGGGCAATGGGCGGAGCTACCTGAGCAATGGGTGGGGCTACCTGAGCAATGGAGGGCGGGGCTACCTGAGCAATGGACGGGGCTACCTGAGCAATGGGTGGGGCTACCTGAGCAATGGAGGGCGGGGCTACCTGGGCAATGGGCGGAGCTACCTGGGCAATGGGCGGAGCTGCATGAGCAATGGGCGGGGCTACCTGAGCAATGGGCGGGGCTACCTGAGCAATGGGCGGAGCTACCTGAGCAATGGGCGGAGCTACCTGAGCAATGGGCAGAGCTACCTTAGCGATGGGCAGAGCTACCTGAGCAGTGGGCGGGGCTACCTGAGCAGTGGGCGGAGCTACCTGAGCAGTGGGCAGAGCTACCTGAGCAATGGGCGGAGCTACCTGAGCAGTGGGCAGACCTCGTTGGGTAGTGGGCAGGGTCACTTGAGCATTGAGTGGGGCTAGTGGTTCATGGGTGGGGCGATGTAAAAGTGGGCAGGGCTCATGGAGGTCAGGGAGCCCCTCACCATGTGGCCTGGTGAAGCCTCCCAGAAATGTGGCAGAATTAATTATCGCACCTCTTCCTGATCCATATTTTACATTTACCAGTATCCGTCATTTCTATTGATGGATTTAGGAATGCTGCCGTGGTGTAGCGGTTAGAGAACTAGACTTGCAATCCAGAGGTCGCTGGTTCGATCTCCTGGCACGGTGGTTGAAACATTGTGTTCCTGTCTACCGAGCAGCATAAACGGGGTATACCGCATTCGATCTGCAGGTTACGTGCGGTCGGGTAAACTATGGGTATAGCCACCTCTTTCGAGATGCCTGGCCAGCTTGGAATAGTTGGATAAATTACCCGCTCTAGAGGGGGGCTGTACAGTGGAAGGCCCTTCCTCCAGCAGTGGCGTGAGCAAGTATTTGGAGGGCTGTGCCTTAACCTGGAATCGAGAGAGGCATGGGCTCCAAATGGCGGGAGGAGACTCACAGTGCTGTCACCTGCGTGCAGGGTTTGCCAGGCCAGGATGGGTTACCAGGACAACCTGGTCGCCCAGGCAACTCAGGTCCGCAGGGAACACAGGGCCCACAGGTAAAACCAAGTAACTGCCTCAATGCACTGTACATACAGTGCACACATACGGCTTACACACGTGTAATCTATCTTTTAAATCTTGTATTTGTTGTCTTTATGAATCCCCCCCCCCCCCCCCTCTTGGACACCTGTGAAAAAGAGCTTTGTGGCTCATCGGATTTTTCTCCAGAATAAATAAAGATTCTAATTAAATGCTTATATTACACTTACCAATATTACGTATTCGTATTGTGTGCCTCATCTTTTTAGGGGGTGCAGGGACCAGCCGGCCAACCAGGTGAACCCGTGAGTATCGCACGACCTTAGCGGCGGGCAGTGAGGGCAGCCGCCCAGACGACAAAGCTGCGAGGAGGGTGCTAAACATGTCAGAGGGCCATAAGAAAAATGTGCACACATTGGGAAGATAGGGACAGAGACACATAAACAGAAAATTAGACACAGAAACATAGCGGGACCAACTAAAGATACACAGCGAGACAGATACAGTGAAACAGAGAGACACACAACAACAGCCTCCATTCGCCGCTAAGTGACGGGGACGTCTCCACGGTGCTTGTGCCAGGCCAGGTGCCCGTTTAGCCCCCTCTATACGACCAAACAGAAGCTGCTTGGGCATACGGTGGCTGCACACCGGGCACGTAGATATAGATGTGCACAGACAAGCAAAAGCAAGAAATACAGAGACACAAACTAAGGGAAAGCCGACACGAAAACACGTAGAGACATAGTCTCGGTGCTGAGACTGCTGTAAGTGGCAGTCCCTGAGACTGCTTTGTTTTGCTAATAATGCGAGAGTCGCAGTTTTGAGATGTATTGGTTTCTTTTGGAATGGGAAATAGCAGCGGGACCGTGGTCGATATTATTCTTGGATATTGTACATTGTGTAAATAATGTTTGTTATTTATAGAGGGGTCTTGTTGAATTTATTTTTCTTTAGTTGCATTAATTTCTCCAGTGGCCCCTGAGCTACTGTGCTTATGTTTGTTGATTTATTTCAGTGTCAACGTAGGTGATGCAAATTCAAACAGACGTGAGTAACAAATCCTCTTGTGAAACTCCTTCTAGGGCCGCTCGGGTCTGAACGGCCTCATGGGAAGCAAGGGAGTGAAGGTGAGCCATCGTCCTCGGCATTGTGCGTGTGTGTGTGGCTGTACCTGGATCGTGCTTCATACCCTGGACGTGTGCTGTACTGGGGTCATGTTTGTATTGCTTGTTGCTGTACCGTGACTGATGTGTACTATGCTGTCCACGCTGTATCGCACGTGCTGTCCTGTGATTTGGTGCTGCACTCCACTGCAATGCTGCTGGTATAAACACAACTCTGGCTGTCGCCTGATGAGGCTGGTTGTAATTACTGGCGAAACGACGTACTCGAATTGTAAATGTTGTGGGTTTACTCTCCAACACACCGGTGTGCTGTACTTGTAACGAATTGGTATGTGTTGTTTACGTGACAAACCTTACTAATTGGCTGTGTCGGGTGGTGGCAGGTTTAACGAAACATTTATATTTAGGCGATCTAACCCAAAAAAAACTATATTATCGATAAAGCATTATTTGGTGATGCTGTTGCTGCCTGGATATTCAAAGCGCTGTCTTCAACTCTCATCCACGCTTCCTCTCCAGCCCTCGCTATGCGCTGTGAGGAAGAGCCATTGCCTAAAGTGTCACCTAATTCTAACTTCTCATATTTCTTTCACTTGCACACTTCTTTATTTGTGTCCTACTTTGTCTTGTGAAGGCAGTGTTCCTACTGGTGGAAGTGGTAGGCAAACCGAACTTCAACGGAGGAGGAACAGCAAAACGACACAAACTCTCGGCTGAAGCCCTCTCGTCATTGACGTTGTCGTCTAGCTCCTGATCAAATTGCCATACGCAGGAATAGAATAGGGGTAGGCTGCACATTTATAAGCCTTGTACTGTGCACTGATTTTCAAAGCTAAGAATTATTTTAAAAAAACTGTATTTTCTAAATTTGTACAAAGCGGTAGGGTTAGCTTTGAACATCGGTCTGCGGTGAAAGGTATTTGAGTCACTTAAATCAGTAGGGTTGGCACGTATGCTGTACTGTGGGTGCTACAGCAGTACGTGCTGTCCCGTGAGTGAGATTGCATCGTAGCTGCATGCTGTACAGGACTGTGGCCACGTGCTGTACTGTCCTTTCCGTACTGCATTTTCTATACTGTGAGTGCTGGACTGTGTGTTGTACTGTTTATGATGTACTATGCATGGAGTATTATGGTCTGCACTATGTGCGCTGTACTGTGTGGTATACTGTCTGCTGTACTGCGTATGCTGCATTGTATGTGGTGCAACGTGTGCCATGGTACTGTGTGTGCTGTTGTGGCCATGCACTGTATTGCGTGTCGTGTACTAGTGATTGATTTCCGTACCGTGTGTGCTGTACCGTGTGTTGTGCTGTGTGTGCGTGCCTAACCCCTGACCCCTGACCCAACCCCCTTGGCAGGATGGAATTCTCTCCCCCAGCTGCTTTAGAGGAGGGGGGGGGGGGCGCAAAGGGTCGGACTCTATGCGAGCGCACGCGGTCACGATTACCCCGAGTGGCGCGTGCCGCTGATTTGTGGTGACGGTTGCCCCAGATGCGGCTGATTGTGGCCCAGGTTTAGTCAATTACGCCGCAATGGGGAATGTACCCGCAGTGGAGAGATTTAGAAATTCCGTGACGGATCAGCGCAGATCTGACCCTGAGTTATGATAAATAATGCAGCGCATTCGAGTCGACGTGTTATCCGTATAAAATGGGTAACTCACCAATTTCTAAATTTCAAATGGTTTCTGGGCAGTGGCCCCTGCAAGTGTCGTGTGCTGCGATTAACGCATCAGCTTCACGGCAGCGCGCTGATCATGAGCGTGATTAAATAGAATCCGTGTTGTTTATTTTACTCCTTATTACAACCGTGCCGCCTCTCACCTCTTCCTTGTTTTACTTACTTACCACAGGGGGAACCGGGCCCTGTGGTGGATGGATCCGGAGGGATTCCCGGTCGGAAAGGGGAGCCAGGCCCAATGGTAAGCAATCGTTTCACATTCCCCCCCCCCCTTCCCCGGAGGCACCGTCCCTGTTGCATCAGATGCAAGTTTTATAAACGTCCTGCGTCGGTCCCATACGAAGCTTATTCCAACATCGGGATAGCCCCCGTACATTTGACGCGTTGACTGAAGCTGAACGTAGGGGGCGAGTGGGCTCAACCTGCTGGGGGCCCAGTGGCGCGCACACAGCTAAATGTTTGGCAGGGGGAGGGAGTTTCGCGGGGCAGCACAAGAGAGCGAGCGGTCTCCAGCTGTGCCAAGGTTGCCAAGCTACAGCCAACTTTGTGCCTGGAGTGGTCTTTTACGTTTTTTGTAGTTGTACGGTTTGACACACTGCCATCTTAAACCTAGCGTGACCTTGACCCGACTCCGTTCCCCCCGTGTCAGGGCCTCCCTGGGTCCCCCGGTTCGCCTGGCCTCAGAGGAGACTCCGGCCCTCCGGGTATGCCCGGCGCACCGGGAACGGCAGGCATGTCAATCAAGGTGGGCGAGCACGAGCGTAAAGTGCAGACACGCGCACGTGTACACGCGCACGCGAACGCACGCACGCGCATGTGAACACGCTCACGCGAACACAAGTCACGCACGCACAGATATTGCGCAAACGAACGCATATGCGCACATGCAAGGCGTACCCTCTCGCACGTGTGCACAGATGTTACACGCATGCGTGCACACACACGTTCACATACATGTGCTCAGACGTGTTCACGTAGACGTACGTGAATGTACACACCACGTGCATGCACTCATATTCACGAGCACGTACACAAACGTATGCGCGAGCACAAACAAACTCGCAGGTGCACGGACACGTACATACGGACAAGTATTCACGCAAATACGCGATTTTGGCTATCCACTAATCGCATCTGGAACTCTGCATCGAGAGAGAGAGAAAGTGACGATAGAGAAAGTGATCAGAGTTATTCGTTATATTAAATAATAGCATCACATTTAATTTATTAATTTATCTTTAGACGTGACTTAACCGAAAGAACCAAAGAATAATTCCTGCAGTCACGAAAGCTCCAAAATTAAGATTATTCGTTATATATTTATGGTAATTTATTAAAAAGAGCCCATTATCATTTTCCACGAAATCTGCTATTCACGAGCATCTCCAGAACATATCCCTCACGAATAACGAAGAAATACTGTATGCGAGGCATGCATGCACACGGACACATGCACACGTATACCTGCAGAATCACGCACACACACACGCGTGCCTGCAGACATCGCTTTGGCCACTCACCATATTTGCGACACCTGTACTCCAAGGCAAATCTCTACGTACGACAGGGATTGATGCAAATTGAATTGTACTTGTGTTCACCTGAAGCCGTGTGTAGCATAGCGCATGTTGTAATTCGTAATACATTTTTTGGTCAGGTCATGTAAATAAAAATGTGTGTCGGATACCGTCCTCCACCCGACACGGCCGATTGATGAAGTTGTCACGTGATGAACAAGTGTGACAACGTGTTGCTGCTTCAGCAGCACCACCGGTTGTGTTGCCGCGCGCTGAACACATGGGTGCAGACGTTTTGCTGGTCGTCACGAAGCAGAGTGTGTGACACGCTTTTTACTCGTGCGATTTGACTCTATTGTGAGTCGTAATTCCGTCGAGAAAGCCTGCTCCGTGTTAAAAGAGAATGTTGTATTTGGCGTGAACTGCAAGTGCTTTAATATAACAGGGACTCTTCTACTTACGAATATTCGACTTACGAACTGTCAGAGATAAGAACAAACCTGGTCCGTATATCCAGTTTCCT
The DNA here is from genome assembly GCF_015708825.2 of Lethenteron reissneri. Taxonomy (NCBI): domain Eukaryota; kingdom Metazoa; phylum Chordata; class Hyperoartia; order Petromyzontiformes; family Petromyzontidae; genus Lethenteron; species Lethenteron reissneri. Next base: position 10,594,758 of record NC_083793.1, read on the forward strand.
GTTCGGACTGAGAGTCGAAAATTCAACAGCCTCGCAATACATGGCGGCGGTAGGATCTACATCTGCAGAACGTGAAGGACCAGTGGCATCTACATCTACAGGAGATGATACAAATTTTAAAGCCATTCCCCGTGTTTAATGTATATACCGTACAACACGTTTGGAATCGACAGGAGTAAAGTTGGACTTACGAACAAATCGACTTACGGACATACCTCCGGAACCTAACTTGTCCCTAAGTAGAGGAGTTCCTGTATAATACCAGTGTTTAAAATTAAATAAAAACCGCGATCTACAAAGGTTTGCATGCTTCCTTACTTCTAGAGGGGCTCTCGCGAGCTCCGCCTCGTGGAGAAATCGTTTTGGCAACAGTGCCGTTGGCAAGTCATCGCAGGGCTGCGCCTTGACCTGCTTTGCTTCCCTCGTTCATGACAGCGTGTGCTTGATGTGTTTTCCAGGGAATCAAGGGCGAGATGGGCGAGAGGGTAACGATCATGTTTCATTTATTTATTTCTCCTTGAAAAAAAACACGAACGAACGTTGTGATATTTACGATGTCCGTGCTCACAGACGCATCCGTGTAGGATCACTGTCAGTGGTGGGACGAGTCTGTTTGCAGTGAACGCAGCGCCGCGGTAATCAATTCTGTCAGGCAACACCAGTTTCGTTCCCAGTATCATCAAGTCCTTGAAGAGGAAAATGGGCCAAACATCCCAAGATTTCACGATCTTTCTGACAATTACCTTTGCAACGGAAGCGAGGGTTTTCGGATAAACAAATTATAATTCGGACTTGTTCTGCGAGGCTAACTGTTGGTGCAAAAGACGACTTTTTGGCTCTTTCTTTTTTATATCCCTTTATCAATCCACCATTAGTTGAAGGCCTCCCCATGTCATATCCATCATAGGGGTTGGTTGGCCATAATTCACCACGCTGGTCAGTGCGGATTACTGCACGGGGAGGCCCTTGACCATTTCAGATGAAGCTCGCCACTGCTGTTAACCATGGCCGGGAAACAATCTCAGGTCACCGAGTGCATAGCATGGTGCGCTAACCACTGCACTACTGCTCCATCCCTGCATAGGAATACAAATGTGTCGGTTCATAGTGTAGCACGCGAACCATGCCATCATCATTGTCGGCCATGATTGATCCCCTGGTGAATGACGGCCTCCCCAAGCCATCGCCATCACACACGGTCCTTGGATGCAACAACAATCCACCTAGCTCCTGTGCACAATCCAATTTCATGACTCCATCTCCACGGCGATGGACGTCCTCTTCGGTAAAATCCCTCCTCGGACCGCACCTATACTCTTGTTTCATTTTTACTTGATTTGACAAATCACCGTGACGTGCTAGTGCCCACTGGTGCGTGGCGTGTTGTGGTGTTGAGGGCTAAATTGGTGAGCGCCTGGTGAGCTGTGGAACGAGGCGGTGTGACTGACAGGCCGGTGGAGGAGGGGGGGCACAGTCATTAGTGAGCGCGGATGAGCCACAGGCCAGGTCCGCATCTGGGAAGTGTAACCGCGGCATACAAACGCTCGACCTGATTCCTTTCACACCCCTGTGTGTGTATGTGTGGGTAAGTGTGTGTGTGGGTGTACACTGGTTAGTGGGGAGTGGTAGTGTAGCAGTCAGCGCACTGCGCTACGAACCCAGCATCCCGAGTTCGATTCCTGCTAACGCTCACGGCCAACACCAGTGACGATTATATGAACTGGTTCCGGGCCTCCCGTAGGTCGACTCAACCTCAAATGAGTACCTGGTGCTGTGTGTAAAAACATCACCACTGGGAAGATAAAGGCGGCAAAGGCATGGTGCTGGCCACCCACCCCCTCGTGTGGCGTGCCGGCCTTCATAGGTGCTCGCTAACAGCACTCATCCCAAAAGTGTATTAAAGGCTATATGGGGGATATTTGTCTTTGGGGATGTGAGTGTGTTTGTCAGGAGCGGTAGGGTAGTGGTTAGCCCACCACGCTACAAACCCACTCACGACCAATAACGGTGGCACATATTTGAACCTGGTCCTGGGCTTTCTCTAGGTCGACTCGTCTTTAAATTAGTGCCTCGTGCGGTGTGAAAACATCAGCACTTGGAAGACAAAGGTGGACGGACATGGTGCTGCTCCACCCGGCCCCTCAGGTGCCGTGCAGGACTTAATAGGTGCTCGCTAAAAGCACCTGCCCCAACAGTCTGTGTGGCTGTATGTATGTGTGTGCATGTTGAACTTTTTTCGCACCATACGTGGAGCGGGTGACCTGTGCCTGTGCTGCGAATGTCTTCACAGGGCCCAGCAGGATCGGCGGCAGAGTTCGGAGAGAAGGGGGAGCCAGGACTGCCCGTGCGTTCTCCTGCACGCAACGCTCACACACAGACGCACGCGTGTACTCGTATACTGACGTATTCACTGACATATCCTGACGAACGCGTTGGTAAACAAAACAGTGCGTTAGTGCGTCGGCAGTGGCACACGAGCCACAAGTAACAAAATCGCCACACTTTCATCGACAACACAGCCCGTAAAATTATTACAATATATCACAGACGACGTTTTGGGTGACGGTCCTTCTTCATCCGGTATTGAAGAAGAGCCGTTGCCCAGAACTGATTTTTTTTTGTTCTGCAGGTCAGCGATACGTTAGTAGCCTGTAGCCAAAATCACCTTGTATGCATCCGATATTGTCACAAAGGAAGCTGAGCAGGCTTTGACCCTGGTTAGTACTCGGATGAGAGGCTGCCAGGTATTACCCGGCATTACTACAGGAGTGCTAGGAGATGGCAGTGCAGTGATGGATTGTTGTTTCCATCTGTGGAGAGTCTCCGGCTGCTCCGGTTTATCCCACACGAAGTCAAAATTTCACGAATGAAATTGTCCGAACCTCCTGCGCCCCGATGCGTGGTGGTGATTCGATTCCTTGATCCATTCTCATTTCCCTTGGTTCATTTCTCTCGTTTGTTCAATTGAATTCACACCCATTAGCCCGGAATGTAAATAAAAACATTAGCTCTACATTTAAACACTAGACTAAAAACACTCAACTCTCACCCACAAGATTCGATAATGTGCATCGTCAGTGTCAATTGCTTATCGATACATCGAAGCTTCGTTTGTCATGCCAACCAAACATGGGTTTTCACTCTCCACAGCGCCTCAAAAATGCACGTGTGGAGAAATTAATGAGGGCGCAGTGCCGGCGTAATGAGGGCGCACACCCAATAGGCGGCCCTCGCAACAGGAAATGCTTCAGGCGTCTCTGTGATTTCCCTTCATCTCCCGCTTTAACGGAGGACACCGACTGATTTTGGTGGCATTTCTGAACTATATCTCCATATATATAAAAGGCAAAGTTGTGATTATGTGTGTCTGTTCAAAATGTTTAGCGTACTTCCCGACATGCAACAAACTTGAAATTTGCCATGTGGGTACTTTCCAGACTGTACACCATGCAAAAATTATAAAAATACACTTTTATGTTTTTTGGGGTGGGGGGGGGGCTCAATAATGCATATATTTTTTGCACGCCAAGTGAGCTGTGACGTCAAATCTGTCATGTGACCCGCGCATGTGGAAGCGTAACACATTATAGTGTAGTCGTTAGTGTGCTGCTGGGGAGACAAAGGCGGCCGGGCGTGGTGGATCCAAGTCCCGGGCGAAGCCGGGTAGTACAGCTAGTAATGCATATGTTACAGGCCTTGTTCAATCCACTGCTGGATGATGCCCCCCTCCCCCCACTCCCCCCACTTTGTGTCAGTCACGGGGGTTGTTTGACCATACTTTACCACCATGACAGGGCATGTCAATGTCGAGCGTGGCTGGCCAGCGCATCTGGTTTTACTGCAATGGACAGTAAAATGATCGGTCGAATGTAAAACCAACATTGCCTTTAGGTGTTGTTTTTACCGGACAACCTTCTGTTGGGGTGGGAAGGGGTTCGGCTGATTGGGAACATCTGTGAAAAAAGAGCTTCACAGCTCATCGGATTCCTCCAGTGTAAATTAAGATTCTGATTCTGAGGTGTGTCCAATCAGGCTGGGGGCGAATTGGGTAATCAAGTTAACTACCTCGCCTGGTATACAGGAGATCGTGGGTTCGATCCCGACCCTGACGACACCTGTATATTTGGAGTCTGCATGTTCTTCCCATGGTCACGTAGATTTTTCTCCGGGTCCTCCGGTTTTTCCCCTCCACATTTAGAATCGACTTGCGCTTAGAGTGTTTGGCTGCTCTAAATTTCCACATGATGATGAGCCATTTCGTTGAGATTGAATTTGTGAAAAAGAGCTATTTAGCTCTGCGGGCCTTACCTGGTAAAGCAAATTAGTTTAAATTGTTCCCTGCTGAGTGGAAGAGGGACATGCGCTGTAACACCAGGGTGTGCCTGGGTAATTTCCTTGGTTACTACAAATATATTATGGGGGAAGGTGTTTCACTTGCATTGTCCCTCGGCCCTGGCCAATCGCCTGAGCTCTTAACCTGGGACGCTGCCTGTGATGGTGTTAATGGACTAGGGTGGCTGTCTTGAGTCGCCCTCTTTTGTGAACGCTCAAGAACGAAGCTGATGCACCAGCATCTGGACAAATAGCCTCGCAGCTTGTTCACTGCTTGCCGAGTTTTGCACCCTTTTACAATCACGCTGGTCAGTGTGGGGCGGTTGGGCAGGACGGACATGTTCATGCATTACACTGGCCACTGGTTGTTAACCGTGGCCAGGAATTGAACTAAGGTGGCCAGGTTTATCGTGCGACGCGCTAACCCCTGCATCGCCGCTTACGAATTGCCGCAGTCCTTAGATATAGGCCTCTTCTATTATTATTTTTGGTTCACCGACCTTGCCCCTGTTTGTCTCCCCGCCACCACCCCTCCTCCTCCTCGCCGGACACCCCTCACCAGGGCAAGCAGGGTTTGCCTGGCACCATTGGGCCTCTCGGGCCCCCCGGCGTTCCTGGAGCCCATGGAGACAAGGTATTCTCTCCCCTGCCAACTCTCTCCCACGACTGTCAGTGACCCTCCTAGAAGGCAGTTCTTAGCTGATGGATGTCACAAGAAACTGTGTCGCCCATGAAGACAAATTGCTCTTTTACCGTGTGGGAAGAGCTCGCGATGTCACTGCGGTTTGACTGCTGGCGTAACACATGAAAGAATCAGCAATGGTATTTCACGCATGCGAATTTCATCGTGTGATGCGATTAAGTATCCAGAATTCTAGCGCAGCAGTGCATCCTCTCATGTCAGGGAATGGCCTGTGGAATGAGATATCACAGAACTACTGCAGAGATGTCTTCAAGTTGTATACCTTCAAGTGGACTGTGGGCCTTTATGACTAATTCATTTATCCGAGCAAGAAAATGTTGTATCAGTCTTCACCTTTTGATCAAAATACCCCACGACAGCACATACGATATAAACATATTAATATTTTTACGAATTTTATCCATGGTAACATGATCAAGTGTGTGGCTTTTGTTTTGACCCCTGACCCTGTGCTTTGACTCCTGCTACAGGGGGATGCTGGACTGGGTTTGCCAGGGCAACCAGGAAAGCCGGGAGATCCTGGCGAGCAGGTCTGTGCACAGTCCCTGAAACGCTTCAAAGTGAAGGCTAACATTTGGAATATCGCAAGGGTTCTGATGTTTGCAAATGAATCCTCTCTGTCTTATTGAGGTTTTTGTTGTTGCAGGGCTTTCGTGGGCCTCCCGGAGCTATGGGGCCAAAGGTGAGAATCAGCAATTGCATTGTGGATCTTTCAGAGGCATGTGACCCCACAAGAGTTTTGTTTGTCTTAGTTTGTTGCTGTGTTGTTGTTTTGCCTTTGTACTTTGACCGTTAAATACCTTCGTGTAGTTGCGAGGTGGATCTATAAATGTCCCAGTTTAACACGTAGGCTGTCGCGACCAACATTATCTATAACGGAGGTGTTTTGGGTTAGTTTGTTCGTTCGTCTTTCAGTCCGGGTAAATATTACGAGTAAATATCACGCGATCGAAGCCAAAAAAACCTCTATTATAGAGAAACGTCCCCAGTGGAGGGGGGCAGTCCTCAAATATGAAGATTTTTAAATGGGGCGCTACACATATTTTCTCTGGCAATTATTTGGGATCTCATACTGTAGGCCTGCGATCATCCCCAGCGCATCTCTCCAGCCCCATCCCCCACATCTGAACGCTGTTTCTAGATGATGATTGGTCCAAGTATTGGACTGAGTCACGATGTCATGGGCATGGAAGAGGAGGATGGCATTTGTCCTTAGCAGAGGGATTGTGTATGTGTGTATCTATATGTGTGTGTGTTAATTCTTGCAGGGTGATCCTGGGCCAGTCGGGCCAGTGGGCTCAAAAGGGGACAGAGTAAGGATTATGCATTCACTTACAGTGATTGTATACACTACAACAACACCAACAACACCCGCCATTCACCTCAAGAGTGGCGGTGACGTCGCCACGGTACCTGTGCCAGGCCAGATGCAATTTGAGGCCACTTTAAGTGTCAAACGCTTGCTGACAGGAGGTCACGGGACAAACCCAGGTGCCATGGGTTGATTAACTGAGATGACTGGCAGATGCATCCCCTGTGCCCCCAACTGTGCCAACTAGTTGTGTTTTAGCCGCCTGGCGCTCCGCTCGTTGTTGTGAGCGTCACTCTTCTGCTCTCCGTTATTGTTGGAGGGCGACTGCCTCCAACTGCCTAGTAGCATCATTCATGAGCCTCCTCCATTCTATATACAAAGACAAAGATCCCCCAGATAGTCTTAACTTACTGTTGGGGCAAGTGCTGTTAGCTAGCACCTATGCCGGCACAGCACACGAGGGGGTGGGTGGCCAGCATCACGCCCGGCCGCCTTTGTCTCCCTAGTGGCGATATTTACACACCGCACCAAGTACTCATTTGAGGCTGAGTCCACCTAGAGGAGGCACAGGATCGGTTCTGATAATCGTCACTTGTGTTGGCCATGAGCGGGAATCGAACTCGGGCCACCGGAATCGTAGCGCAGCGCGCTAACTGCTGCACTACCGCTAACCCTACACTCGCGCACACACACCCACGAACAAATATCACATTAGCTGGAGCCCTTCAACACTCGGAGGTTGCCAACTCCACACACACTCGCAGATCACACGAGATTCATGTTGGCTGCAACTCTGTTTTCACCACCGAGGTTGCCCGCGCGACATGCATGTGCTGATTAGGTTGCGTGTCCTTGCTGTGTTGCAGGGAGAGAGGGGGGTCATGGGTCCTCCTGGCGACAAGGTAAACCTCTTGTCCTGTCAGCGTTAGTCTCCGTGCCGATCTAACGACCCTATTTGATATATATTTTTAATCTTAGGCAGGCAATGATTTGCAGATTGAGCAATGTGAGGAATTGTTTTGGTTAATGCTCACGATTTGATTTGAGAATCTGTTAATTAATTTTATTATTTCCCTTCTACGTGACTTTACCGAAAAAAACAAGAATATGAATCCCTGCAGTCACGAAAGCTTTAAATCGAAATTTAGTTTTCTCTGTTTTTCCGTCTCCTTTGTATTGTTTGTTTTGTTCCTTCTGCCTCGTTTGTACAGTTTCAGTCACTCTATCAGCAGAAATGTAACGTCAGTGTAAATCAGTGGTTCTCAACCGGGGGTACGCAGACCCCTGGAGGTACCTGGCAATGTCCCTGGGGTTATGTGAGGTGATTTATAAATTTGTGAAATTATATCATACGTGAGAGTCATTGTTGTATAATTACGTATGAATCTGTCAATATAAAATAACTCCGATAAATGTAAATTCATGTGGTAGCCTAGAACGGTATAAAAGACCTTTTAAAACTAAATTATTATGAACAATGTGGTTTCAAAGAGTAACCAGCGAGCATGAACAAATGACGTCACGCATACAGAGCGTCCATTGAAATGTGTTTTAATCGCGTGCAGTTACTAGCTCGTTAGGATATCTCACAAAATTGACAATTGGTTATAATATTGATGTTCATTATTCATACACTTATTTTTCAGAACCATGTTGGGTCAGGCAAGGGGGTGTTACCCGGTTGAAACAAAGTTCAGCAAGGGGTACAGTCAGTGCCGGATTAAGCGAGTGCGAGGCCTGTAGCATATGTTATAAAGGGGCCCTAAATAAAAAAAAAAGCATAAATATTCAAACATAAATGTTTAACTTGCATAGTAAAGTAATTGTATTTTTTTCATTTGCTATACAGCCAGATAATACGACAAATCGCTAACCTTAAACACCAATTCGTTCATAAAAGTTTAAGGCAGTATAGTACTATAGTAATAGAGCAATTGCAGAATCACTGAACCGGAATTGATAGCTTGAAAGGATTTAGCGTGGGGTCCTTGAAAGTGCGGGGCCCGTAGCATATGTAGCTACTTTTGCTACTAGGATAATCCAGTACTGGGTACAGTCGCCACACAAGGTTGAGAACCACTGGCGTATATAATATAATGTTCATCTAATTTTCACAAATTGTAAATCGATTCTCACATACATGATTCGATGCGTGCATATTGAAGGTAAGGACTGATCTGATTCGACGGATACTTGCGGCGTTACGTGCCTAATGATTGTGCCGTCAATGTCAAGATGTGAAATTAGGAAATCTCCATTGGCAGAAAACAGTGTGACCGTCACCTCGTGTTTTTGAGAATGGCCTGTGGATGGTGACATTACAGAACTACCTCTGAGGTAATTTTCAATTAACTCTTATCCACACTAGGGGGAGTGCCACCTCTTGCCCTGTGCCCCGAGATGTTCTTCAAATAGCAATCAAACTGACGAATAATAAGTATAACCCGTAAAAACAAAGTTTTTCACTCTAAATCCTTTATATGCGTGGCGGATAGAGTCCTCTCGTCCTCTGGCTTGAGATGGCTGCCACCTATGGGTCAGATGATTGTCTGCAGTATTAAACAATTGGTAATTAAATATAATATTTTTGTCCTATAAAGTGTAAAATTTTGGAAAAAAAATTTCACGAACATTAATTGTCACGCACAACGAGTCTGTGTGGAAAATGTCAACTCGATTGGATCATGGGAAGTGGGTTAAAAAACGACCGAAAGATTTACACGGTCGTAAGCAAGCAAGCAAGCACGCAAGCAAGCGAACTTAATATAAAGGATTTAAAAAGACCTCGGTAGCCATACAATTCCAAAGCAAGTGAAACAATCAAAATCAGTTTCTCTACCCTCTCTGCGTTGAACAAGGGACAATGTCTGAATCTTCCGCCTGCGCTATAGTTTACATTATACGGCAGTGTTAATGGTGAATCGGCATTGGCCATGATCACTCCACTGCTGGATGAAGAACTCCCCAAGCCGTCACCATCGCGCTCACAATCCTGCAATGTATTGATCTACATAGCACCTGCACATGAGCTGCGTTACGGCAGTGGTCTTTAATTTATGGCGAGTGAAAAAAAACTTAACTCGATTGTGTGCGGTCAGAATCTAAATATTTATTTATACTGGAGGAATCCGATGAGCTATAAAGCTCGTATTCACCGATGTTCATTGGCCACTGGTGACCGGACTAAAGGCATCAACCTTGGCTTGAGAACCCGGTTTCACCTTCAGCGGCTGCCTGGATTTGAACCCAAGATCTCAAACGCTGCCACGCAGACTGAAGGCCCCTCACGGATCATGAGGGTTCAGCGATGATGAGCAAAGCTGACAAAAAGCCAGCTTTCAAATTAGAGCCGCATCGTTTGTTTATTTATAACCAGGTGAGATTACGTCGCAACGGAGATTGAGAATTAAGACTTGCTTTCATTAAGCTTGTACATGCCGTCGAGCCTTGGAGCACTGCGCAGCACGCAGTTGCAGCACGTATCCCACCGTAATCATCGTCAACCGCCGCTGCGGAGATTATAAGCCACGTAATAACTAAGCGGACATAATTTATCTCGACATTAAATTTAAAAAAGATGTTCTTGGTTACACCTCCAATCGGCCACACAGCCTTGTGAGTGTGCGTATTTGCAGCAGCATTGAGCTTATTCCGAACAAACTCTGGGCCAGCGTTGGCATTCGGTGTGTCCCATCAGCAGAGTGGAGCTTGCTTAAATCGATGCTGGTGAACTGCCCAGTGTTTAAAGGCCAGGACCATTTCCGTTGGAAATTGGTCCTAGTTCAACGGGAAACTCAGCAAGACATCACGCGTAATAGACATAATAAACATCGAGCATCGTCGTGGAGAATATATGTAAACCAAATACATAAACAGGCAATACGCCTATATTGTTGTCTCTCCACGTAGAGAAATAAAAGTAGTAAAATCACAGGTGCGGGAGGCTGAAAAAAGAACGAACCAGACTCGGTGCGCGAATGGCAACAATGATCATATCCGTAAATGACGATTCAAATAGTGCAGGCCGGAAAAAATAAAAGTGTTTTCAAGTATCACGCAGACAAGTGTAGAGAGTGCTACGCAATTGTGTTTTATCCGTTAAAAAACATCGGCAGGTCCGGCAGAAATGCACTCCGGCCCTCTTGTCTTGTTGGTTTCGAGAGGAGAAGTACAACGAGGAACTGATGCATGACACGAGGGGCCGTCCATAAATGACGTCACGCACCTGGGGGGGGGGGGGGGGTCAGACATTTGTAACGACGTGTGACGAGGGGGGAGGGGTTGAGAAATGTGACATCACATCAAAATGCGCAACTTTAAATAAATATAGACAACACGTTCTACTTAATTAAATCGACTTTTTAATAAATGTTTTCTCCTACAACATCAGAGTGCAGCGCCACAATAAACACGCACTACAATGACAATAGTTTAAAGCGATTTGAAGCATGTTTTATTTTCTAAATGGAAATATGGTTTTGGCGATGGGGGGGGTAGTGCTTTGTGACGTCATATTTGAGGGGGGGTCTGACTTTGTGACGCCGTGTGACGAGGGGGGGGGGGTCAAAAATTGTTTAAAATCGCGTGACGTCATTTATGGACGGCCCCTAAGGGTTGCGATCGCAATGAGACCCAGGGGACCGGAGGGACGTAGACGCCAAACCGGTGGTCGTTGACGACGCTGCTCTGTGTTCTCGCAGGGTGTCGCTGGCTCGCCGGGGCCTCTCGGGCCGCAGGGGGTTCCCGTGAGTTGTCTTGACGAGCACCGAGACACACAGACACACACTCAGAGAGACACACAGAGGGACACACAGATAGACACAGTGATAACACACAGAGAGACAGTGAGTGATAACACACAGAGACACACAGGCACGGAATGACAATACACAGAGACACACTCAGAGAGACACACAGCGGGACACAGTGATAACACACAGAGAGACAGAGAGACAGAGTGATAACACAGAGAGACACACAGAGGGACACAGTGATAACACACAGAGAGACAGAGTGATAACACAGAGAGACACACAGAGACACACAGGCACGGAATGACAACACACAGAGACACACTCAGAGAGACACACAGAGGGACACAGTGATAACACACAGAGAGACAGAGTGATAACACAGAGAGACACACAGAGACACACAGGCACGGAATGACAACACACAGAGACACACTCAGAGAGACACACAGAGGGACACAGTGATAACACACAGAGAGACAGAGTGATAACACAGAGAGACACACAGAGGGACACAGTGATAACACACAGAGAGACAGAGTGATAACACAGAGAGACACACAGAGAGACACAGGCACGGAATGACAACACACAGAGACACACTCAGAGAGACACACAGAGGGACACAGTGATAACACACAGAGAGACAGAGAGTGATAACACAGAGAGACACACAGAGATACACAGTGATAACACACAGAGACACACTCAGAGAGACACACAGAGGGACACAGTGATAACACACAGAGACACAGAGAGTGATAACACACAGAGACACACAGGCACGGAATGACAACACACAGAGACACACTCAGAGATACACACAGAGGAACACAGTGATAACACACAGAGAGACAGAGAGTGATAACACACAGAGACACACAGGCACGGAATGATAAAACACACAGAGACACACTCAGAGAGACACACAGAGGGACACAGTGATAACACACAGAGAGACACAGTGATAACACACAGAGACACAGGCACGGAATGACAACACACAGAGACACACTCAGAGAGACACACAGAGAGACACAGTAATAACACACAGAGACACAGAGAGTGATAACACAGAGAGACACACACAAAGACACAGAGACCGCAATAACACACAGAGACACGGACACAGAATGATAACACACGGACACACACACAGAAACACACAGTGATAACACACAGAGACAAAGACAATACAGACAAAGATCCCCCGTATAGCCTTAACAGACTGTTGGAGCACAAGAGCTGTTAGCGAGCACCTCTGAATGCCGGCACAGCACATGAGGGCGTGCATGTCCAACACCACACCCGGCCGCCTTTGTCTCCCGAGTGCTAATGTTTACACTGCACTAGGTGCTCATTTGAGACGTATTTAAATTTAGGGGAGGCCCAGGACAGGACATTTACCAATACTCGGGTCGCCGAGTTCGTAGCAAAGTGCACTGACCACTATACTACTGCTCCCCCAAAAACACACACACATTGCATACCTGTCAGCCCATATGGTTTACCCGTATTCTTCTACAGGGGCATTTTTTGGTGTCTATTTGTGTGTGTTTCTCCCTTGTGTGATGGGACTTTGTGGGATGAACGTTGAGATTTATAAGGGCATGGGGTGACCAATAAGTTCGGAATTGGTCTGTAATAAGGTAGGGCACTGACAAGGGGTTGACAGGTATGCATATGCTTAAACATTCATTTACACGCGCAAGCAAATAGAGTAAAGTGTATACACCTGGTGATGTGTTTCCCACCATACCCACCACACATAGCTCTCTCTTTTCGCGTGCAAATTCGCTTATGTGTTCACATGTGTGTGTGAATGTGTCTGTCCTCTCTGCACTTTAGGGCCTTCAAGGGCCACCTGGACCCAGAGGAGAGAAGGTGAGGCACGTCGCAAGGTCACATGACGTGTGGGCTCCACGTCCTGTGTATCGATGGCGCGCTGGCCTGTGTTGGCCTCAATATGCTCTTCTTCCGTTCATAGCAGCAGATTACAGATGTCATTTTATAATTTGTTATCCACTTAATCGTTTGTTCAGATGCAGAGTGGATCTCGTCCGTTGCTCCTTTGAATGAGTGAAGACAGCAGGGAGTGTTTACGATGCGGTCAATCTTTTGAGATTCGTGGCCGCATTCGCAGACCGCCGAATTATTTCATGCGCCATTTGTGCATCAGGCGGCCGCATCGGCCGTGCCCGGTCCCGATTCAGTTGATGGTCAACCATTGGCGGCTGGGAAGGTTGAAATCGGGAGGTTCGAAGGTCGGGTCCTGTATGAGAGATGTTTAATTTTAACGTCGGCCGCAGTCAGGACTTGCTTGTATCTCTCGCCTTCATTTGTATTTGGGGAGTGGAGTGAGGCTGCTCTACGGTGTAAACGAGTGTTTGTTCCCCCGAATATTCCATGAATGTCCTCCTTGGCAAGGAATATGTGTTCCCCACTGCTTTTTGTATCCCTGGTTTAGGGATACGAGTTTGGTTTAGGTTTTTGGGGTTAGGGTTTGAGGTTAAAATGTAGGTGCTTTATTGGTTAGGACTAAACATTGTACGGGAAATTGAAACACAATGAAAGCAAACTCAGCAACAATTTCACAAATGTGTTCGAAAAATGGTTGTAAGATCACGGCTTTAGTTAAAACTTTATGCCTGTGTGAGGACACTCCGGTCATCCGATGGGAGAGGCGATGCTACATTGGCCCGAACTTTGTCCGATCATTCGTCCGGTCGTTTGTCTCGCATGATGCCAACTTTGTCTTCACAGGGCGAGCTGGGACCCAGGGGCCTGGACGGAGAAAGTGTGAGTATCGTGACAGAAGAGAGGTGGCCATTTTCCCCTTGAATAGCGGCTGATTGATTTATCGATTTGGTTGATGTTTGTCGTTTGGATAAAAGAAAAACTCGAGATTCAAAAGTAGGAGTAGGGTGCGAGCGATTCACCACTAATCCGCAAAATTGTTCCACTTTCCAAAATTGCTTTCCTTGAGAGGACTTGACCTGACCTGTGTTTTTGTCTGTTTACATCAGATCAAGGGCTCATCCGGGCCTCCAGGACTAAAGGTGAGGAAGATAAGTGAGGGTTTTTTCTGAAACAGGATTGCCTCTCCACCGCACTTGTGTGTGTGTATGACTTAAAATGCACATAGCCTGGCACAGGCACTGTGGTGACGTCACCACCACGTAGTGACGATTAGCGATTATTGTTATTATGACAATTATCTGAACCAGTCCTGGGCTTCCCCTAGGTTGATTCAGCCTCAAATGGCTAACCATCGAATTTTGGCTAACCATGGAACAAAGACGGTCACTGTATTGCGCGCTTTCAGATGTTCTTCTGCAGCACGTCTGGAACACTCTTCATTCAGATATTAAGAAGCCACTGGAGCTACGTACTTTTAAATCATCGAGATTGAAAACTAACTTCTTTAGAACTGCATATTGTGCTTAGTGTATTGTCCTTCCCCCGCACCTCTAATTATCACGGTTGGCTACATACAGTGCAAAAGAAGTTCAACATACATACACACATTCATGTTAAGATCACCACGAGGTAGACCAAATGCGGTCGGGGTTGGTGCTGGCCACCCACCCCCTCGTGTGCCGCGTCACCCTTCATAGGTGCTGCAAGCTAACAGCTCTTGCCCCAACATTCTGTTAACATACTCTGTGGTTTTTTCGGTAAAGTCACGTAGGTAAAAAATATAAAATAAATTAAAAATGAAAAAAATAAATGAAATCACGACGTTTCAGGTGCAACACAAGCGTCCTTCTTTAGGTGGGGACAACATAGCAAAAGCACACACACGTTTATGCTTATATTTTTTACCTACGTGACTTAACCGAAAAAAACAAAGAGCATGGATCCTTGCTGTCACGAAAACTTCAAATCTAGAGTCTGTTAACATGTCTATATATGGGGGGGGGATCTTTGTCTACGTGTATATTATATGCATATGAATCTATATTAATGAAATGATCTGGTCATCATTTACTTGTAGTTCTCCTGTGGGTTTTCTGGTTTATACCACGTGTCATGTGGCACGATGTCCGACGGTTCGCTTCACGAACCGGGAACTTCTTGAGCAGCTTTCCCCTTCGCGTCGAACGTCGCTCCGAACACTGCACAGTTCAACCGTGATACCAACTGACCGAAGCGGCAGTTTCATTTGTCTTGTGTCAACCGCATCCTCTGGGCAGTCTCGGCTCACCCCGCTTGCGTGACGCTGTCGTTGCCAGGGAGACAGAGGACCCCCTGGACCACACGGCCCCAGTGGCGAGTCGGGCGAGGCCGGGCAAAAGGGCGACAAGGTGAACGATCTTCGCTGTCGTCGCTCGACGAAGGAATCAGTTACTTGGGCCGCTGGGAGCGGTGGCAACATTGCCGTGACAGAGGGATGAGTTTTGGAATTTAAACATCTTGGATTTCTGATTGTTAAGGCAAATGTTGTGTCATTTTTTCTTCCGTGCAAACTAAAGTGACGTCCTCGGATGCCACGGGACGCCACTTTTGGTGGGGGAAAGTGCAGATGTGCCGTCAATGTGACGTCATTTCCTGTGACGTCATGCTTTTTGGATCAAACCAAAACTGCATTTGATATCCAGGCCCGATTTCCTGATTTGACCTAAAAATCGCGACAGCTTGTGGAGACCTTCATCCAGCAGTGAATTGATCATGGCTGCTGCTGCTTATGGTGGTGCTGCTGATGAGGATGATGACCTCCACTTCATTATTACCAACTGCTGAATAAATAAAGAGCCTTACAATAGCGCCTGAATGCATTAGCCAGATTGTTTTGAGAAGCCCACATCCTACTATTGGAAGCAGTGCAAGTCACCGTGCGAGCCAAGCCAAGAGCAACAGAAGTGGAAGCTGTGGGTTTCACGGGCAGTGATGCTTGTTGCAGAAGTTCGTGGTTCGAGACCTGCGACCACCCTGGTTAATACTGCGATGGGTGTATGAACCAAAAATGCGAGCGTGCGGTCTGTCTTCACAGCAGAAGTTAAATATCTCGTTGCTTTATTAGATAAAGAGTAGACCACGCGTGCTGCCATCATGGTCTGAATTCGAAAGAATTACCTGAAATTTACCTAATTGGGTAAAACTATAAAACACTCGGCAACATTGCCCCCTCCTGGCAGACTATACACGTCTGTGAAGCATGGTCCCTGCGTGATGGCCTTAAGCTTTAAGAATGGCGGGAGTAGCAAATGCATTGATTATTCATATTATTTATCTTCTCGTGCCGACGTTGCTGCCACCCTCTCCCCCCTGTCATCCGTGTCCTGTGCTGCAGGGCAGCTTGGGAGCCGGGCTGCCTGGCGGTGCCGGCGCCAAGGGAGAACCCGGAGATCGGGTGAGCTGAGCCCACAACCCACGGTTACCACCTGTCATGGTTTCCCCAGGATTCTCCTCTTGCCGAGGAGGCAGCTGCCGTCCTGAAATATCTGTGTCCTCCTACGTCATTAAAAGTCCTGGCTTTTGTTCGTTGCACAATAATAACAGCACTCCCCTCAAAGCAGTGCGTTCACATGTAGCTCTCCCTTACGCTGCTGTGAAATCTTCTTCCCATGATAACACCGCGTTCGGACTCTCCAGGCCCGTTGTCTCAAAACTAGACTCGCCGATTTGTGAGGTGGTGGTGGTGTTGATGGCGGTGTTGGTGGCGGTGAGGTGTCGGACAACCACAGGGGTGTTGGAGCTGTTATGAAAGCGGCACGGAATTGTGGGTAGAGCCGCTGATGTTGGTGCCAAAGGCCACCGATTTGTCCAGCCAGGAATCTGTAATTGCTAAGGATATAGCCAAGGCATAATATCTGCCAGAAGAGTCCACAATGTTCCGGGAATTGTGTTGGTAATAATGGCGAGTTCACCATTCTAATTTGTATTGACCTGCTCTGTGTATTTTAGAAATACAAGGTACAATGATATAGGATTACTCTGGATATAAGTATATTGTCCTGCACCATCATGGTAGTGCCTTACGCCAGTAATCCCTACTCCAAGCCAACGTAGCGGCCTTCAGGAAAATCTCGAATGATAAGTGGATCCCCAGATGTAGAGCAGAGTGCTGATAACATTGCATGGCTGCTCCAAAAGCTCGTGTGTGTATGTACGTACACGCACGCGCGCATGTACGTACACACACACACAGTAGTGTAGGGGTGGTTGGCATGGGCCCTGGTTCGAGGGATGCAATGGGGCCCTCCGCTGGTCCCCCTGGGAGCTCGTGATTTCATGAGATCAATGGGATCTCTCAACCAAGTTCAAGGTTCTGTCTTGAAAAATAAAATGAATATAAATTGAAACATGACAGTTTATAACGGTAAAACATGTTTTGCTTGGGGATAGTGGAACCTTAGCCAAGTCGGCATGAAGAGTTGTTAAAATTATTTATTTTAAAACACTTTTTTCGTCATTGAATCATTGCAAAAATGCACGCATAAAATAGCGAGTTATTTCCTAAAAATGTTTTTATATCAATCTTTCCAACTTTGTAAGATAATACAGAACAGTTTTACCAACAGATGGAGTGCGAGGGTGGGGGGGTTGGCTAAAATTATTAGTTTTTAATAAAATTCCTCCGACTGTGGAAGCAGTAGGGAAAGGGTACGGGAGACGGAGCCATGTGGGGACCAGTGTTGTGCCCAACCAGCCCTGCGCCGTTCTTGGGCCACCAAACCGCCTTCTCGATGGTGGTGGTGGTGGTGGAAACGTAGCATAACGGAGGAATGCCTCTCCGATGACATCTCTCAATTCCGCCGTTTGCCCTGCTCGAGCTGCCCTCTCCCGTTGCTCTCGTTTTCTCAGGGCCCCAACGGACCGCTGGGCCGGCCAGGTGACAAGGTAAGAACAGCAGCAGATATTTTTGCAAATAAAATCAAAACCGTCGAGCCGTGGCAGCCTTAATATGCGCTCACACACAGCGCTTGCCCCAACTGCCTGTGTAGCCCATTTGGGGGATCTATCTGTGCGTGTGTGTGTGTGTGCGCGCAGGGTGATCCAGGAGCCAAGGGCGATGCCGGAGAGCCAGGCCGCCCAGGGGCTCCAGGTCCTGCCGGGCTCCGAGGGAAAGACGTGAGTGCTCAGTGCCAATTTGCCACCCCCGAGTGCACCCGGAGGATGGCAGACAGTCTCGGATATATCAGGTGCCGTAGGATTTCACCTGCAAGGTGACCAGATGGCAGTGTCGCATTGGATTCTTGAATCTATTTGTGTGGAGCTTTGAGTGTTAACCCCTCATCAAGCGGCATCTGGCTTCGGGGCCTTGTCCTCGGGAGCCGACCTGTGGGTGTCTGTGGGCGTTACATTATTTATTTATTTGTTTCTCCCTTGCAGGGTGAAAAAGGAGACGTGGGTTCTCCCGGAGCGAAGGTGAGCGTCACGTTGGTTGTCGCCAGGGATTCATTTCACCCCACTTTGCCTGGCACCGGCAAAATCATAAAATATGTCCACGCATGGCGCACCACATCCATCATTCTTCTCGCTTACGACTGCGGCTACCACAATTCCCGTGCCATCAACTTGAGTCTACCAGCGCACCGGGAAAACATTCATTGATAAATTAAGCCCTGATTATTGGCCCCTCCCACCTGTTCTTCTTCCCTCCCACTCTCTTTGTGGGCCGGGCTGTTAGTCTGTGGGCATTAGGTTCTGGGTTGATGCTGTTGTGCCTGGCGGGGTCTGTCGCGGTCGGTGAAACAGAGGGATCTAGTGGACCGCCGCATGCTACCCGCGTGCCCGCATGCATCTGCGTTTGCCTGTCCATGCGTGGGTTCAAAAAGATGTTGGTTGTTTGATGTGAATGTGATCTTGTGTCTTGATAGGGTGAAGGGGAGATGAGGCCGATGAGCACGAGGCGTGCGCGTGTGTGTGGGTGAACTGCTCTGTGTATGTGTATTTATGTGTGGTCGCCATCAGCACTTGCCTCCAACAGTCTGTTTTTTTTTGCATGAATTAATGGGGAGTGGAAGTGTAGTGGTTGGCGCAGTACACTACGAAACCGGCGACCCGAGTTAGATTCCTGCTCACGGTCAACTATTGTTGGCCTCAAATGAGTACCTGGTGTGGTGTGGAAACATCACCACTGGGGAGACAAAGGTCGCCGGGCGTGATGTTGGTCACCCACCCCCTCATGTGCCATGCCAGCCTTGCATTGGATCCTCGCTAACAGCACTTGACCTAACAGTCTGTTCAGGCGATATGGGGGAATCTTTGTTTTTCTACGTGTGTGTGGGTGCGTGTCTGTGTGTGTACGACAGGGAGATGCTGGTCCTGACGGAGACTCTGGACCCAGAGGGATCCGGGTAAGGCACCTCCCACTCCGCCTCCCTGCCCCTTCGCCATTCATTGGGTCCTCGCCTAGAAAGGCCTCGCAGCTCACCGGCGTTGGTTGAAGCAAGCTGATGAGACAATGGATGTCAAAAACGGTCCAGAAGTCTGCTGGTATCAAACCAGCGGAGAAGGCTGCGTGGCCAATGAGATTTCTAAAAATATACATATATGCTTGGAGAGACAAATATTGGAAGGAGGCATATTTATATTTTTCCCACTCCTGGCTCATGTCATCGTTTACACAACGTTGTGTTTGTCTATGAAGGGTCCGCCAGGGCTCAACGGTGCCCCCGGAGCGAAAGGGGACAAGGGGGAGCTGGGGTTGCTTGGACGCGACGTAAGCACTCGCTCGCATCCCCCTCGTCTCCCTACATCCCCTGCGTTCATTCTCGCACAGTCACTCGCTCACTCGCACACTCGCACAGTCACACGCTCACCCGCACAATCGCACATTCGCACAATCACAACACTCACTTGTACACTCCCAAAGTCACACACTCACTTGTACACTCGCACACTCACTTGCATGTTCACACACTCACTTGCATGTTCACACACTCACTAGCTTGTGCATTTTGTACACTCACACTCCCTTGTGCACTTACATGCTTGCAAACTTGCTTCTGTGCGCGTTCGTTCATTTCTATGTTCGTAGGCCGACTTGTAAGTGCGCACGCTCGCACACTCTTTTGTACGCCTGCAAGCTCGCACGCTTGCTTGACAAGCCGCGCACTCGTGCGCTCGCACGTTCACACAGCCCCTATGACGTCGTGCACGCTGCCCTTTGATCTCCAATCCCTGGTGGCCTTTTCACATCCAGTGTCGCTGCCGACAGGATGCCCTTTCCTTGATCTCCTCTCTACCTTTGTTTCGTCCCGGGCTGGATAAACACCCTGCTGCTCTACTATGATTGTCTACTTTCCATAGCATGTGTGCGTGCACACGCAAGTATAAGCACTGCGTACGGATATGCGTATGTATGTAAGTGCTCGCTAACAGCACTTGCCCCAACCATCTGTTGAGGCTATACTGGGGATATTTGTATTTGTCAGTGTTGTGTGGGGGACAGGAGTGTAGTTGTTAGTGCGCTGTGCTACGAACCAGGCGACCTGAGTTCTATTCCCGCTAATGGTCACCAATGACAAGTATCTGAATCGGTCCTGGCCTCCCCTAGGTCGACTTAGCCTTAAATGAACACCTGGTTCCGATGTGTACACATCACCACTCGGGGAAAAAAGGTGGCCATGCATGGTGCTGGCCACCCACCCCCTCGTGTGCTGTGCCGGCCTTCATAGGTGGTTGCTCACAGCATTTATCCCAAAAGTCTGTTGGTGGTGCAGTGATTGGCGTATAGCTCTATGAACCTGGCGAACTTGAGTTTGACTCCTTAACATCATTGCTGATTTATAGTGGAAACTATTCAACCCCCACACCCTATGTATTGACTCGGCCTTAAAATGCCTACCTATTACCTGGCCACTGAGTTCACACATGCTTACACAAAATCCACTTGCTCCAACACTTTGTTATATTGTGTCTTTCCTTGTAGCATTTTGCCCACTGCTTGATAACACCACTGGCATGGGTTGGGTTCCTCGTCACGCTGATCAGTCGCACGTGTGCGCTTATCTATTATCAGAACATTGCTTTGGCCCTTGCTCTCTATTAACTTCGTCTGATATTGGGTACCCGAGTGCATTGTGTAAAAAATTGTACCGAGGATATAAGCATAGCCACGTATGTATGGTGCTGGCTACATGTCTTGTGCCGACCTCAACAGGTGGTATCAAACGACACTTAACTCCCGTGATCTGTAAGGCTAAGCTCGGAACTTTGTGTGTTTTCCTTTCCGTGCATGTGTGTGTGTGTAGGGGAGCGGTAGTGTCGCGGTTAGCACGCTGTGCTACGATTCCGGCGACATGGGTTCGATTCTCGCTCACGGCCAACACCAGTGACGATTATCTGAACCAGTTCTGGGTCTCCCCTAGGTCGACTCAGCCTCCAATGAGTACCTGGTGCGGTGTGTAAACATCGCCACTGGGGAGACAAACGCAGTCGGGCATGGTCCTGGCCACCCACTCCCATGTGTGCAGTTCTGGCCTTCATAGGTGCTCTCTAACAGCACTTGCCCCTACAGTCTGTTAAGGCTACACGGGGGATCTTTGTCTTTGTCGTGTGCAGGGGACTGATGGCCAGGCGGGGACAAAGGGTGCCAAAGGAGAGATGGTACCACTGTCGCACTCCCACATACTGAATCATCACACAGATTTAATTAACTCTTGACCCATAGTAATGTATGCTAATTGTCAACTGCCTCATGAGTTTCATTCATGGTAATAAACGTGTGTGTTTTTTTCCCAGGGAGACACAGGAATTCCAGGCCCACCAGGGAAAATTGTAAGTTTGAAATCTAGTTTCTGTTGTTGCCTTTGTTTTGTTCTAATCGTACTGTCGGTGGCCACGCCATGAAACTTGAAACTCTCGCAGAGCAAAGCATCGCCCAGTTGTAGAGAATTGCCCATGGAAGGAGGTATCGCAGAACTACTTCTGAGACAGTATTTGATGATGATGCTGCTGCTGCGTTGGGAGTGGTGCAAAAGGACAATGAAGAAATAAATAAAAATTCAACACATTTGCCAATAACACTGTGGCCTCGATAGATAATTTATATAATAGGTGAAGCTTTGGGAAATGGCACTTCCTCAAATCAGTTTTTAATGTGTCATGAAGCAGGGCCCTTGCCCAAAACGTTGCCTGATGTTTTTGACAAATATGTTGACTTTTTTTATTCTGAGACACTCTTCACGGTGACCTCTGCTCCACACTCGAGGGTACTGGATTTTTCCCATAATGCCCTGTACCAAGAAATGTTCTTTACATGGCAATCTCGGTTGGCTACGTACGATGCGAAAGAAGTTCAACATACTCAAACTGATCGTTGTAATCTTCGGTGCTGGAAATTAGCCAATTTAAACAAAACATTTTTGTTTATGCGTTGGTGTTTTATTTGGACTGTCGTTGGTGACACTTGAGGGGAACCCGTTTGGAATCGGGATTGGTTGAAGCCTACACTCGCTGCCCACATCTCCACAGTGCCGACTCATATCTTGAGTGACGTTGCAGTTTGATCAGTTTCATGAGCTCTGAACCTCTATCAACTCGTGAATCCTTAAAACTATTAACATTTGAACTTGTGATCTTGAAATCTGTGAACTCACACACTTTTTAACTTGTGACCTTGTCAACCGAAATACCATGAACTTTATATTCTTGGTTCTTTCGGTAAAGTCACGTAGAAGGGAAATAATAAAATAATATTAATATAAAACAATAAAAATCTCACGACGTTTCGACTACAACACAAGCAATCCAAACGCCATGATAATTTTTATTGTTTAATATTTATATTACTTTATTATTTCTCTTCTACGTGACTTTACCGAAAGAACCAAGAATATGAATCCCTGCAGTCACGAAAGCTTTAAATCAACCATGAACTTTGTGAACCTTTGTGCCGCAGGTGGAAATCGAGAAAACAGTCGCTGGAGAAAAGGGCGAGAAGGTGGGCGAGAGCACTGCCCTTGTGGGCCTCTCACCTCATAGACCCTCACAGACCTCGCATCCACCCCTCTCACCTCATCATGCCCTCACAGACTTCACATTCACCCCTCTCTCACTTCATCGGTGCGAGCTCTGAGTTGACAAAATGACACTGGCTAATCGCACCACTGACTTGTTTAAGTCATTCGCTGCGTGACTTGCTTGCGCATTATAGATCGGACTTATCATTATTATTTCCATTGTCGAGTGAGCAGGACATGCATTTAGAATGATGTTGTCATCGCCTTTGTTTTCTCTGGTCCGTGACAAGATGCACTTCGTTTAATTTAATTCCTTGCACCAGGGCCCATGCCACCCCACTACATACGAATTATAATGTTCATGTTATATATATATATTTATCCCAGTTTTATTCTAATTTTGTCATTTGGCCATCGTGTCATGAGACAAAAAGGAATGCACATTTATCCGTTTGAAAATTAGCATTTTGGTCGTACAATGGCGCCGGATGATGGCGTCATCACAGAACTACTTCTTGAAGCTGCTTTAACATGTTCATGTTCATCGCACGTTGATCAAACCAAAATGTTTAACTTTTCAGAGCTGAAGAATAGAAAAACATGGGGCTTATTTTGTAGAGTCATTGGTGACCGGGTTGAGACCATAGACTCACTGCGCTTGAGAGCCGAGATTTATCACAAGCGGCTGAAATCCGGATTTGAACCCGAAATCTTGGCAGTGCCGGCTCGGTGCTCTGACCCCTTGCACTTTTTCTACTGTACATCTGGAGCCGTGTCGGGGCCACGCCGAGCCGGCCCAGCACGGCACACGCCTGCTTGTTTTTCCACTGCAGAACCGTCGGAGTGTTCCTGAAGAATGTTTCAACACGATAGCGCATTCGTTAAATGTCAAATTATTACAGTCGCACGCACCGAAGGAGTCGAGACGCTTGTAGACGATAAGGTGACGCGGTGATGCCGTGTTCTTTTATAACGTTTCCCGACGTGTGTCCATGTGACCGTGTGTCTGTGCGTCCGTGCGTACAGGGAGACCTCGGGGACCCTGGCGAGGACGGCATTAATGGAGCCAAGGGGGACCGGGGATCAGCGGGGCCCGTGGGAGACCGGGTAACCCCCCCGCCCCCCCCCCCTGCCTCCCCCGCCGCCCCGACCCCCCCCCCCCCGCCCCCCTCCTCTCCCCTTAACCGACGCCGACGCAACACTGCGAGTTGAAAAGCCGAACGCGAGAAACCAAGACGAGGGCCCATTTTCGAAGTGTCACAGTGCGGCCACTTTCACAGTGGCGTGACATCACTTAGGGTTTCGTGGTGGTGCTGCAGTGTGGCTGCCCCGACGTGTGTTCGGGTTGTAGCGCGAATTGTTCGGCACGACGTCCCTATGCTTCCGCTCCAGCTGCTCAAGATGCCCCGAAAATGCGAAGCGAAATGTCAGACTTCAAGTCGAACAGCACGCCGGTACAAGCTGAAAGGACATTGGAGAAGTTTAGGCGGAAATAAGTTTAATAAGCTCTCTTTAGCATCTTTATCTCTTGTTTCTCTCTTCACCAGGGCCCTGAAGGACCTCCTGGGCCTCCAGGAACAAGGGTAAAGTTCTGTCGCACGAACGCACGCACCCTCGTACACGCACACACTCACATATGCACACACACCAAAACGCACTCACCCTCGTACACGCGCACACTCACATACGCACACACCAAAATGCACGCACACACTCATCCAGAGCCGCACACACATACACACGCACGCAGACACAAACTATAAAGTCACGTAAAGTGAGGGGTGTTCTGACAGACAAAAACTTGATAATCCACAAATGCTATTTTTGCAGAAGGGTTGGGTTTAGTCAAAAGCGAATGTATTAAGCGTAAGACATAAGCTAATGTATTTCAACATGCCATCCATCTGTGGGTACATGATAAAATAACAAGGAAGAAAAATCAGGCACATGCATGGACCCTTGAACAATTCATAGCATACATTTGTCCCTGTAAATATCTACTTACCAATATTAACTTGAACTCTCCAAGCCGTGCAACGAGATGACGTCGTGTGCCGTGTGACATGTGACGTCACGCATACTGATGTCATAGCCTAGAAACCAAACTCATGCAGGCCATGCTGCACTAACTCGGTGAATTTACACACCTCACTGCGCACCCGTGCCAGGATTGATTATTATTTGGTGTATGCAATGGATTCACGTGACCTCTGCAGCCACTGGCAGCACTACGGCGTGTGTTGCGTTGTTCGCTCCTCGCGTGTTCCTTCTAACGGTGCGCTGCTCGCCTTGTCGGCGCTCGTCCACCAGGGCGACTCGGGAGAGCGAGGATCCCCTGGGGAAAAGGTACTTGTATGTGCTTGCATGTGCATGCGTGTCCACGGATGTGTGTCTGTGTTGTGGGGAGCGGTAGTGTAGCCGTTATCGCGCTGCTCTCCAAACCTGGCGACCCGGGTTCGATTCCCGCTCACGGCCAACATCCGTGACGATTATGTGAACCGGTCCTGGGCCTCCCTGAGTACCTGGTGTGATTTGTAAACATCGCCACTAGGGAGACAAAGGCGGCCGGGCATGGTGTTGGCCACCCACCCCCTCGTGTGCCGTGCCAGCCTTCATTGGTGCTCGCTAACAGCACTTGCCCCTACAGTCTGTTAAGGCTATACGGGGGATCTTTATCTTTGTCTGTGTTGTGCATGGGGAGTACCAGTGCAACAGTTAGCGCACTGCGCTACGAACCGGGCGACCGGAGCTCGATTGCCGCTCACGGCCCAACACCAATGACGATCATCTACATCGTTCCTGGGCCTCCTCTAGGTCGACTCGGCCTATAATGAGTACCTGGTGTCATGTGTAAACATCGCCACGGGGTAGACAAAGGCGGCCGGGCGTGGTGCTGGCCACTCACCCCCTCGTGTGCCGTGCCGGCCTTCATAGGCGCACTCGCACCAGGATAACGAGCACAGATCAGCAGTCTCCCGGTCTTTGCGGAAGGCCTGAATTGATGTGACGTGATCGCCGTCGTTCTCCGTGTGCGAAGATCATGCTGCCGACGGTCTCGTGTGTCGCGGCTGCGGCTGTGCCGTCCGATGCGTGAACGGGTTTGCCTCCCACATCGGTTGCACCGGTAGCTTGGTGTTTGAGGAAGGTGGTTGCCTGCCGAGACTCAAATGGTTGACGAAGTTGTCTTCTTTCTTGTCTCGTGGAGCGACGTGGTTTCTCAAATTTAGCTACGTTGTGTATCAAAATAAAACTCGCACCAACAACAACAACAGCGACAACGTGGCCTGGGGATGGTCGGTGCAGCCAGTGCGGCACGAATGAATGGCAGTGCTTCCTCATACTCTTTATGTCATCATCATCACGGTTCATGGGCAGATAGCCCGTAGGCGTCCACTGCACATTTCGTTATTTTCAACATGTCTCTGTCTTGTGCCAGTGTGCTCAAGCAGTGCCGCATTTTTCAGGCGCCAATCTCTTTATGTCGTCGTCAAGCCACTCTCTGTGAGGTCTTCGTCTCTTTCGGGTTCCTTAATTTTTTTAACGCAATTTTAATTTTCCTGTTGTTATCCATCCTATGTATGTGTCCAAATAGTGCCAGTTTCCTTCTCATCACTGCCTGCATCAGATCTTCTTCTATGTGCAAGCTATTTCTTACTACTACGTAGGGGTATTAATATTGTAATATATAAATATGTTAAATATCCCACACAGCATGATGGGACGTACGATGCAGTGCGAGCCCTGGAGAGTTGGGGGGGGGGGGAGGACGCGTGGCACCGACCCGGCGATGTTGAGTTGTTCCCCGTGTTTGACCCGTGCCGCTTCTGGCGACAGGGAGAGAGAGGAGCGCCCGGCGTGGACGGCAGGAACGGAATTGACGGGAAGGACGGGCTGCCTGGGCCTCCCGGAACCAGGGTGAGTGTACCAGCGAGCTCGCTTGGAGACGAGCGACGTACGGGCAGACGGGCGAGCGAGCGGGCGGGCGAGCGGACGGGCGGGCGGGTGGACACAGCGGCGTAGCAGCTTGCGAGCGTGCAGGCGGTGCAGCTGCACTAGGGCCTATGGGCCAGGGTGGGGGGGGTGCCAAGGTGCTGGGCGGGAGGTGGAAGCCAACAGACAAATAGACAAACAGGCAAAGAAGCAGACAGGGATATAGACTTAACCGAGACAGATGCTGAGTTTAGACACAGACATAATAATAAAGATATCCGTGTGTAAATTCAAGATGTGTATGTTTAAATGTAACCACTTGTCTATACTTTGCACCCACTGGATTTTAGTGATTTGCGCACTCTTGGCTCGCCAAATATGAATATTGAACATTGTAATTGTTGCGATGAAAAATATACTTTAAAGTTTGCATGTTAATTTTCACGTCAACATTTGCAGTGAAACAAAATTACAGCTTGTGCAACGGCAGGTTAAATAAATGATGCGGGGTCAATGGGAGGTGAAGTACGTACAATTGCCATTGATGCCATTCTTACAACACAAAGACTCTCGTGTGAGCTGAACAGAACGTCTCCAACTTGAGTCTACTGGAGAGCTGGCTGACGGGTATAAACCCCGGGCAGTGACCGGCAATGACTTTCACATAGAACCGAACACCACAGAACTGTTGTGTCTTGGGGCTGTCGAGAGGTTCAAGATGGTGTGTTGGGGGGTCAAAGGTTGTGGGGTCTATGAGAGGTTGAAGATGGTGTGTTGGGAGGTCAAAGGTTGTGGGGTCTATGAGAGGTTGAAGATGGTGTGCTGGGAGGTCAAAGGTTGTGGGGTCTATGAGAGGTTGAAGATGGTGTGTTGGGAGGTCAAAGGTTGTGGGGTCTATGAGAGGTTGAAGATGGTGTGTTGGCAGGTCAAAGGTTGTGGGGTCTATGAGAGGTTGAAGATGGTGTGCTGGGAGGTCAAAGGTTGTGGGGTCTATGAGAGGTTGATGATGGTGTGTTGGGAGGTCAAAGGTTGTGGGGTCTATGAGAGGTTGAAGATGGTGTGTTGGGAGGTCAAAGGTTGTGGGGTCTATGAGAGGTTGAAGATGGTGTGTTGGCAGGTCAAAGGTTGTGGGGTCTATGAGAGGTTGAAGATGGTGTGCTGGGAGGTCAAAGGTTGTGGGGTCTATGAGAGGTTGAAGATGGTGTGTTGGGAGGTCAAAGGTTGTGGGGTCTATGAGAGGTTGAAGATGGTGTGTTGGCAGGTCAAAGGTTGTGGGGTCTATGAGAGGTTGAAGATGGTGTGTTGGCAGGTCAAAGGTTGTGGGGTCTATGAGAGGTTGAAGATGGTGTGTTGGCAGGTCAAAGGTTGTGGGGTCTATGAGAGGTTGAAGATGGTGTGTTGGCAGGTCAAAGGTTGTGGGGTCTATGAGAGGTTCAAGATGGTGTGTTGGCAGGTCAAAGGTTGTGGGGTCTATGAGAGGTTCAAGATGGTGTGTTGGCAGGTCAAAGGTTGTGAGGTCTATGAGAGGTTGAAGATGGTGTGTTGGGAGGTCAAAGGTTGTGGGGTCTGAAGGGTTGATGATGGTGTGTTGGGAGGTCAAAGGTTGTGGGGTCTATGAGAGGTTCAAGATGGTGTGTTGGCAGGTCAAAGGTTGTGAGGTCTATGAGAGGTTGAAGATGGTGTGTTGGGAGGTCAAAGGTTGTGGGGTCTGAAGGGTTGATGATGGTGTGTTGGGAGGTCAAAGGTTGTGGGGTCTATGAGAGGTTCAAGATGGTGTGTTGGCAGGTCAAAGGTTGTGGGGTCTATGAGAGGTTCAAGATGGTGTGTTGGCAGGTCAAAGGTTGTGAGGTCTATGAGAGGTTGAAGATGGTGTGTTGGGAGGTCAAAGGTTGTGGGGTCTGAAGGGTTGATGATGGTGTGTTGGGAGGTCAAAGGTTGTGGGGTCTATGAGAGGTTCAAGATGGTGTGTTGGCAGGTCAAAGGTTGTGAGGTCTATGAGAGGTTGAAGATGGTGTGTTGGGAGGTCAAAGGTTGTGGGGTCTGAAGGGTTGATGATGGTGTGTTGGGAGGTCAAAGGTTGTGGGGTCTATGAGAGGTTGAAGATGGTGTGTTGGGAGGTCAAAGGTTGTGGGGTCTATGAGAGGTTGAAGATGGTGTGTTGGGAGGTCAAAGGTTGTGGGGTCTATGAGAGGTTCAAGATGGTGTGTTGGCAGGTCAAAGGTTGTGAGGTCTATGAGAGGTTGAAGATGGTGTGTTGGGAGGTCAAAGGTTGTGGGGTCTGAAGGGTTGATGATGGTGTGTTGGGAGGTCAAAGGTTGTGGGGTCTATGAGAGGTTCAAGATGGTGTGTTGGGAGGTCAAAGGTTGTGGGGTCTATGAGAGGTTGAAGATGGTGTGTTGGCAGGTCAAAGGTTGTGGGGTCTATGAGAGGTTGAAGATGGTGTGTTGGGAGGTCAAAGGTTGTGGGGTCTATGAGAGGTTGAAGATGGTGTGTTGGGAGGTCAAAGGTTGTGGGGTCTATGAGAGGTTGAAGATGGTGTGTTGGCAGGTCAAAGGTTGTGGGGTCTATGAGAGGTTGAAGATGGTGTGTTGGGGGGTCAAAGGTTGTGGGGTCTATGAGAGGTTGAAGATGGTGTGTTGGGAGGTCAAAGGTTGTGGGGTCTATGAGAGGTTCAAGATGGTGTGTTGGGGGGTCAAAGGTTGTGGGGTCTATGAGAGGTTGAAGATGGTGTGTTGGGAGGTCAAAGGTTGTGGGGTCTATGAGAGGTTGAAGATGGTGTGTTGGGAGGTCAAAGGTTGTGGGGTCTATGAGAGGTTGAAGATGGTGTGTTGGGAGGTCAAAGGTTGTGGGGTCTATGAGAGGTTGAAGATGGTGTGCTGGGAGGTCAAAGGTTGTGGGGTCTATGAGAAGTTGAAGGTGGTGGGGTCATGTGTCTTGCAGGGTGACCCCGGGAAGCAGGGCGACGCAGGACGAGATGTGAGTAGTGGCACACGGCGCCACCACGGCCTCACGAGGCAGGCGCTGCATCCCCTCCTGTTTTTTTTTTTGTCGTTTTCCCAATTTTATTCCAATTGTTACATCTGCACCATGTCCTCAGATCACATGTCCATTCGGAGCTCTTGCAGAGCATTCTCCTGTAGCTGTCGGAGCAGTTTGTGGACCGTCATGCATGTGTTTATGCGTGTTTTTCTGTCTGCCTATGTTTCTCTGTGCGTTTTTGTTTCTCTGTGTGCGTGTCTTTTTCTGTGGTTGGGTGTTTCTGTGTGTTTGTGTTTCTCTGTGTGTATGTGTGTGTTTCTCTGTGTGCTTTTTTCTCTGTGGATGTGTGTGTTTCTGTGTTTATGTGTTTCTCTGTGTGTATGTGTGTATTTCTCTGTGTGCCTGTTTCTCTGTGGATGTGTGTGTTTCTGTGTTTATGTGTTTCTCTCTGTGTATGTGTGTGTATGTGTGCCTGTTTCTCTGTGGATGTGTGTTTCTGTGTTTATGTGTTTCTCTGTGTGTATGTGTGTGTGTATGTGTGTGTTTGTGTGTGTTTCTCTGTGTGCACGTGTGTCTCTGTGTGCGTGTATGTTTATCTGTATGTATTTGTGTTTCTCTGTGTACATGTGCATGTTTATGCTTCTCTGTACGTGTGTGTTTCTCCGTGTTCACGTGTGTGTGTATTTCTCTGTGTGTGTTTATCTTCACTTCGCGACCCAGGGCCTCCCAGGCCTGCGGGGGGAGGCCGGCCTCCCAGGTGCCCCCGGACCTCCAGGGCCGCTCGGTCTCCCGGTAAATCTCGCAATATTCCCGTCTTCTCCCCCCTGCCACACCCCCACCGCACCCAATTTCATCATCGAACAATTCCCACCGAAGAGTGCACAGATGTGACACCAGAGCTGAGAATATCCCCTCTCTCCACCTCCCCCAGGGCAAAGCAGGAGATGATGGAAAAGCAGGAATTCCCGGCCGGGACGTGAGTGATTTCATTTAATATTTTACGTCTTTTCCCCAATGCTATTCCGATCGTGGTATCGGTGGAACGTCATGACACGAAGAAGCCATGTGGATATCCCGCAGAGCAGGGTGGCAATTCTTCGTGTGAGATAATGGCCCACGGAAGCGGATAATACAGAGCTACCTCTGAGATCCCTTCAAGTGACCTCTGTTTTACACAGTAGCGTGGCAGCACTTTCTCACATGCCTTGCTACAGAGTAATGTTCGTTGTATGAGAGTCGCGTGGATTTTTTTAAATCCACAAATATGGAATTTTGACCAAATTAATGATATACTCAAACTCTAATGGAATTGTTGATAGTCTAAGACTATCGACTCACGACCCTTGAGAACCGGCAGTGGTGGCTTGGCTCTTATACCTCTCAGCCACCTGACCACTACACCCTGTTTAATTCTCAATGTTCCCTTTGCCCCATTATCTCCGTGTGTGCGTGATTGGCCAGGGAGAGGATGGCAACCCAGGGGAGGATGGAAAAAAGGTGAGAGATGGAGCCCCGTGGGGGCGGCTTCTTGTGAATTTCCCGTGAATGGGATTTGGGGATTGTGCTCCTGCCTACAGTCAATAGTTCAGAGTTCATAGCTTATAACACACCGATCATGACCATGTTCTTCATGTATCAAGGTACTTAGAATGTTTGGCCATATGTATTCATGAGTGTTTGGCTTCGTTCGATTTGATCTCCCGTCTCGGCAGTTAAAACAATGGGAATGCTTCTTTAATCTCCCCCGTAGTTATTCATGCAGCAGTATGAATGGGTATGCCACATTAAGTCGATTGCCAAGATGTGTGCAGTGGGGTAAAGTGCGGCGGGGTGCTCGCATCTCATCCAAGACATCTGACTGGCGTGGAAGTGTGGGCGACAAAATGCCCTCTGGTGGAGGCCCTTCAACGAGCGGGCATGAGCAAGTAATCACAGGGCTGCAGCTTGACATACATAAATTGTAATCGATGGCGGTTGTGTTCTGTTTAGTGGGAGGTGAGTGAGCAGGTAAAACAGGCTGCACCTTCAGGAGACACCTACTGCTGTCCGTGCCTTTGTTTTTAACGTGACTTGTTTTACCATTGCAGGGCGATAAAGGGGAATCGGGGCTGCCAGGCAAAGACGTAAGATTGCTTTTACATTTTTGTTTGAACTTTTCGTTGTGATTCGAGAGAGCACGGATGTGCCGCTAATGATGGTGTCGGTCGTTTTATCCGTGCATTAATGTCAACGTACTGCACGACTCTGAATGGACGTGATGCAGTTAAACTGAGCCTTGATGAACTCACCATCATGCTCATAATATTCATCACCGTGGTTCTAAATATTTGGGGGGGGAGCAGAAATGTCAACTTTAGTGCAAAGATATGGGTGTTTGAAATGTAAGTAATATGCGAGCTAACATTTATGTGAGGGAGTAGGGCTTTCATAAAGCAACTACGGTAGCCGTGGTGGCGATGGTGGCGGTATAGATGGTTGTGATCGCAGTGGTGGTGATCATGGTGTTGATGACTATGGCAGGAGTGGTGGTGATGGTATTGGTGGTGGTGGTTGGAGCGGTGGTGAATTGTGGTGGAAACGTGAGTAGTAGTGGTGGTGGCGGTGACAATGATAGTAGTAGTAGCCACGGTGACATTGAAAGTAGCGGTGGTGATCATGGCGCGTCTCGGTCTGGGTGACGTCTCTCCCCGTTCTCGTCGGTGAAGGGGAGGGACGGAGCAAGGGGCGATCGTGGCGACGCGGGTCCCTCCGGGCCCATGGGCCCCCCAGGACAGACGGGCCCACCTGGCCCCCCAGGCCAGGTGAGAAACAGCAACGACAACTCGCGTGTGTTGGAGTACATGCAGCGTTGGGCAAAAATACACTTAAATTGCAAATTAATCTCGGGATGTAATGCAGTTTCAGTTAAAAATTAACTCCGTCTCATGTAAGATATATTTGAAAAAAATAATAATGCAATTCACAAACATAATTAAATTGCATCTAACCTATACACGATTGCCTTCAACTTCGGTCAGAAAGTGTTTGTGAATAGACGTCCTGAGTGTCGCGTTTCGCTCGGCAGGTGATCACCGTGAAGGGAGAGGGCGGCACGGCTGTCCCAGGACCTCAAGGACCGGCAGGCGTCCCAGTGCGTGCCTTCTCGATTACTTAAACATTGCATGCAAAATAATGTTTACTTTCTTTTTTAATCTACGAGACCCCTTTTTTGCCAGTATTAAGATGATAAAACGAATCTCGCCCCTTCTGGAAATAATGCACGTGTTAAGATGTTCAAACACCAAATAGATTAAAAACATTAAACTATTTTATTTTACCAGGCAAGGCCCACAGAGCCATGTAGCTCTTTTCAGAAGCGGCTTGGCCACAAATCGTAGCTCAACGAAGTGGCTTATCACGTGGAAATGTATAGCAGCCGCATAGTCTAAAACACATGTTTCTACTACAAGCCATCAAGTCTGCATGAACCACACATACTTGTGGAAAAACATGCAAACAAATATGCTTTGATAATTATCAAATTATAATGTGTACATTGTCCTTCAAGCTGATTGGCCTACACCAGAGACGGTCTCCTTCATCACTTTGTCTCACCCGGTGCTAGACCAGAGAATGCCTAAAGGCAAAAAGGATCCGGCAGGTAAAGCTGCTTAATCAGAACTATTCGTGCTTTGGCGTTGGCATCATCCTCGTGCTGTGCACCTTTTGAACATCTTAACGCCCCTATGATAGCCAGAGGAGGTAAAGCCTCTGCTTCTTTATTTTGTTACAATGCTACCGTGGATGTCACCTTGGCACACACCTCGTGGCAGTGTCCCCGGTGAAGTGGCGTCGTCACGTGTGGGTGATTGTGTCTCACAGGGCATCCCCGGAGTGCCGGGGCCGATGGGGTCACAGGTACGAGTTGGACTCAAACGCTTACCTCGTTCACCCTTCCTCACCCCTAAACTCGGACGCACAGCGACACTCGGACAGGACACCGCTGGGCTTGCTTAGGGACAAGACTTCAGACTCGATCGACACCGATTTTTAACCACAGCTTAGCCACGATGTTGATGTTGGCGTGGTAACGCGAACAGACAGTTCCGCAGTGTCTCGGCTGTGAGGTTGGAGGCAGTGGTGGTGGTGATACTGGCCCATTTGGGGTCCTAAGCACCATTAGCGGTCTACGAGAAATCTGTAAAAAAGAGCTTCATAGCTCATCGGATTTCCTCCAGTATAAATAAAGATTCTGATTCTGAAGCAGACACCACTTTTGCTCTGGTCCCCTTTAAATTGTTTTAATCCTCGCGAGGTGACAAGAGATATAGATGTAGTGAGATGAGAGAAATGTAGACAAGCACATAGACGCAGTGAGATAAAAGAGGAGAGATAACAGACAAGATGGAGACGAGAGGAATATAATTTTTTTGTTATCTTACTTAGCTACTTGTATTTATACAGATTTAAATTTTGTGAGGATATTTGATGCGTAACATTCTTTGTTTCATTAATCCAGGGCCCCTTGAGCGCTTGGGGCCTCACGCCGTTGCTGGCTAGAGGACACCAAATATCTTTTGCCGGCGTTTAATTCCGTTTGTGCCCAACGTGGGTTGGTTGACGTTGGACGCTGCCTTGTTGTTCCAGGGAGACAAGGGGGACACTGGGCAGAAAGGAGACAAGGTGAGCCTTTATTTTGTCCGCACAGTCTTAAGGCGGCAGTATGCAACAATGGCTATAATGTAACTGATAAGCCCTAACAATGATGAACCCAGAATATGTTTCACCTTGTTATCTTTCCGATGCCTAAATAAAAAATAAAAACACAATCTCAGCTTTTTTGAACTGTTGGACATAATCACAAGACCTTAGGCAGAATGCATCGTTGGACCAGTGATGTCATCTGTCCACGTACAGCATGCTGGGGATTCCCACTGTTTTGCTGCTGTAAGTAGAGGGTGATCCATTTCAAGATACCCCACTAAAATATTGCAGAGAAATTAAAGTGAGAGTAATATTTAATCGCAAAGCTTCTACATCACTTTCGCAATATTCAAGCAGCTGTTGAGAAGAAAATAAGAGTGCCATTGGAAATCAATGGGGTATCTACAAATGGATCGATCTGTATTATTTTACGATTTTCAGGTATATTTTGTTTAACCAGGTGAATACTGAAGAGAGCAGGATGAGTCGCATTTGCAAGAGATACTCGGGTCACCAAATTAACAAAAGCGAAACAAATAAGATTAAACACAGCATTGAAGCCGATCTAAACCAGGCGAAATACAACTGTGTCGTCACACGAGAAATTTAAATATAGCACAAACGTAAATCGCTGTTAATGAATTCGCTGCAGTGTAAGTTGCCTGGGGTAGATTATTTATACACTAATCAAAGTCCAACTACAACATGAGGTTACTGTAACATTAAATTGATATAGGGTGAAAATTATACTAATGTGTAAACAGACAAGGTGGACTTGTGTTTGTTGTCAATGGGGATGTCTGGGTGACGCGGGGGTGGGGGGCAGTGGAGGGTGTGAGTGGGGGGTGCGGTGGGGATGGGCGATGACTCTGCGTGTCCGACAGGGCGAGGTTGGAGCCCACGGGACTGCAGGGTCACCAGCCGAGTCCCCGGTGAGGGTTCCTCAGCACCACTACGATCCCCGCGCTCTGACGCACGACCTCTCCACACTCACTACGCGCATTGTCTGTGCGCGTAGTGAGTGTGCACCATGCACTCACTGGACACTCACTCACTATATGTATAGGACATACACACACCATACACTCACTCTGTACACTCATACACCCTACACTCTGTATATTCACTCTACATATAGTCCATACGCACACGCTAATATGTTCACTCTCCACACTCACTTGCACTCGCACGGCATATACTCATTATAAATACTCACACTGTACACATGACCTGCGCTCACACTCACTGTGCATTCCTAGTGTAACACTCCACTGTGTACACTCACTCGTACTCACTCCGTATGAATTATTCCCTCTGCGCAATGTCGGTCCGCACCAACTGCCATCTGACTCGTAGCAGAAGCTGGCGCCCTGATCGCAACGTTTTCCCTCCTTCCCAGGACCTGGAGAAATACTTCGAGTCGTACGGCATCACGGTGAGCCGAGCCCGTCGCTCCAGCGCCTTATCGGCGGTAGCGGTTGTGCCGTTGCATTGCGATCGTTGAGTTTGCGACCGCGCGGGTCCCGCGTGTCGCACCGGGGCGGCCGTTCCAACGTCTTACAGTGCCGGGGCAGGCAGGGTTACCACCCCGAGATACAAGAGAAGTGAGATACACTCATGGGGGAATGGAATATCTCTCAATGCCAGAAGTGTTGTATTATCATTAAAAAAAATATGCAACTGACAAACAATTTCAATGTTAATGCCCCGAGAAGGCAATTACTCCAAAAAGAGAGATCTTAGGGAAAACCAGGACAGTTGTTGACCATGGTACTGGGCGGTTTCGATACCGGCATCGAGGTCGTATATGGAGCGACGTGAATGATGTTGCTATTGCGCCGTAGGTCATGTGTTAAACTTAGATCCTGCCGACGACCCTCGTACCTGCAGCCTGGGCGAGCTATCTGTCTAGGTCAGGATCATTTGAACGTCGACGTCACGCTAGATGGGGTTACACGAGTGTTGGGGGCTCATGGGGGGGGGGTGGTGGTGGGGGGGCCTCGTCCGGGTGGGGGTGGCAATCTCGTCCAGAGTCATCTCGGCATAAACATTCAGCTCGTGCACGTTGTGCTCACGACGCTGCCCGTCCCCCCCGCAGATGATCGCAGTCAAGGAGCTGACGGAGCGGGGGACCGGAACGGGGATCGTCAAGCCTGGCGAGCCGGGGCCGTCCGGGGAGAAAGGGGACCGAGGTGCTCGAGGGGAGCCCGGGGAGAGGGGCCTGGCGGGCAGAGAGGTGCGTGCACAGCACGGGGGGAGGGGGTAACCGTATTATTGAGCCTTACCCGGTAAGATAAAAAATTATTGTTTTTCTATTTTTTTAGTTATCTGTTTACTTTTCCTATACTTTGCACTCATATCGTGTTTTTGTACTGTTTGTTGTAACGTTCTGACCTTCCCCTATTGGACATCTGTCAAAAAGA
This sequence comes from Lethenteron reissneri, assembly GCF_015708825.2. Lineage (NCBI taxonomy): Eukaryota > Metazoa > Chordata > Hyperoartia > Petromyzontiformes > Petromyzontidae > Lethenteron > Lethenteron reissneri. The sequence goes on from NC_083793.1 coordinate 10,631,783, forward strand.
GCTTTATAGCTCATCGGATTCATCCAGTATGAATAAATATTGTGATTCAGTGGTGGTGGTGAATTTTCCAGGTGCTGCGTCGACACGAGGGGGACAGGGCCTCTTCACGATGAGAGCACTTTGCTTCGCTAAAGCAACATGTGTTGATAACAGAGTAACATCCCACCTAATCCTGCTTTCTTTTGTGTTGTGTTTCATGTGAGTGACTGGGGCAAGGATTACTCACAGCTGTATCATAAAATACACTTTTTCGAAAAATGTATTGGAGAAATTAAGGCAAAACTGCAGATTTGCTGACGACAAAGTCAATGGAACGCGCAATGGGAATTAACTTCAGCAAGTGATCAAGGGACTTATTGAAAGAAAGCTGAAAGATAAATATGAGAAAACTCGAGCAGTTCTGTAATATTCTCTTCTGTGGGCTGTTCTGTAAACTGCTCCGCGAGAGATCCGCATGGATGCTTCTTCTCCTGACGTGATACTGGTAGCACATACTGAGATAAAATTCGCTAAAGAAATATATATTTTTTCAAATGTGTAAGCGTACGTGGATGAGCTTGTGTATGAAGAGAGGGAGGCGGTAGTGTAGTGGTTAGCGCACTGTGATACAGACCCAGCGACCCGAGTTTGATTCTCCCCTATGACTATAACAGTGGTGAATATTTGAACCAGTTCTGCCCTCCACCCCCACTCCACCACAGGTTGACTCAAACCTAGATCAGTACCTGGTGAGGTCTGGTAAAACGTCAGCAGGTGACCAAGCATATTGTTAGCCATCCACCCCCTCGTGTGCCATGCCAGCCTTTACAGGTGCTCGCTAACAGCACTTGCCCCAACAGTCCATTAAAGGGTCTACGGGGGAATCTTTGTCTCTGTACGAAGGAAACACGCAGGGTGATGTCTCCGTAACACCGTGCGTGTGCGTGTGCCAGGGACCTGCGGGACTGTCCGGCGAGCGGGGTCTGAAAGGCGACCGTGGGCCGTCAGGGCCTCCAGGGCCCCCCGGACCCCCAGGCATCGTGCAAGCTGATCAGGGCCCCCCTGGCCCCCCTGGGCAGGACGGGGACCCCGGCCCCCCAGGAGGACCGGGCGCCCCAGGAAAGGCTGGAGAGCCAGGGGTCAAGGGTCGTTTGGGAGAGAGGGTGAGCGAGCTGTGGTCAGGCCCAGATCGACGCAAAACAGAGTGAAAATCCACGCGTGTAGGGAGATAGCACTCCCTCAGTCTGTAGGTTTGACGCATTGCTCTGCTATCATCTACCATGTCAACTCACTACCCCACACTGAAAACACCTGCAATGCCCTGGTGGTCACCCATCCCAAGCATTAGTCAGGCTCAGCCCCTCTTTTACCGGAGGTTCCTGCTACAATGGGATGTTTGACCAATTATATTAGTGAGCGTTTGGCTTCATGCGGGTGGATAACCGAGTACCCAGAGAAAACCGACGCATGTAAGGGGATAACTCTCAAAGGTCCGCACAGTTATATGCAAGAATCCTCTGCTGTGTCGATATCCGCTGGCTGCCTCTCAGTCCAATCCTACAACACGTGGTATTCCCAGGCAGCCTCCCACCCAAGTACTAGCCAGCGTCGACCCTGCTTATCTTTTGAGATCCAACCAAATTGGTTGCATTTATGATGATTTTGTCACAGGAGTGGTCACAAGTCACCTCATCCCCACCATAGGAATGTGGAATCTCCATCACTGCCTCAGGGCTTTTAAAAACGATTAACTATGGGGTTTTTTTACCGCTGAGCTATAGAGCTCTTGTTTAGAAGCAACCTGGCCACAAATTATAGCTCAGCCAAGTGTATTATCACGTGGAAATTTATAGCAGCCAAATAGTCTAAATGCATGCTTCTAAATATGGAGGGAAAATACAGACGACCCGGAGAAAAATCCACACGACCACAGGGAGAGAGGGATCCAAACTCCAAGTATACAGGCATCAGGGTAGGGAATGAACCCACGACCTCCTGTATACCAGGCGAGGTAGTGAACATCTCGCCACCATGAACATATTACACTGCTCGACGCTCGTTGGGGCACGATACCCCTGTGCCGAGTTGTGACTGCGGGTTTGTCCCGGGACCACTCCTGCTGTACGTGAGTACGGAATAGATTTTGGTTCCTCTTTGTTTCGTGATCATGTCTTGAATGTGTTCTCATTGTGCGCTGCCAGGGCGATCGAGGGGAGAAGGGCGAAGTTGGCGATTCCGTGAGTCGTCTCCACCTCCTGACACCACACCTGCACCTGTCGGCTTTCCTCGTTATTCTCCTCCATCTGCGTGTGATTGACTGCTGTTGATGAACGTGCTGAATTTACTGTTATTTGCACTTGTTGCACCACGCGGCAGCAGCAGCAGCAGCAGCGTCACCAAATCAATAATTTGTAAGGTGTGCTTGTGTACGTTGAGCTTCGGGTGCTGTCGTTTTGTAGGGGCTGTGCCGCATTGGCCATGCGTACATTGTATGGCTTGCCCAGCATTTAGATTATCTATATAACTACACATTGCATTGCATTTTTATCGCAACTTCAAAACCTTCAGCCATATTCACATCGTGTTGGTCTATGCTCGCTGAGTTCAGCAGCTGTGTCCCCCCTCCACTGATGAAGCCATCATGTGACCCGATGTGCCCCTCCCACCCACCGCCTCCCACCTCCACCCTGTCCCCCTGCAGGGACTCAGTGGCACACCTGGGATTCCGGGACTTCCAGGGCCTCCTGGACCCCCCGGATCGCCGGTAAGAAATGTTAACACCAAACACGCAGTGGAGCGGCGGTGCAGTGGTTACCGTTGGTGCGCTGTGAACCCAACAACGCGAGTTTGATTCCCCCGCTATGGCTAACATCAGTGGTGAATCGTATCTGAACTGGATATGGTGCCCCCACCCCTTCACCAGCCTGCGGTGGCCAGCGTGGTGAAGTGTGGTCAAACATGGGGGGAAAGGCCTTTCGTCAGTTGATATTCAAAGGCGGTGTGAATTTTTCAAAGTTGTTATTACGAGCTATATTATTATTCAAAGCACAAGATAATGGAGAGGCGATGGTGCATCGATTCATCGATGTAACGTTGATTCCCATGCTGGCGATGTACACACCGATGCATGCGCGCTAGAATGCATTACTCACAATGTATGCAAATTATATGTCACGGCTAATTGAGTGAACGACACGGTATAAACGAGTCAGGAAAAAACGACAGAGGTAGAAAATCGATTATTATTGAATAAATATCGGCACTGTTGGTCTCATTGGGAGGAAGTTTTTACATGAAATATAATGGTGACCTTTTGACCTCTGCAGGGAACATCAGGGAACGGCTTCACGGAGGAGACAACCGGGAGAGGACCCCAAGGCCCCCAGGGCCCCAAAGTTAGTGCTTGATTCCTGTAAAAAAAAAAACTCTTAAAATACAAAATCTAATTTTAAAAACACTGTTAAACAACACAAAAGTCAAATGTATTTTCTGTTGCATGCCCTAAAACTATGAAATTCATTTTAACCAGAGTTGGTTGTTTTCATGGACTATAGACGGGAATTATTTGACCGTCACATCCAGACTCCTGTAATCAGCAGTGGATGGAGAATGGTAACGATTTATTTAGGTAACTTGAGCCACCCGTACGAAGGGCGTGGCTTAAACCTACCTGCCGACATGGCTCCACTGCCTGCAGGAGGCGTGCTCCCGTCAAAACGCACCGCGTGCGCCACCGCACCCAGAGGCGCTTGAGTGACTCGAGTGTTTGTGCGCCGCAGGGAGAGCGAGGCCTGGCCGGCGACGCGGGGCTCAAAGGCGACAAGGTGGGAACGCCGGCGATAACGTGCAGAGAAACTCACGCGGCCCGTGTCGGTGTCACATGTCTAAGTTGTCGTTGATCCTGAGTTCTTGTCCTCTTCCCGCGTGCCTCAACTCAGGAGGACCTCACTGCCCCCGTTTGCGCAACAGCTCCTGCTTACCCCGGCTACTGCTGAGACCACTCTCACCCTTGCCTCCCCAAATCCCTCACCAGTCCCCTCCATGCACTACCCTACCTCTCATCTCACCTATAGTTCCCACCACGCACTCTCCTACTTCTCCCCTCTCATCTCACGCCACTCTCCTCCATGCACTCCCCTACCTCTCCCCTCTCATCTCACTCTACTCCCCTCCATGCACTCTGCTACCTCTCCCCTCTCATCTCTCTCTACTCTCCTCCATGCACTCCCCTACCTCTCCCCTCTCATCTCACTCTACTCTCCTCCATGCACTCTCCTATCTCATACTTCTCCCCTCCACCTGCTTTCTGTCAAAGTCCTCTGTCAACCTTTGCTCCATGGGAGGTCGCTCATTCTCCTTTGCTACTGCCATAGTGAAAAACTCCCAATCACCAGTCGTCTGTGCTGTCAACTCCCTGTTCACTGTCAAAGCTCCTTCCTTTTTCCACTGCTTATGACTGAACTCCTTTCTCTATAAAATGCCCACTCATGTCAGGTCGTGTCACGTGCCCCATGGAGACGAGTGATGTAAGGAGTGCTGCTTGCTGCGTGCGTGTTTATGTCGCCGCAAATTCTCGTGCGTGTCCCTTGCATAGGGCGAAGCGGGCGAGAGGGGCATGAGAGGAGATCGTGGGGAGCCTGGAGAGAAGGGCAAGGATGGCGAGCCCGTGAGTCACCCACAACGCCTGACACGCGGAAGCACTCGAAGCTGTCAGACCGCTCGACACTGGGATATTTAAAATACGTAGTGGCGAGTTGACTCAGAGGTCAGCGCGCTGAGCTGGCGCCGCTGCTGGGATCCTGGGTTCGAACTCAGGAGCGGTGAGCCATGATTAGTAAGTTTATGTTCTCCGCCCAATCACCAATGACAGCAGAAACAAAAAAAAACATTGCATTGAATTAGATTTTTCACTTAACTTTCATAAATTCCAGCGATTGAGAATAAAATATTGACTTGACTGCACGTACGAACAGATTTTGGTTTCAATTCTGGAACTCATCATCAGTATCATGTGTTGTCACTCCACTTCTCATCATCATCATCATCAAAAGGCATCGGTGCGTATGTGTTGCTGAACACGTCACATGTTTATTTCTCAACTGATTTATCAAACGCACGCACTCACACACACACACGCACGCACGCACTCACACATACACACACACATACACACACACGCACTCACACATACACACACACGCACTCACACATACACACACACGCACTCACACATACACACACACGCACTCACACACACGCACGCACTCACACATACACACACACGCACTCACACATACACACACACGCACTCACACATACACACACACGTACTCACACATACACACACACGCACTCACACATACACACACACGCACTCACACATACACACACACGCACTCACACATACACACACACGCACTCACACATACACACACACGCACTCACACATACACACACACGCACTCACACATACACACACACGCACTCACACATACACACACACGCACTCACACATACACACACACGCACTCACACATACACACACACGCACTCACACATACACACACGCACGCACTCACACATACACACACACGCACTCACACATACACACACACGCACTCACACATACACATACACACATGCACACACGCACGCACTCACACATACACACACACGCACTCACACATACACACACACGCACTCACACATACACACGCATGCACTCACACATACACACACGCACTCACACATACACACGCATGCACTCACACATACACACACACGCACTCACACATACACACACACGCACTCACACATACACACACACGCACTCACACATACACACACACGCACTCACACATACACACACACGCACTCACACACACACACACGCACTCACACATACACACACACGCACGCACACATACACACACACGCACTCACACATACACATACACACATGCACACACGCACGCACTCACACATACACACACACGCACTCACACATACACACACACGCACTCACACATACACATACACACATGCACACACGCACGCACTCACACATACACACACACGCACTCACACATACACACACACGCACTCACACATACACACGCATGCACTCACACATACACACACGCACTCACACATACACACGCATGCACTCACACATACACACACACGCACTCACACATACACACACACGCACTCACACATACACACACACGCACTTACACATACACACACACGCATGCCCGCACACACGCACGCACTTACACACACACGCACTCACACATACACACACACGCACTCACACATACACACACACGCACTCACACATACACACACACGCACTCACACATGCACACACGCACTCACACATACACACACATGCACTTACACATACAAACACACGCATGCCCGCACACACGCACGCACGTACGTACACATCCAGGGCATCCCTGGAGACCCCGGTGAGGACGGACGGGACGGCAAGTCGGTACGTAGAGCGGTGCTCGTGTCGCCGAGTCCACCGCGCTCGCACGCGCCAACATCACACGGGCGAGCGATTGATACAGGACTGGCGTGTAATTATCGTTGTTATGGCAAACACCTGGCGTGCCTCGCCCTGATTACAAGTCAACCATGCGTCATCGTCTCCACCCCCCTGGGAACTCATCGGCGCAGTGTCATCTCGCGTTGCCCAAGTCACACCTGGCGAAATAATTACTGAATTGTGGAGTGGCTCGCTCTGTGGTGTGGTCAACTGGAAACTGTGTATGTTGCATGTATCTGTGTGTGTGTGTGTCGTGGGGTAGGGGAGGCGAGAGTGTAGTGGTTTGCGCACTGTGCTGCAAACCCAGCAAAACAAATTTGATTCCCGCTCGCAGCCCAGACCAATGACGAATATTTGCTTTGGTCCTGGGCCTCTTCTTGGTAGACTCTTGGTGGCACATGTAAACATCAGCACTGGTGAGACATAGACGGCCTGGCTATACGGGGAGTACGGATTAGTAGCTTAGTGGTCCGTGCACTGTGCTACAAACCTGGCAGAGACATAGATTACATTTTTTGAGACCAGGCTCCAAACATTTTTTGAGACTAGGCTCAAAAGAAAGCTGTCTCTGGTGTGGACCAATCAGTTTCAAAGACAATGCATATATTATCAGAGTAAGTTTTTTGTTTGCATTCTGACCACAAGTATTGTGGTTAATGCAGACATGATTCCTGGTAAAAGGTTTCAGTTTGGTGTTTTAACATTTAACATGTTGCCAGTTAAAAGGGGAAAACCCATTCTCATAGATTCAATTCTCAGCCAAAAATAGCATTAGTAGCCAGTGGTTCCTAACCCTCTCCAAGACAGACTCATAATCCGTAACTGGTGCAGCATCAGCACCAAGAGACAAAGGCGGCCTGGTGGTGCTGGCCACTCCGCCCCCTTCATGCGTCGCGCTGATTTAATAGGTGTTCACTAGCAGCACTTTCCTGTGCTCGCCATCGATTTTAAACCCACATACAGATCATTATTATCAAAGCAAGAGTTGTGTGCACATTTGTATTCGTGTATGAAGCCATACAATCAACTCTGAAAGTCGGCATGCGGTAAAAGGATTTAAAATTCGGTAGGGTTGGCAAGCATCCTTTCCCCCAACAGTCTACACGGCTACACAGAGGATCTGTGTGTGTTTGTATGTGTGTGAAAGAGCGCGTGTGTTTGTGTGAGTTGCGTCGTCAATGTCTTTGCCGATTGTCATCTGCCCAATGATGAGCGTGCTGCTGTGTAATGCCTCCAGGGAGCCACAGGTCCGCCGGGTCAGACCGGCCCCATTGTGAGTAGCTCGGATGCGGCCGTCTCGACCGCGACCGCATGGCCATCGTGTCGACCCGCAATGCTCCTCACCGGGCGGCCGTCGAGCCAATCACAGCCGAGTATTCTAGGTCACGTGGGATGTTTCCGAACCAATCGAATGCGCCTCACTCGTACCTCTTTTCCTTTGTCCAACTGAGCCACGCCAGGGCCGTGCCGAGCCAACCCGGCGCAACTCAGCGGGCACGAGGTTGTTAGTCTGCTGCTGATGTCACGTGCAAATAATACGTTATTGCCCCTCCCCTACTACCCCTGGTCTTGGTTGGCCCCGATTCGGTTTTCTTGAGGCCAGCGCAGCATCATTTGATTCTGGCTCGGCTCGGATGTGCCAGTGGAAAAGTGGTGCCCAGTGACTTCTCAGCAGCTTCAATTGCGGCAACGCCAAACGGCGTGGAGCTGCCACGTGACCGGAGATTCTCGTACGTGATCGGACGGATGCATGCCCCCCAAAATCGCATGGTCCAAATGTGTGCGGAGGGAGCATGCCCGAAACGGGCGCTTCATTCGAGAGCGCTTGGACGACCAAATGCTGGACAGCGGGGGTCCTCGCATGCGGTCCGTGGCTGCTGCAACTGCCTGAGCTCGTGAAGGAGCATTGTTTCTACTAACTTGTGGGGAAAAAACTTCCCGCGTCTATTTTATCGCCGCATGCACGCGTGGGGTCGTCCACCGCAGGGCTATCAAGGCTACCCGGGACCCGCGGGGCATCCGGTACGTACGTTTGCGCTGCTACTTGGCCAAGCGCGTTGAGGCCACTTGGACACCCTGAGCTGTTGGGTTGTCGGCAAATGGTGATACCGCAATACGGCGATACCACGATACAGTGATTTGGCAATTCGGCTGTACCATGATATGGCAATTTGGCGATACTGCAATATGGCGATATCAAGATCCGCGACAATCGCATCGTCCCTTCTGCAAACTATCGTTATGCTGTGATTACCATTCATTTTACTTGTTTTTAAACAAACGAAAAATATTTCCATAGTAACAAACAATCATTAACGTTCTAAATTAACAGCTGTTACCGTTTATGTTCGTGCTTTGCAAAAGAGTCTGGTGTAATTGATGGCGCATTGGCGATATGACGTCACGGTATTTATATTTTAACTGACAGCGCGCATACGTCGTAACAGCTAGAGAGTTTACATATTCTACGATTATAAGACTTACGGTCAGTAAATGTATATGTGCAGTTAATTGGGGTTCGAGTAATATAGGTCCTTACTGGAAATCAGCAAAGCACAAAACGATACGACAATAATGCAAAGAGGTACTATCACAAACTTTACAGGAATCTGATGCTGGATCGTGAGAATTTATATTGCGGTGAGCCTACCCACCTGGGCCGCAAGCCTTTTCTAAGTCCTGAATCCTTTGAACGTTCTGCCTCCTCCGCTTTGTTTTAACCCTGAGTTTTCATTCTTGTGTACGACGACGCACTGCCCACATGCTCGTTTCTAACCCAGGGCCTCTCGTCAAGAGAGGCTTTTGGTCTCAGTTGGCTCGCACCTGATTACAACTCCTGCAAAGGATGAACAAAACAACCGCAATTGTCATTAACACTGCCTTTACGACGTAAAAATATATATTCTGACGTTTCTGGCAATGGCCCTAATTCAGAGCAGTGAGAGGGCAGATAGGTAGACATTGTCGGTGGAGACTGCACTTTAGACCGAGCGGTCTGCAAAAACTGAAACATTTTGAGTGTTGCTTGGACATGTGAGCACTTTCCATGCGTAGACATTCAGTGCTTGCTACTGCTCTGTCTACCACGGGAAGCGTTTCTGTCATAAGGCAGTGCTAATGAACGGCTTTGTGAGTTCTTGGTTTGAGCTTATGCACCACTTCGAACACATCTACATCGCATATCCAGCAACATATTCCCAGCAATCATTGTCAGACCATAATGCCTCGTTTACAGACCAGACACCGAGTCACCTTGTGCCGCACAGGGGCAGCTGCTGCTGGGTGGTGCCATTTCAAATTTGTATCGATGAAATGCACGATGTGAAGCCCTCTAAGATGGCCTGGGCGGACAGGAGGGTATAGCATATCAAACACTATGGTGTCGTTCTCGTGAACACATGCTGGGTTTCCATTAGTAAATTGGAGGGACAGCTCTGCTTATTGGAATCAGAATTTCATCGTATAAGTTTTCTTCACCATTTTCAAAAATAATCATTGTTAATTGTAACTGCTGCTTCTGGGCCATTACCACCAAGCAGTTTTGCTCCTCTGTGAGAGTTCCCGACGGATTCTTGGTCCGTGATGACTCCGATAGGAAGTTCGTGATCACAGGGACAAACAAAGATGTAGTGCAGCGCAATTTAATATACGTAACCGAATCTGAAGGTATCATTAAGACATTTTTCATTTACTTGTCATAAGTAGTTTAATCTAACAAAGTATATTTAATAATGCCCGTCCATGTTCATGAATCGGTCTTAGCGACACCACAGCCTGACTCCCAGAATTGTTCCACCAGCGTAGTCATCTGGTTTACACGACAAGCTTAATGTTCCCTCTCGTTGAATCTTCTAGGGACCTTCAGGAGACCCCGGACCCCCAGGAACCAAGGTACGTTCGAGCCCAGCATGGTGACAGCAGTCCGTTACAATGAATCCACGGTGAGCAAGGGCTTGGTGTAGCAATCTTCTTGGAGGTTCAACTGGGAAACGTGGTGTGCTGGCTACCCCCTCCCTCTACCAGCCCCACCCACTACTCAGGTAGCCCCGCCCACTACCCAGGTAGCACCACCCACTGTCCAAGTAGCCCCACCCATTGTCCTGGTAGCCCCGCCCACTGTCCAGGTAGCACCACCGACTGTTCCAGTAGCTCCACCTGCTGGTCTGGTAGTCCCGCCCACAGTTCTGGTAGCCCCGCCCGCATTGTGAGTACTATTTATTTTACTATTTACGATTTTTATTGTCAGGTTAGGCTCACTGAGCTATATAGAATGCTCCTTTTCAGAAGTGACATGGCCACAAATGATAGCTCAACGAAGTGGCTTATCATGTGGAAATGTTATAGCAGTCAAATGCTCGACCGCATGGCCACCGTTTCTAAATGTGGAGGAAAAACTGGAGGCCCCGGAGAAAAATCCAAGCAACCATGGGAAGAACATGCAAACTCCGCATATACAGGCGTCAGGGTCGGGATTGAACTTACGACCACCGATTTTCCAGGCGAGGTTAGTTAGCATCTTGCCACTGAGCTTGAGACCAAAATATTTTAAACCGGCGACAAGAGAGGGCAGTGCAGCAAAATCCATTGTACTGTACTCGTATGCTCCCGTGTCTGCTGCCCACCATCACACATCCACACTGACCAATTTGGGGAAGCATGGTCAAATAACTGCTACACACTGCACGACTTGGGGAGACCCTCATTTGACAGTGGGTTGACAGGAGGGCCGTTTTAGTACATTTGTATAAATGTTACTTGTTTTTTTAATGAATATTTTCACCTTTATCGTTGTTACGTGTGGTGGCAGGGACCGGCTGGTCTCCCCGGTGGGCCTGGCCCCACTGGCATCAAGGTGAGTCCTCGAGTCTCATCCAACACCGTCGAGCAGGAGTGGAGAATTCAGCCTGGACAAGGCAGCGGTCGGCAGTAACCATCATCATCATACGACTACTATGGTTCATTTATTGATAGATTTGTGCTTGTCCCTTGTTCCGCTCTTAACTGGAGGATCAAGAGCAGCACAAGGTTACGCCACAAATCTACAGAAAAAAAGCCCCTTCCCAGAAAGTTTTTTTTGGTGGAGGGAGGAGGACGTTTGAATTCGTGTTGAGATTAGCCAAAACATTTTTAATGGAGAGAACAGCTTGGTGGCTGCCGCCTCACTGCCATCTGCGAGACGCAAATTTGAAACGGTTGAGATGTGATGCAAGGTGCTTTGAGTTGCAAAGTAATTTCAGCATTTTGTACTTGTGAATCCTTATTTATTGAACAAGTCGATGGTTTAAGGCAAACCTCAATGGACAACCAACATCCCAGCGTGGATGACAATGAGTACGTCCGACGCCGTGGTATACCATGAGCATTTATCCATCATCAAACAATCTGGACACATTATTCCTCATTTCTTCAGCATTCACAATGCATTCATGAGTTGTGTCAACTCTGAGTCTTAATTGTGCAACAACTGTTGTAGAAGATCACAAATGCGCCCATGACTGCTCCACACTTTGGAGGTAAAAAATGAATGGAATGCGGTAATTATCAGGTGCATCGTGCGATTCTTGTCTGTGTGACATGCTTGCCTGTTTGACTCTTCTTTTTGTTGTCGTTCAGGGAGAGATGGGACCTCCAGGACAGTCTCAAGTGGTGCGTACATTGTCACGATTTGCTTAAATACATGGAGGATGAGTCGTCGTAGAGCCGGCAGAGGTGTTGAAGTGTGTGTCGAGGTCAGGGAGGTCGGAGTGGACGCTGAAGCGAGCGCTGTGGGGGTGGAATTAGTAGTGAGTTGTGTTCTTGTGTAACCATTCGGGTGTGTGTGTTTGTTGCGTTTCAATTACTGTTACGCTTGTTTTCGACAGCCTCACACGTGAGTCTCACGACTATTTTTTCAGGACGGTACTGCCAAGTGTTTGGAGTAGGGGGTGGTGATTGCGACGTCGATTCCAATTGAGTAATTTGTAGGTAACTTTCTAAGTTGGACCATGACGCCGGCACACGATGGCCACCTCTTGTGAACGACGTCACGCGATCTTTAACGTCCACTGTGAAGCAGATGGCACATAATACTTGAAGGTTAATACACCCGCAGTTTTAATCCATGCGGCCGATGGAGTCGAACCGTGAACCTCATGGCACCGTGTGTGTGTGGATGCTCGGATGTGGGCATGTAAGGCTTCATGTGCCTACGTCCTCACGCGTGGGTGTGCAAGTGTACACGTGAACGCGTGTGTGCTGGTGTGTGTGTAAGTGGGGAGCGGTAGGGTAATGGTTAGCGCACTCTGCTACGAAGCCGGCGACCCGAGTTCAATGTGTGCTCACGGCCAATACCAGTGACGATTATCTGAACCGGTCCTAGGACTCTCCAAGTTCAACTCGGCCTCAAATGAGGACCTGGTATGGTGAGTAAGCATCACCACTAGGGAGGCAAAGGCGACCAGGGCGTGGTGCTGGCCACCCATCCCCTCGTGTGTTGTGCTAGCCTTCATAGGTGCTCACCAACAGCACTTTCCTCAACAGTTTGTTAAGGCTATATGGGGTGATCTTTGTCTTTTATAGTTCTTGTGTGTGTACATGTTTGCGTGTGTGCGTGGGCGGTCACACGTGGTCATGTAAGTGTTCTCACACACGTGTGTGTGTGCTCGTGTTGTTTCAGGGACCGCCCGGCCTTCAAGGACTCCCTGGCCCTCGGGGCCCCATCGGAGCCCCAGGATCACTTGTGAGGAGCCCCAACCCCCACAAACATCACAAACGGTCTACCCCCAACCACATTCAGATATGTCAACAGGCCATGCCTCCAACCCTAACCCCACAAATGCATATTTTCACACCAGCCTAACCCCCGACTCTCACCTTAACACCTCAGCTTTCCCAGACCCTAATCCTGACATGAGAAACACCTCTACCAACCTTAATTTTGGAGCTTGATGATTGCTTGTGTTGCAATCGAAACGTCGTATGCTATTATTTAATTTATTATTTTATCTTTATACGTGACTTTACCGAAAGAACCAAAGAATAACCTCTACCAGCCTCCAGCCATGCCACTCTCTGCTAATGACGTCTTTCCCACTCTTGTTTGCAGATGTATTTATTACTTGAGTTCTTGAGTGTGTGATTGTTGGTTTCTTTGCAAGTTTATTTTCTAATCACATTTTTTTCTCTAGGGCCTTCCAGGACCACCGGGTTTGCCAGGCCGAGAGGTGACATTACACTGCATCGTCATCTATTTGTATATTTGTATGTACAATGCCTTCACTAAAGACGCTTGACGTAACTTACAAAACGGTGACAGAAGGGAATGATTGAGATGGCAGGGGCGTAACAAGGAATGAGGAATGAGTGACAGCTATAGACAGTATTTAGGGATCACGAAAGGGTAGGGGAGGGATGGGGATGAGTGGAGGGGCGAGAGGAGGGAAGAGAATGGGGAATAGAGAAGCGGTTGAGGCTTTACGAGACGAACGGAAGGAGCTGCAGGAGGGAGACGACTTCATGTACGAGGTTTTGTACACCTTTAACTCGCTGCTTTAAGAGGATCACGTAGATTTGAGAAACTCCCACATCTGCAATTTGGCCAGCAGATGGCAGTACAGCAAGTGGGTTCATTAACCTGTCTTGGCTGACCGTTGGTCATCCACTTTGTTCTCTGGGTGTTCTGCTATCTCCCGCATACAAAACAATAATTAGAGAGGTATTGGCCAAGCATCTCAAAGCAGACGTTTTCTAAGAAAGATTCCTGAGGCTCAGTGAGTGCAGTTTTTCCCGATAAATAGAGGGCATTATCATTATTTATGGGACCCTTTTTGCCAGCATCAAGATTATGGAAAAAGAGGAAAACGCTTTGCCTCTCTGGCAATAATACAGGAGGTGTTAAGATGCTGAAACACCAATAAAACTCTTTTTATTACCACATAAGGCCCACTGAGCTCTATAGCTCATATTCAGAAGTGACCTGGCCACAAATAACAGCTGAACGAAGTGGCTTTATTGTGTAGATATTTATAGCAGCTTAACACTCTAAACGTATATTTTGAAATGTGGAGGGAGAAACCGAAGGACCCGGAGAAAAATCCACATGACCACAGGGAGAGAGAGACGCAAACTCCAAATATACAGCAGCAGGCGTCAGGTTCAGGATCGAACCCACGACCTCCTGTATACCAGGTGAGGTAGTTAACATCTCACCACAGCAACTGTCTCTGGTGTAGGCCAATCAGTTTCAAGGACAATGCTGTACATTATTTGTTTGCATGTTTCACCACAAGTACGCGTGGTTAGTGTAGACTTTATGCCTTGGAATTGGTGTCTATTTGGTGTTTAAACATCTTAACACATCCTGCATTATTGCTGGAGATGCTAGAGCATTTTTCTCATTGTTTCATCATTGTTATTATTGTCATCAAAAAAACTCAACAGGTTCGTTATGAGGTGATGTATTTCGCAATGGCCCTTGTTCATAGTACATAAATCACCCGAAATGTCACCTATTATATATGTATGTATATTTTGTTATTTTAAAGTCACGTTTGTGATGTGTTGTTGTTGGGGGGGGGGGGGGGGGTTGGTTAATGGTGCTTGTGCACCACTGCCAAATGCAGCAGCATCACCAAACAATCTTATTATTATGGGGCATTAAGATTATCAGCAGCAAATTTTGATACACTATCATCATCATCATCACTGAGATCTCCCCGGTCACCGTCATTGCTTTGTCATTAAACATGGAACGATACATCCCGCACCTCCGATTAGCACGATGGGCTACGTACGGTGCAAAAGAAGTTCAGCATAGATACATGGATGCACCAATTGGTAATCTGCCTGTGGGTAATCGGGAGGTGACCGACCGTTTGTGAGCCCTCACGGCGTTCGTGTTTACCGGCTGGCGCCATGTTCCCTTGTTCCAAAGGGAGAAAGCGGGAAGCCCGGAGTGGCCGGGAGAGACGGAGTGCCTGGAACTGCGGGGCTGGATGGGCTCCCAGGAAAGATGGTGAGGAGCGCCTCCCTCCCACGGCGCAACCGAGCCGTGCCGAGCCAGTGCGGCTCAGCAGGCACCAGGGTGTTTTTTTCCACTGCAGGAGCAGAGCCGTGCCGCTTTGCGTCACACGCGATGAATGAGTCGTGACGCGTGTCGGCGACACGCGTCTCGACTGAGTGCATCGATGTATCCGCACCTACGATTAGCACGGTTGGCTACGTACGGTGCGAAAGAAGTTCAACAATACAGCATGACGCCGTGTCCTCACGGTGTACTGAACATTTGTCGCATGCAATGGAACACTCCTTTATCCCTGTCTATGGCCCTGCTAGGCATAAAGTTGTCTAAATACCAGCTCGGATTATTTGAAATATAGGTTGGTGACTGCCCTGTGGCAAGCGTCTCCGTACTCCCTCGCGGGACACATGGAAACCTGCATTGTTCCGAGTGTGTGAATCAAATAGAAAGTCGCATTAAAGGCATCTCGGATGTAGTTCTGTGATATCTGTTTCTGGGGGTCTATTCTCTAACATGGTGGGGGGGGGGGGGTGGTTGGGCTCCATTGCTTTGTGAGAAATGCGAATGGTTCATGGTCTCCTGTCATGATACCAGGAGCACAATCGGGGAAACTGCATAGAAAAAGGACAAAAAAAACAATGGCGTTGGAGGAGTATTGTCGTGAAGATGACTTTGTGAGTTGCGTGACTTTTTTTTCTTCTCCTGACGTCTCGTTCACACAGGGGCCCCCAGGACCCATCGGGCTCACGGGTCCCCCAGGCCAGGCGGGAGACCGGGGACCCCCCGGACAGGTAAGTACTGCCCCCCCCCCCCACCTCGACGAAAAATGCACCGTCTATAATTTTACCAAACTACGTGAACATTGATTAAAATTAGATTTTTAGGCATGCAATCAACTTGCGTCGAGTAGCGCTCGTAATTCGTTTTTTGCTGTGTTATTTTTGTAAGTAACTGTTCGGCTACTTCTTCAGGCTCGTGATCGTAACGAATGAGTGAATTCACTTGACGATACAAACGGGCCGGTGACGCGGCGCGATCGAGACGGCGCACTTCAGGAAAATGAAATAAAAGTTCGAATTGGATCGTTCCAGTGAGTTGCGAGCAGTTCATCAGAGTGCAGCGTGAGCAGAAGGAAGGTGGTGGCGGGGAAAGTCGTGAGTCGTTCCCTTGCTAAAACTCAGCCACTGTTGTTCGCTTGGTGATGCAGGTTAGGTTCACAAAGCGTCTACACGTCACTGCTTATCAAGATGCTGTACTAATAAGGAGGGTGTAACTCAGCGTTAGAATTTGGGGAAAACAGGATTATGTTTGTTCTAGGATTATCGGTGCTCGGGGAGGTAATGGGAGGGGAATGATAGGCTGGAAGGCTGCAGAGCGGAGAGGGAAAGAAGACATTGGTATGAGAATGAGCAATTGAAGAAATGCTGAGGAATGTCATGTCAAAATGCCATTTCTGGAGAGACAGCCAGTCAGTCGCAAGCGAGAGAGAACCTCCCTCACACCCGTGACTGACTTGACAGCCTGCAATTGCAGTGTTACGCGCTTCAACGTCCCCGCAATGTTCGCCATCCACGCACGACGCAGGCCCGCGTCTTCTAGCCCGCGCGCGAGCGTCTTGAGGCGAGCTCCCGTCGGCTGGGTCACCGTGGCTCTCGCGGCACGACGGAACGCGCGCGCGTCTCGTCACTCCCGCCCTTTCCATCTTTTTCTACAGGAATCGCCGGGAGCGGCCGGGGCAAAGGGAGACAAGGTGAGTGCTCGAGTCCGTCTTAGCGTCGGTGTGCCCCGTGCCGCGTCCCTCGCTCTGCCCAAAGTGTCCGTCGCTTCGTGCGCGCCGAGTTGGAACGCGTGGCCCCATGTTTGTGTTCCCCCCCCCAATGGCTGTTCCTGTGTTTGTCCGGCAGGGTGAGCCTGGGGAAGGCCTCTCTGGAGTCACAACGCTCCGGGGGGTCAAGGGTGAACAGGTGCCGATTAAACCGCCACGCACTGCCGCGCCACGTACAAATAAATAATACTTAAAAAAACCTAACTATCGTTTATTTTAAACGCCTCCTTCCAACAGAAAAAACATATGCAGTCTGTCCTTGAGCTAACGTGAGTGGATAAGCCATGTCCTGTATGTATGTATGTTGAACTTTTTTCGCACAGTACGTAGTCAAAAGTGCTATTCGGAGGTTTTGCGTATAACGGGGTTTCATCTTGTTCCCCTTTAAAATATTAAAAGATGTAAAAAAACTCGCAATCCGAAGGCTCAAAAACTGGACTTCAGTTCAGTTTTGTGTTGTTTGGTGGTGATGCTGCTGATGCTTCATTGGCAGTGGTGCACAAGCACAAACAACAACAACAGCAATAACTCAACACGCTCACCAGTAGTGCCGGGTGTTTTCGGTGGGGCATTATTGCTGCAAGCTGGAGTTGGTGATTCTCGCATTCACTTCTTTCCCAGGGAGAAAAGGGAGACCGCGGTCCTGAGGGGTCCAGGGGAGAGAAGGTGAGGCATCACTTAAACAGTTTCTTTGCTGAGGTCGCTTGGAGAGGGTTCGGAGTGCTGAGCCAGCACCGCAGAGACCATGGCTTCGAATCCAGATTTCGGCAGCCTGTGGCTAAGCCAAGTTTCTTAAGTGCAGTGAGTTGATGGGTCTCAGCCCTGGTCACCAATCACTGCACACAATAACAACATAAACCCATCGCATTACATTTTTTTCAGCCATGAGAATCAGATATGGTGTTTGAGAGACATGATGAATATTCCTCTCTGTAGTATGACAGGTGGGAAACTGCTGCCCTCTGCTGTATGCGGACTAGAGGTCACTTAAACAGGAACTCAGAGGTTGCTCTGTGATATCCGCTTCCACAGGCAATTCTCAACACACGAAGATACACTGCTCTGCGAGAGTTCCCAATGGATTATTTGTCTCGTAACGCTGGAAAAAATATAACGTGAATCATTATTTATTTACTTTATAACTGAAACATTTTCTTGGGGTGTGTTGTGGCTGTAAAGGCTGTGTCGTTGCTGGAATGCTGTGTTGCAGCAGTACCTGCACGCTCGTGCTGATTGTGTTGTGTTTGTACGTTGCAGGGCACGATCGGAGAACCAGGAGACCCGGGCGAGATCGTAAGGGAGTCTCTCTCTTTTTATTTCTCAATCACAAAACTCTCCAACCGTCCATTTGTATGTACAGGATGCTGTGGCTGTGCACGCTCCCAGTGATACATGACTTTCACGTGTGTGTGTGTATCTTTGTGGAGAGCGGTGGCTCAGTGGTTAGCACACTGTCCTATGAACTCGGCGACTTGGGTTCGATTCCCACTCACGGCCAACATCGGTTGACGGATTACTGAACCTTTAATTTGCCTCCCCTAGGTGCAGTTTGTAAACATTTGCATTGGGGAGACAATTGCGGCCGGCCGTGGTATTGGCCACCCATCCCCTCGTGTGCTGTGCTGACCTTCATAGGTGCTCGCTAACAGCGCTTGCCCCAACAATCTGTTAAGGCTATATGGGGGATCTTTGTCTTTGTGTCTGTGTGCATGCAGGGATTCAAAGGGGCCCACGGAGAAAGGGGGTCTAAGGTAAGGAACTGTCTTGTCTTGAGACCCAACCACTGAGGCTGCGCTGTAAACATTTCCACGGCGTCACATACATCTTTTGCATGATTTAGTGGCTTAAATTTTCGTCACTGTCATCGTTTATTATTGATACCACGCCTCCCGTGCAGCAGTCCATCTCGAGGCGTCAGAAGGAAGGGACGTTTCAGATAATCATTTCACAATGAAGAGATCGCGGAGCAAACAATGTCGTTCAATAATAATATAGCATGGACAAAATGTGTTGCACACTCGAAATGAAGGACGTGGGCAGGTTCTTAAAATCGAGGTCAAACACATTTTTTGTAGTTAATCTGTGAGATGCAACAGCACGTGTGTCACACACAGCAATTTTCACCAAGTCGCGATTAACCACGTGACTGGTGTACACGTCTGGTTAATCAATAACCCTGCCAGCCCCCCACAGGCCCAACTCAGTCATCACATGCTGGTGTACACACGTGCATTGATATACTGCACAGCACATAAGGACTTATTGAAAGAGTGGTCCATTCCTAATGTGCCACACACGACTAAACAAACATTTGTAAGTCTAAACCGTGCTTGAAAGGACTGGTTTGCCCATTTCAACTGAGCTATTCAAACCCTGACTGAAAATAAAGTGTTTAATTGTGGGTGCATTGTAAACGTTTCTGGGTAGGTAACTTGAAATTGTTGATTTGATGTTCGCCATCGAGCCAACAGAATCCATCGTTCGATTTGCACGAAAAATGTTCGCGACCCCTACGCATGTTACCGTGTTACGGCGTCTCTCTCTCTCTGTGTGATCAACTTCACTTGTCTGCACACTCTCGGAAGGCTAAGGAAGTGACCGTAGCTCATCGCTCTTCTGATGTACAGTTGTGCAAGGGTGCATCCATATTTGATCATGTGGTACATCCGCCATCTCGTGGGGAATTCTGGGAAAGTAATTCACGCGAGTACGAGGTTCATGGCAGCTGCCACAGTGGTGTAATGGTGAGCACAGTGGGACCATCAATCCAGAGATCACTGGTTAAGTTCCATCTCCTGTCCAGTAGATGAAACAACGGTGCAAGTTTCCGCCACCTCTGTCCAGCAATGTAATTGGGTTCACCACAGGCGACCTGCAGTTCGTGCGTGGCGGTGGGGTAAAGTTTGGGTAGTAAGCTCACTTCTTCCAACAAACTCGTCTGATCAGAGGGGAAGGGAAAACCATAAATACCCTCAAGAGTTCACTCTAGTGATGGAGGGCCTTCTGCCAGCAGTGGCATAGGCAAGCAATTTCAGGGCTGCACATTGACCATTATTTACTATGGTCATGCCGCATTCACTGTACAGTAGAACCTCTGGTCACGAATGCTTCTGACCACGACCAAGTCGGGTTCCGACCAAAAAATTCACATTTTTTAATCTGGTCATGAACACAAACTCAGGTGGCGATCAAACACGCCCGCCGCCGATTTCCCCTTCCGCGCCATTTTTTGTAAGCGCCAAATTTCCTGTTGTTTGTTTACAAACAACAGCGACCCACGTGTGGCCGCTTGCTCAGTCAGTCTCGCTTAGTAATCGGTCTCGGTCAGACATGCGCTCATTCGCTGTGAACTCTGTGCAGTATTTTGTGTATTTTTGCTTTAATTTAGCAATTAGCCATGGCCTCTAGTCAAGTGAAGAGTGGTAATGTTGGTGAGAAGAAGGTTATAAAGAAAATTTTAATCGAAGTGAAGAAGGAAATTATTGAAAAGTATGAGCATGGTGTGCGTGTTACCGATCTTGCTGCAGAGTACAAGAAATCAAAGTCTATGATCTCGACTATTTTGAAGCAGAAAGAGGCTATTAAAGCAGCTAATGTTGCAAGGGGAGTTACAATGTTAACCAAGCAGAGGCCTCAAGTGCTGGAAGAGGTGGAAAAACTGTTGCTAGTGTCTTGTTGAACGATTCTAAACTTTGACGCGGCAATGTTAGTTTTCTCTGTTGTTCAAGGTTTTCTCAGTGTTATTCAATGGTTTTACATTTAGTTTACTATTATACTGTGAATTCTATGGCATAATTTACTATTTTTGTGCTTAAAAATCTTTAAAAAACATTATTTATATACAATTTGTAGGAGTCTGGAACGGCATAATTGTATTTACATACAATCCAATGGGGAAATTAGGTTCGAGTCACGACCAAATTGTTTTGCGACCAAAGTTATGGAACGAATTATGGTCGTGACCAGAGGTTCTACTGTACAATGTATACCATTAACTGCATTGACAGCTAAGTGGCCACAAACCCGGATTCGAACCCAGGCTCTCAGCAGTGCTGACTCAAGCGTTCCTTCGCTGTGGGCCTTCCGGCCAGCTCCTGTGTCCAACAGTCCAGCACACACACATGTTGTTGAAATAACAGCTTCGATTGTGTTGTTGATTGCACCTTTACATGAAGGACATTGTGTTAAAATAAAGAGTAAAACTAACAAGTATTCATGTATATTTAACTTTGTTTCGTACCGTGCATAGCCGGCTGTGCTAATCGGAGGTGCGGCCAAAGGACGACAAACTAAATATGAAAAGCAGTTCTAAAGAAATGAGTTTTCATGATGAAGAAATGAGTTGCGATGTCACCAACAGGGGGAGCCTGGAGTAGGAACCGTTGGGCCTCCAGGGTCCCCTGGCCCCCCAGGACCTCCTGTAAGTATCCCCTTACCGCCCCCCTTAAACCTAACCCCAACTTTACCTACGATGTGTCATGATAGAAGTAAATTAAAATGTAATAATTGGGAACTCTTCCAGCAAGGAGTGCGGCCACGCCGTGCCAGAGAAAGGTCTCGGAGAGGCGATGTCGCAGAACTTCTTTTGAAGTCACCTCAATGAACCTCTCCATGCACGCTCGGGGGGCACGTGTTCAGTGAAGAGTGTTTTACAGCATGTCAATCAAACTTTAACTTCTTAAATCACAGAGCTAACATTTTTTGCTCATTTTTTCTGAGAAACCAAACGTAACGCGATGATTTCTTTTGTGCAGTCATTGGTGACCGCGCTAAGGCCGTCGACTCACTGCACTTGAGTAGACCGTTGTAACCGCAGTCAGCCGGTATCCACCCTGGGTTAGAGCCCAGGATCTCAGCTGCACTGGATCAGTGTCCTTGACCCCTGATCTTCCCAGCCGTGTCTCTGGGTTCTCTTTTCAGTCTGAGACTTTTGAAACGGCGACATTCCCAACTCCTGGCTTGGGTCACGAGTGAATTCTCATCTCCTTCTGCTAAGCCAGAAGTGCTATTACTGCGTGGGGGTTGGCTGCCACAGATGTTCTCCCTCCATGAGCTTCTCTTCTGGGACTCCTCTCTGGTCCCATCTCCTGTCCTCGCATCTCGTTCCACCGCATCCTCCTATCCCACCTTCTGTCTTCCTGTACCTCTTCTGCCCTGCACCGGTGGAATCTCCGTAGACCTTTCTCATCTATGAGTCTCTCTGTTAGTCTATGTGTCTCCCTGTGAGCCGATAGGTGTCTCTGTGAATTGATGTGTCTGTCTGTGAGTCTATAGATTTGTGTGTGACTGCGTGCGTCTCTGTGTGCATCCATAGGTCTCTGTGTGAATCTATGAGTCGCTAATTTTCATAGTCCTCATTGCGCTCTACACACGCCCAAACCATCTTAAGTCTCACCTCCCTGACCTCCAGAATATTGGTAACCCTCTGGGTAAGACTTCACTTTCTTGATTCTTCCTCCTTACTATTGGAGACATTGCCAACATCTCAGAATTCTCATCTCTGTCCTTTCAAGCTCACTGCGAACCCTGCTATTAAACCCCAAACAAAACAAAATCTCTCCCATTTCCCCTCTCTCCACAATCCGCCTGCTCATCCACCTCCTCGCTGTGCGGATGATGTCACCAGGGGACGGTGGGGTCTCCAGGTCTCCCTGGGGAGCGGGGGCTCGCAGGGTCCACCGGCCCACCAGGACCCACAGGGCCCCGCGGGGAAACCGGCAGCCCCGGCACGCCCGGGTCCTCGGGCGAGAAGGTGCGTACGGCAGCGGAGAGAGACTGACAGCAGCTATAGGTGTTTAATTGGTAACAGCAGCTGTAGTTGTCACACTGATATCAGGTATAGGTGTCACATTGACAACAACAACTTTTGGGGCCATAGATGGAAGTGTAGTGATGGTTATATTATTATTATTTTTCTACCTACGTGACTTTACCGAAAGAACCAAAGAGTATGGATTCCTGCAGTCACGAAAGCTTCAAATCAAGAATGGTTATACCAGTTACACAGATGACATCGATCACAGCGGTCACACTTATAGCAGCCATAGCCTTGACACCGGTGAGGGCAGCCTCAACAACAGCTGCATGCGGGAGCAGCACCACCGACAGCAGCTGACTCAGCAGCCAGAGCGGTGTCAGTAGCCGTGGCATTGCATCTGTCGTGACCAAACTCGTTGTTAACCCACAATGGAATGATGCTCTCACCCTGTTGGGGTGTCTAACCGGGGCGTGTGTCTGCACAGGGGCCTCTGGGCTTCCCCGGGCTGGACGGATCCACTGGAAATCCCGGCCCACCCGGCCCCCCCGGTTCCCAGGTACCCCCACGTCTCCCACACACACACAGGCACATTAGCAACACGTGCGCACACACAGATACACTAGAACACACGTGCACACACACACAGGCACACTAGCACGCACGTGCACACACATACACACTAGAACACACGTGCACACACACACAGACACACTAGCACGCACGTGCGCACACACACACACTAGAACACACGTGCACACACACACACTAGCACACACGTGCACACACACACACTAGAACACACATGCACACACACACAGATACACAGACACACAGACACACAGACACACTAGCACACACGTGCACACACAGACACACTAGCACACACGTGCACACACGTGCACACACACACAGACACACACGTACACACTAGCACGCATCTGCACGCATCTGCACGCATACACACACAAAGATAACAAAGATCCCCCATATAGCCTTAGCAGACTGTAGGGGCAAGTGATGTTAGCGAGCACCTATGAAGACCGCAACGGTACACGAGGAGGTGCGTGGCCAGCACCACGCCCGACCGCCTTTGTCTCCCTAGTGGTGATGTTTACACACTGCACCAGGTACTCATTTGAGGCTGAGTCGACCTAGGGAAGGCCCAGAGACCGGTTCAGATAATCGTCACTGGTGTTTGCCGTGAGCAGGAATTGAACCCGTGTCGCAGGGTTCATAGTGCAGCGCGCTAACCGCTACACTACCGCACACACACACACACTATCACACACATGCACACACACTAGCACGCACGTGCACACACATACTGTACTAGCATGCACGTGCACACACACACGCTAGCAAAGACAAAGATCCCCCATATAGCCTTAACAGACTGTTGAGGCAAGTGCTGTTAGCGAGCGTCTCTGAAGCCTGGCACGGCACACGAGGGGATGGGTGGCCAATACCACGCTCGACCGCCTTTGTCTCCCCAGTGGCAAAGTTTACAAATCGCACCAGATACTAATTTAACCCAGGACTGGTTAAAATATTCGCCACTGTTATTGCTCGTGAGCGAGAATCGAACGGGTTTGTAGTGCGTTATGCTAACCACTATATTTAAGCTCTTCATTAGGATACACACGCTGTCACAGACGCACAGACATACGCCCCATCAAATCACACCAACAGTTTTAGAGCCACATAAACATCAATATCAATATCCAATTGAATATCATTGAATGCTCATCTGTTGTGTAAGTAATGGTGCCATTGTATACACCATGTGTTTACGTGGATGTTCTCCACGTTTCTGTGAAGTCCTCGCCATCATGGGCATTTCCCTATTCATTTGTTTTGCATTCAACAGGGAGCTGACGGAAGGGCGGGTGAGAAGGGAGACAAGGTGAGAGCAGGAAATGATTCAAACCACACCTTTACTACTGCTGCTGTTTCCGCTGTTACTTTCACTGCTGGTGTTCCTTTTGCTGCTGCTGTTTCTGCTTGTATCTATGTCTGTTGAAGTTCTTTTGCACTCTATGTAGCCAACCGTGCTAATCGGAGGTGCGGGAGAAATGGCTTCAGCTGCTGTTCCTTCTGCTGCTGCTGCTCCTTCGACTGCTGCTATTCTTGATTCTGCGTAACGTGCGGTGCATCTGTTCTCGCTTCCCCGTTTCGTTGCGTGTGTCCAGGGCGAGGTGGGGAGCGGCTTGCCAGGCCCCAAGGGTGACAAAGGGCACCCAGGAGCGATGGTGAGTGGCAACTCGAGAGGATGTGCAAGTCGCTAACGATGGGAGGTGGTCAGCGATTCATCCGGGCAGTTGCACAAATTGGGCAAACCTCACAGTTGACATTTAGTCATCATCCTAATAACGTGGACGTGGTGTCGTATTGGAGATGATTATCACAGCTTTGTAAAAGCGTGGCTTATTTAGGGAATGAGTTCATGGTTTTGACGTGTACACGAGACTGAGTGTGTCATCATCACTATCCCGGCTTGAATCAAAATGTCAGTCCATCTGAGTAAGTCCGACATCACGATATTCTATGGCCGTTTCTCCCTTATCGAGAAATGTGGACAAATAATTTCCCCCTTAATTACAATCCTTTATACACTACTTCCAAGTAAAAATCCACTTCATGATTATTATATTGTACGACCAAAATCATGAAACTTCCCATTTGGAACAACTAACCACCCTCTCTCCAATTCCTCAATATGAAGACTGCGCAACTGCACTGACACCCACAAATCTAAAATGGGGGGAGGGGGGCATTTGCGGGGGGGGGGAGGGGCCCATTTCATTCTTTCCACCAGGGCCCATGCCAACCGCGCTCCACCACTGTTCTCTGTGTCGCAGGGCGAAGACGGCCGACCCGGACAGCCAGGCCCACCAGGCTCAGCGGTAACGCGTGCACACACACACGCGTGCACGCACACACGCGTGCACACACACACGCGTGCACGCACACACGCGTGCACACACACGCATGCGCGCACCTACCCACACGCGTACACACACATACACACGCATGTACTTAAGCACATGAACACACACATGTGTAGTGACTGACTCAGAGACACTAAAAGTAGGAGGCACTCTGTTTATTAACAGCCTAAATAGTTCACACTTAGTAACTACAGCTCCCAGTCAGGACAGCTGGCAGACTGCCTGAATGGCGACGCCGAGAAGGTGAAGACGACGACGAAGACTCCAGCAGCATGACGGGATCCCACTCCAAACGACAGCCCCGAGTCCCGCCCGGGGCCTCCTTTTATCCTCCCAGCGTGGCCTCGCTCCGCCTCGGCCACGCCCCCTTTCTAGAACCTACTAGTGGGTTCCCGGGCTTCCTCCACGTGCCCCCTCTGTAACCTTTTCCCTACATCCCTCTTTCTGGTCTATCACGTGACCTGCTGTCAGACAGGGCTGCTGTAACTGCAGATCCCCTTCCCTGCCAGCAACAAGCGCTATGCTGCTAAGTGACCAATTATATGTCACTACATATGTATGCGTGTGTACGCACGCACACGTGTGTCTACGTGTTCCGATGTGTTGGGATACCGTTGGCGCGGTGCGGATATCGCCACCCCCGAGTTCATGGCGTCGTCTCTTCTGACTCTGCGTCTGTCACTCGCAGGGGGCGCTCGGCACGCAGGGAGCTCGAGGAGACAAGGTACACAGCGCCGCCCTGCCCCCCCCCCCCCCGCCTGTCGCTCGCACGACATCGCGCCGTTATCCCCCCCCCCCCCCCCGCTTCTTCCAAACGGGCACACTTTCCACACTGGGGAGACAAAGGCGGTCGTGAGCGGAGCTGCACCCTGCTGGCCACAATAGGTGCTTACTAATGTAGTGACATAAGAAGGGAGGGGCTGCTGGGGGCTCTGGGATCCCAGGCGAGTCCAGACGCTTAAGCCTCTGGGCGCCAGGCGCTGGGTTCCCAGGGGGTCCAGACGCTTAAGCCTCTGGGCGCCAGGCGTTGAGTTCCCAGGCGCTTAATCCCCTGGGCGCCGCCAACGGGGGGGGCTGTGTGTGCTCTGTGGGATGTCTGGTGGCGCACACGGCCCCACCCCTCGTTGGATCAGGCATAAAAGGAGAGCTCCCTGGACGATCGGGGCCCAGTTGTAACTCAAGACCCAAGACCCACGACCAGCCATCTGAAGACCCTGGGATGCTGTGAGAGCCAGCGCTGGGACTCTGGAACTCCCGACTCTACGACCTTGTGAGGGCGAGTTCCGGAGTGTAGCCAGAGTAGAGTATCTAGGCTGTGTACCTAGGCTGTAACAGAGTATCAGGACTGTTGGAGAGTTGGAGTACTGTTGGAGTGTTGTATTGTAATAAAGAAGTACATCTACAAGTGTCTCCGGAACCCGTTACACTAACAGCACTTTCTCCAATAATCTAATGCTAGATGGGGGATCATCGGCTGTGTCTGTGTGTGAGCTCTCATCAATGGGGAGTGGCAGTTGTGTGATTGGCGCATTGCACTACGAACCTGGCAACCCAAGTTCAATTCTCGCTCATGACCAATACCAGTGGTGCATACATGAACGGGTCCTGGACCTCCACAAGGTCAACTCTGCCTTAAAAAGAAGTACCCGGTGTGGCGTGTAAGCATCAACACTGGGGAGACAAAGGCAGCCGGGTGTGGTGGTGGCCACCCACCCTCGCATGTGTCATGCTGGCCTTCAAAGGAGCTCGCTAACCGCACTGGCCCCAACAGTCCATTAAAGGCTACGTGAGGGATCTTTGTCTTTTATTTTATTTTTTTATGGAAGCTGCTGACTACTCTTTGTACACCGAGGTCTGTTCCATGACCTGCTGCCAGCGAGCCTTTGACATTTCACATGGCCGCAAAGTGCACCTGGCCTGGCGCAACCGCTGTGGTGACGTCACCGCCACTTTTTGGCGGACGACAGCTGTTGTTGTTGATGTGTGTTGCGATTGATCGCTGCCGACTGACCCATTGACTCCGCGATCCCCGCCGCCCCCCCCCCTCACCTGTGCTGCAGGGGGAGTCTGGGACCTCAGGAGTCAAGGGCGACAAGGTGAGGGGCGAGCACGACAAGGAGCTCGCTCAACGGCTCTCCCAGCATAGACGGAGTTGGCAGATGTATCCCCCTATTAAAGCCTCCCTCATTTTCTCTTACCCATTCCCTTCCTCTTGCCTCCCCTCCCCTCGCCCCTCCACTCCTTCCCATGCCTCCCCGACCCGTTTGTGATCCCCAAGTAGCCCTCTATTGCTGTCACTCATTTCTCATTGCCAACTACACCATTCCACTTTGTCACCGTTTTGTAAGCTACTGTCAAGCTCTTTGATTGAAGGCGCTCTATAAACAGCAGTTAGATTAGATGGCGAGATCTCGTACCTGGTAGGCTTACATGTAGCTTTACAATGCATGTGGCCTGCGTGGCTCAGGGTCCATAATGGCCATGTCATTGTACTGAGCCGGCACTGCTGAGAGCCTGGGTTCAAGTCCAGGTTTTAACTATGGTGTTCCATGGTGACGACTTGTTTACGTAGTGACTGCGTTGCTGTGGTGATGACTGGCATGTTCCCTTGGTGACTGTGTTTCCATGGTGACGACGGTGTGTTTCTGTGTTGAAAGTGTATTTCCATGGTAACGGAGTATACCTGTGGTGAAGGTGTTCCCGTGGTGAAGGTGCGTTTCCATGGTCATCGAGTGAAGGCGTTCTTTCGTGGTAACGGCGTGATCTGTGGTCCCCAGGGAGAATCCGTGGGGGTCCCTGGCGGCGAGGGCAGCAAAGGAGTGAAGGGGGAGCCGGTGAGAGCCCCTGGCATGGCACCACGCACACGTGACGCACACAGCACGCGCACGTGACGCACACAGCACGCACAACACGTACAACGTACACGGTACACCCGGCACGCCACGTAACGGGCACACTGCACACCAGGATCATCGCACACGGCACACGGCGCAACCCCGACCGGTACGACACACCCACGCAGCTCCGTAGGCTCAATACATCCACCGTTCCAATCGCATCCCACGCTCCTCCCCATCACATTCCACTTGTCTGCGTGTACAGCCCTGTGTACAGCCCTGTGTCAGTCCACTGCTGGATGAGGGTCTCCAGCGCGCAGTGCCGAGTACAGTGCCGGATTATCCTCGAAGCAAAGTAGCTACATATATAGCTACGGGCCCCGCATTTTCAAGGGCCCCGCGCTAAATTATTGCAAGCTATCAATTCCGGTTCAGTGGTTCTGCACTTGCTCTATTACTATAGCACTATACTGCCTTCAACTTTTATGAATGACTGGGTGTTTAAGGTTAGCGATTTGTCGTATCATCTGGCTGTATAGCAAATGAAATATACAATTACTATACTATGTAAGTAAAAAATGCACGTGTTGAAGTGTTTTATTTATTTAGGGCCCCTTTATACCATATGCTACAGGCCCCGCACTAGCTTAATCTGGCACTGGCCGCGTTGTGGGAGTGATTTGTCCATACTTCACCACGTGGTCAGTGCAGGGTCGTGGAGGCATGGAGAGTATAGACCTGGGAGCAGAGACACTCAGTTTTTTCGGATTTTTTTGCGCTGTCCATCACTGCCAGCAATGTAATCTCAGCAGCAGCCGATAACACCCATTGTGTGGAGCAGTCGCACCCACCCCCCCACATCCAAGCACTATCCAGGCTCAACTCCGCTTAGCTTCCTTCCCAATCGCTTAACGTGGCCTGCTGACACAATCGCTGACCGCTCGCTGGGAGCGTGCAGGGCCCGAGGGGCTTGCGGGGACTCGACGGCGAGAGGGGAGAGCGAGGAGAGGAGGGACCGCACGGGGAAAAGGTGAGGTGCCATCGTCGTCGTCATCATTGTCACAGCAGCCATCACCGTCAGCATCGACACTCGTCACTAATGCATCATGTATTGTATGTATGTTGAACTTCTTTCGCATCCTACGTAGCCAACCGTACCATTTGGAGGCGCGGGGGAAGGACAAAAAACTAAAGACATAAAGCAGTTCTAAAGAATAGAGTTTTCAATCTAAAGAATGAGTTTCAAATTTAGTTATCATCTCCATGATCGGTAATTATTGGTTATCATCGTCAGCATTACCACTCGTAACTGACAAATCGTCATCATAACTTCATCATCATCATCATCGGTATCATTTTTGTCGTCAATCACCATTGTTAATAACGTGTTTAACACGTAGGCTTTTGTGACCAATATTATCCATAATAAAGGTTTTTGGGATAGATCTGGTCTTCGCACCTGATAGGCTGACAGTGATGACATCACTATTGCTCTATTTAGGACCGCAACAGGAGGACTTCTATACAATTCTGGCTGTTGCCTGATGAGGCTGGTTGTAATCACCAGCGAAACGTCGTACTCGAATTTACTCTCCAACACACTTGTGTACTGTACTCATAACTAATTGCGACGTTTTATTTACGTGACAAACCTTACTAATTGGCTGTGTTGGGTAGTGGCGTGTTTATTTATAACACGTGTCTACCCACGTAAGTCTCCGGACTCTTTTTCAGCATGGGCTTGCTAGGTTTCTTCAGTAGGGGCTGATGTTGCTGTTGATGCTGCTGTGATATCCCCATTGAGTAATTTGCAGGTAATTTTTCAGCATCGGAATATCATTGCCGCATTTGCCCATTAAGATTCGTGTTGTTAATATCAACTGCAGGCTCTCACGAGCAATATTACGAATTTGATGATGATACACAGGAGTTTCGTTAACGCCTACCGATGCTGCGAGTCATCTCTGGCGGAACGTCGTAACCAGTTTGCTAAAAATCTAAACTAGTCAAACATTTTATGAAATTTTACCAGATAAGGCCCACTAAGCTATACAGCTCTTTTTGCAGAAACGACCTGGCCAAAAATAATAGCTTAGCGAAGTGGCTTATCGTGTGGAAATTTACAGCAGCCAAATACTCTGCACACTCAGTCGGTGCAACAACTCAGCCAGCACAACAGGCCAGGTGACAGCTCGATTTGTTTGGCTGTGTCTGGTGGTGGAGAGTACATGGCTCCAATTGACATTGAATCATTCTAGATTTGACATTGAATCGATTATTATTATTGTTCTTACTTTTTAGTTTTTTTGGTAAAGTCACGTAGGTAAAAAAGGAAAATAAATTCAATCACGACGTTTCGGAGGCAACACAAGCTTCCGTCTTCAGGTGGAACTGTCACAGCAAAATTACCTACGTGACTTTACCGAAAAAACCAAAGAGTATGGACCCTTGCAGTCACGAAAACTTCAAATCTATAATTATTGTTCTTGCTGAATGCATTACCTTAGGGAAGTTGTGAAACCAGCACAAGCCGCATGCGAGGGACGCGCGTCGCTGCAGTTCGTCTAGGAGCGGCTGTTCGTTGAAGGCTGCGGCGTCACGCACGCGTTGAGTCATCATCGTTCTCATTGCAGGGCACGAAGGGAGACCTGGGCCCCAGGGGCCCATCGGGCCCTCCTGGTCTCCGAGGCCCTGCCGGAGACAAGGTGGGCCGCTTTGCGATTCGTGTCGTATGCGAGCTCTCGCACCGGTCACGTGTGTACACGCGGACGCACCGGTGTGAGCAGTCCCGCATGCGCGTGCGTGCGTGTAGGTGCATGTGTGTATGTGCGTGTGTGTGTGTATGTGGGGCGGGGTAGTGCAGTGGTTTGCGCACTGCATGCTCCGAACCCGGTGACCCGGGTGAAATTCCCGCCCGCATCTGACGTCAGCGACGAATATCTGAATCGATCGTGGGCCTCCGCTAGGTCGACTTGGTCTTAAATGAGTATCTGGTGCGGTGTCTAAACATCAGCATTGCAGAGACAAAAGCGCCTAGACGTGATGCTGGCCACCCACACCCTCATGTGCTATAGGTGCTCACTAACAGCACCTGCCCCAACAGTCTGTTGAAGGCTATATTGAGGATCGTCGTTTGTGTGTGTGTGGGTCAGTTTGTGGATGTGTGTGTGCGTTTTTGTGTGGCAGAGCGGAGCAAAGATAAAACTCCACCAGGTGCAAACTCGGAAATGTCAAAACATAAAATAAGAATGCAATAAAGTGTACAAAAAATATGTCTTTGTGTGTAAAACCCTGACATATATAAGACATGTAACAGCATTAGTCAACACTGCGGCCTTCAAAGGAAAAGTAGAGAATAGGGGTCGTTTCAAGCAATGTCCCTTCTTCATAGCACACATGTGCTGTGATAAAGGGCCTTCGCCACAGTGTTATTCACGAATGTGTTGAGTTTTTTAGTTACTTGTGCTTTTTGCACCACTTCCAACGCAGCAGCATCATCGAGTAATTTGTTCGATCCAGCCGCGGGTTTCCCAGTCGAGTACAACAGGCCGTAGTTTGGCCGAGAAGCAGCAAGCATGGCACCAGGCCTGCAGGCTGCGTTGTGTGCGGACGTGTGCACACTGCGTGTACGACTGCGGACACCTTGCGGATTTTTTTTTTCCGCGTGATTCCAAAGATTCCGAACGACACAGGGCCTGGTTCGCGTGGCTATGAACCCCTTGTGCTGTGTTTGCTGTGCAGGGGGAAGCTGGTGAACCGGGCATCTCTGGGGACCCCGTGAGTATCACCTGGTCATACTCACCTCCTGACCAATCACTGCTACCCGGGTAACACATTTGTTCAAACTGAGGGCTGTTTACTTACAATCTCGAATCGATTTCAAGATCATACTCAGGATCTTCAAGATCATGGACTCTCTCCTCATCTACTCTACTCTGCTCCATGCTCGCTCCTACCTCTCTCCTCTCATCTCTCTCTACTCACCTCCACGAAATCTGCTACCTGTCCCTCTCATCTCACTCTACTCCCCTCCACGCACTCTCCTACCTCTCCCCTCTCACCCCACTCTATTTCCCTCCACGCACTCTCCTACCTCTCCCTCTCATCTCACTCTACTCCCCTCCACTCAGTCTCCTACCTCTCTTCTCTCATCCCACTCTACTCCCCTCCACGTACTCTCCTACCTCTCCCCCTCTCACCTCACTCTACTGCCCTCCATGCACTCTCCTACCTCTCCACTGTCACTCAGTAGGCCACTCAATCTTCTCTGCTGTCCCCATAGTCCGGAACCCCCACCAATCATTTGTGCTGAGTCCCCAGCTCCAACGGTGATTGGGTGCGCACTTCAACGTGAGTGGTCAAGAGCCAATGGTGTACATTCCACATTACTATGATGGGGACAAGTTTGTCCATAAAACAATGCTAGTTGCGTCGTATGTCGAGTGCCGGGTTCATGTATCTGGGTGTATTGATACAGCTTTTCTTTCATGGTGCTTATTTTACTGACCCGAGAAATATGATGAGTTCTATAATGATATGAGGCAGTTGTGCATTTGGAGTTCATAATGCATTGTTGTTGTTGTTTTCAGGGGGAGGATGGCATGAACGGGAAGAATGGCACAAAGGGAGACAAAGGAGACCTTGGCCCTCGGGGAGAGCGCGGAGAGAGAGTGCGCATCACAACACCATCATCATTGTTATCATCATCATCAAAATTGATATCATGATTGGCATCATTGTCACCAATCAACATCGTCTTCTTCATAATTTCCATCAATGTAGCGACGCAACCTCAACAATTAAATAATCGCGAGGCGTCAAAGCGTTAAACGCGCCAATCGCTATTGTGTCAGCTCACTCAGTGGTGATTTGAGGAGCCATTCTCGCAGCCAGATTTAGGTAGCGATCAGATACCGAAGGGTTCAGGTGCGAGACCAGGACATCGGAATCTTTAACATCATCATCACCTTGTCATTGCATTAAACCAGGTTTCCATTGACAATGAGGCAACAATGTTTCACGCGTCTCGATTTATTTCATCAATAAAGGATACATGCATACAAACACACGTATATTGAGCGATCCACCAACCCTTGCATCCAGGGGGAAGGCGCTGAACCAGTTAAAATATTCATCACTGATGTTGGCCGTGAGCGGGAACCCAACTCGGGCAGTTGGGTTCGTAGCGCAGTGCGCCCACCGCTACACCACCGCTCCCCCGCAAGAGGTCGCACACCCAGCGCATTCACGTACAGGCTCTGTCTGCTGCTAATTTATGGCTTTGACGTTTGTGCGCAGGGAGAGCCCGGAGCCAAGGGCAAGTGTGGGGACGACGGACTGCAGGGGGAGCAGGTGAGAGGAGGCCCAGGGGGATGGGGGCCCCTCGCCCCATCTCAGTCACAGTTTGGTGCCGGGGCACCAAACTGTGACGAGTGCAGTGATTGATCGCCACAAATCTATTTTGATGTTTTCAGAACTTGTTGCGGCTGTGAATGGTTTTTAGAAGTAATTTTTCTGAGCCAACCTTCGTGACTGGAAATTGTATATTATTATATTGGTTCCCACCGTGCAGCATCTTTAATTTATTCTGCAACGCAGATTGTTTTTGCACCAATTTCTATTTGCCTCATCGTTTTATTTTTTGCTTTTGCCCTTGGTCACTCTTTACAAATGAGACTCATCCTTATTCCCTGAGTTCTCGCCTGTGCAACACTCAGAACCCCCCTATTGAGTAAGCTGGGTCGAGCGAGCGGGACAGTAGCCACGCGCCTACAACGATCGCTTCCGCGAGCAGTGGACCTCATTGTAACGACAGCATTCTCGCTCTCTCTTAGCCGTTAACTCCCCACCGCTCTGAAAAAATATCTCCCCCTCCCCAATGTCTTCTGCTCTTCACAATCCCCTGCCACCTCCATCCTTGCGCGCCCAGAAATATTCTAAACTAAACTAATTCCAAAATTTGTTTTTATTTACCAGGTAGGGCCCACTGAGCCATGTAGATCTTTCTCAGAAGCAACCTGGCCACAAATGGGCATTCAACAAAGTGGCTTATCGTTTGGAAATATATAGCAGCCAAATGCTCAAAACGCATGTTGATTCTAATCCACGCGACCACGGGGAAAACACGCAAACACCAGATATACAGGCGTCGCGGTCAGGATCGAACCCACGACCTCCTGTATTCCAGGCGAGGTAGTTAATATCTCACCATCGTGGTGACTTCCCACTGTCCGTCCACCCCTCTGACTTCTGCTGTTCGTGCGCAAATGGTACACATTTTGGTCAAATGCAAAGAACGAGAGTTGGGATTGCATCCAACCATTGCCGGTGAAAATATGGCACCTGCGGGCGTGGCTGGGGTAGCAAGACAGCTCCAAATCCATCACCTAAGCTGGTCGTCATGATCTATCCACTGCTGAAATTAACGCCTCGCCAAACCATCGCAATCTCTCACAGTCTTGCAGTGGAACATTCCTAACTCCTGCGCCTGAGCTGATTTCATCGCTCCTTCTCCATGGGTGATGTCCTCTCTCGCGCATTCACTCCTTTGTCTGCCACGTCGCTAGCAGGGCCGATGGCCGGGGGCCCTGCTAGCGACCTGTCCTGCCCAGGTTCACTTTGCAGTGCACGTGCTCACATCTGCACCCCCTGCTCTGCGTGTGTGCACGTGTGTGCGTATTTCAGGGAGACAGGGGCTCGGTTGGGAAACTGGGAATCCCTGGCAAGAAAGGAGACAAGGTGAGTTGGAAAAATCGAAATCGAGGTGCCGAATGCTTGTATGATGTTCGTGAGTATGATTGCTTAGCCTGTGTGTGTGTTTGTATGAGCATATGCATGTCCCACTGTGTGCGACTCAGTCTCAAAATGAGTACCTGGTGTGGTGTGTAAAACATCGCCACTGGAAAGACAAAGGTGGTCGGGTGTGGTGCTGGGCGCCCACCTCCTCGTGTGCCATTCCGGCCTTCATCGATGCTTGCTATAAGCACTTGCCCCAACAGTTTGTTAAGCCTATAAAGGGGATCTTTGTCATTGTATGATATTTTACTCATTGTGTGTCACAGTGTTTGCGACTACGCTGAGTTACAGACCCGGCGAACCGAATTCGATTCCTACTCGTGGCCAACAACAGTGACGATTATAATTATCTGAACCAGTCCTGGTCCTTTTTGCGTGTCTGTCCCGTGCGTGTGTGCAGGGTGACCCTGGCATCCCTGGTGTGCCAGGTACGCCGGGCCGAGAGGGCATCATGGGACCCAAGGTGAGGCCTCCCGCACACACACCGTTTTCAGAAGACCTAATTGCCCCGCTGTCTGCAAGGATACGAAGGCATCATTATGAAATTACCGAAATTTACAAGCACTCGCCCCAAGCCAAATGTGCACCCAAACGGTTATTCAAAAGTAGGCCAAGGTCTCTGATTGGCAGAAAGAGGCCTACACGGTAATTGTTTGGGGGGCAGGGCTTTTGAAGTGAGGAAAATCTTTGAACGAGAATAGGCGGGAAACGGAGCCGGACGCAGAGGCAACGGTTGGGAACCGTTAGAGGAGAAGCAGAGGGATTGGCTAGGGGAAAAACAGTGAGGGAAAAGGGGCTCGAGAGATATAAAAGGGGAGGGAAGGGACGAGCTTCAAGACCAAGCACGAAGCCCGGACCTAGTGTTGTTACTGTGTCATATTAAAAAAGGCTCCTATTAGTCCGTCACTCGAGTCATTTCAATAATAAAGCAACCATTGGTATTGAAGTTGTCTCCACGAGTCCAGTGACCAAGAGGAAAAGCTTCGGGGTGGATGGTGGGAGACTGTCAGGGTGGATTTTGGCGGTTGTGTGTCGACTGTCCCAGCGGCTGCGAGTTCTGGTTTGGGGCAGAACGTGTTTGCGGCCAGGTGTGGTGGCATCTCAGCGGCAGGTATCCACGGTGACGTCTTGATCTCCAACAATAATAATAATAATGCTGCTGCTTATCCAGGAAGGCCTCACTGTGTCTTGCAAGAGGGTGCTGCTTTGGGATGTTTTACCCGTTCTGTTAATTTAGTGTTTGACTTCACGTCTGGAGGAAATCGGAAAAAAACTGAAGAAAACTTGCCAAGCATACGACGATGTTTCACACAGATGGATTCAAGAATCCAGTGCTGTGCTGTGATCTGCTTGCCACCTAACATCCGAGGCCCACAATAACTGCCGTACACAGGCATTCAACCTCGCAGGAGCTGACCAGGCTCAAACCTGCTTTACATCTGAATTCTGATGGGATTTATCACTGTCGCTTGAGAATGAGACTTTCCTGGTCTCTGCAATTGTCACCAAGTTAAACAAAGGAACTCGACTTGGGTGCATTCAGGCTGGGGTGCTTATTGGTGTTAGTTGGTTGCAGCACCTTTGTAATGGCCCACCACGTAACGACGCTGCAGGAATTGTCATTATTAAACTCGCACAATGCAGAATTGTAGAGTGCGCGCACACACACACGCACACGGGGGTGTGTCTCTGTGGGTGTGTCTCCCTCTGTGTGTGGGACAGGGTGACCGTGGGCAGGACGGACTCGCAGGCCCCAAGGGAGACATGGGAGACGGTGGAGACCGGGTGAGAATCTGTGTTTTTTGTTATCACAGTTTCTGAGTGCAGGGGCGGACAGAAGGCTCGCGACACAAAACAACTGGTGGCTACGATTGGTGGGGGATGGACAGCACTGGTTAAACTAAAACTAAACATTTTATTTTACCAGGTCAGGCCCACTGAGCTATGTAGCTCTTTTTCAGAAGTGAC
Organism: Lethenteron reissneri; assembly: GCF_015708825.2. NCBI lineage: Eukaryota > Metazoa > Chordata > Hyperoartia > Petromyzontiformes > Petromyzontidae > Lethenteron > Lethenteron reissneri. The sequence continues at coordinate 10,669,450 of NC_083793.1, forward strand.
CTGGCCACAAATGATAGCTCGATGAAGTGACTTATCACGTGGACATTTATAACAGCCAAATACTCTTAAGCGTATGTTTCTAAATGTGGAGGGAACAATCAGAGGACTCGAAGAAAAATCTACGCGACCATGGGGAGAACATACAAACTCGAAATATACAGCAGGCGTCAGGGTTGGGATCAAACCCCCCCCCCCCCGCCGACCTCCTGCATACCAGGCGAGGTAGTTAACATCTCGCCACCGTGATTGGGTGTGGGGTTCCTGGATGGTGGACTAAACCACCCATTTTGTTTCGTCACATTTTTGGCGGTGGATCGAAGACTCTTGGAGAGAGAGGAGAGGACTTGTGCTAGAGCCTGGTGGGACAAACGCTCTGGATAAGAGGAAATGTCGCTTGGGGTTTCCCTGGACTCCTTTGCTAATGGTCGGGTTTTCGCTTCCCAATTGTTGCTCTTCATATGTGGGGGAGTGGTGGCGCGGTGGTTAGCACACTTGTGCTATGAACCTGGCGAGGCCAGTTGGATTCCCGCTCATAGCCAACACAAGTGACGAATGTCTGATCCAGTCCTTAGCCACCACTTGCTCGAGTACCCGGTGTGGTGTGTAAACGTCAGCATGGGGCAGACAAAGGCACCAGGTGTGGTACAAGCCGCACTACCCTCCCTGTGTGCCATGTTGACCTTCATAGGTACTCACACACAACTATTGCCCTTACAATCTGTTACAAGGCAATACGGGGGATCTTTGTGGGGAGATTATACAATAACAACCATTACAAGTTACTTGTAAAATGTTCCAATGAAGCATGCGTGGGATATCTTAAAATACATAAGTACGTGGGTTATCAAGTTTTTTTTCAGGACACCTGTCAAATGTAGCATCCTGCAATAAAGGCAGCTGAACACACGATTAGAGGAGGTTGTGAAGAGAGACATTAGCCCCATTTACTGAATCGGAATCTACATAGCAGTGATCACCTCCGCCTGCAAAAACTTGGCAGCACCCTTCTGAAAAAGAGTCTTGAGAGTCAGCGAGGCTTTCCTGAGTGAACAAGCACAATAATAAAATGTATTACCAATGATACAACTTGTTACCATGAACTCCTCACTTTATTGGTTAGACTCCCTGTTCAGTGCCACCCCATCGATACACTTCCCGTACCACTCTCCCTGTGGACACGTTTCTCCTCGTGTGTGTACGCGTGTGTTCGCGTGCCCGTGCGTGTGTGTGTCCCCGTGTGACAGGGATTGCCGGGACCACCCGGGCTTCAGGGTCCCAGCGGAGCCTTGGGTCGCCCAGGGCCCCCGGGTGTGGCCGGGCCGATTGGGCCCCTGGGTCTGGAGGGGATTCAGGGACAGAAGGTGGGTGGGCATTTGCATCTGCGCACGTGTTCGATTGTGCTTGTGTATACGTACACACAGACCTCGCTTTGATACCTGGCCACATCGGTGGCCAGCGATATCAGAACAATGCGCGGTGCTTGTACGTGAATGGTGGTACGTGTGTGGGTGTGGCTGAGCGTGGGTTTGGTCACACCGGCCCCCTCCTGCAACGAGGACCTTCGTATGTGCTCGCTGATAGCACTCATGGGGGCTACAATGTCGGCAGAGAGAAGTGCAAAACATAATCCGTTGTACCAATCGGCACTAACCAACGTGGTGAAGTGTGGTCAAATAGCTCCCCCTTCCTCCCCCATATTGTTATAGCCATCAAATGAAGTCACTGCATCGAGCGCTTTCAGATGCGTTTCTGCAGCCGTCTGGAATGCTCTTCCTCCCGATATTAGGAAGCCACTGGAGATAAGCACTTTTCAATCATCTAGATTCTGAACTCATTTGTTGAGAACTGCTACTTGTGTTTAGTTTGTTGTCCTTATTAACATGCAGGCTTTCGCGACTAATATTATTCATATAAACGTTTTTTTGGGCTAGAGCACGTAAATATATAAATGTGTCGTTAACCCAGTACCACCCGACACAGTCAATTAGTAAGCTTTGTCACGTAAACAACGTCCCAATTAGCTACTAGTTGTGTTGGAGAGTAAATCCACAACATTTACAATTTGAGTACGATGTTTCCCTGGTAATTACATCCAGCATCATCGGGCGATTTTGCCAGAATTGTCGCAATTTTATTTTTACGTAATCTAACCGAAAAAAACTTTATTATGAATTGTTGTCCTTCCCCCGCACCTCCGATTATTACGGTTGGCTACATACATCCAACAGTGGATTGACTGAGGGCTGTAAATGAAATAAAGCACTTGACTACTAGTCTATGAAGGCTACGCGGGGGATCTTTGTCTTTGTGTGTGTGCATGACAGGGTGAGCGAGGAGTTCCGGGTGACGGTCAGATGGGGCCCAGAGGTGTGCCGGGAGTCCCGGGGGAGCGTGGCGAGAACGTACGTAACCTCGCACGGCCATCGGCACGTCAACCTGCGCTTGGCAGGAGGTCGCCCATTCTCCTCCGCTTCCCCCACAGTCTGGAACTCCCTTCTCCCAGCCATCCCCTGCACCTGCGATTAGCAGGGTTGGCTGCGTACGGTGCAAACTAAGTTTAACATACATATGTACATCCAAGCTGTCAATTCTCTGCTCCTGTTCGCATCCAGCGTCAAGACTTTTCTCTTCTCTTCTGCCTGTGATCGACTGACTTTCTATATAAGTAACGGCGACTCTCTGTATGTCGAGAGGAAGTCACAATTAGATCCCACATGAGTCCAAATAGCATTGTATTGTATTAGGATGTTTTTGAGAGTCTGTGGTTCTCTATCCATGTTTGTCATTGGGTCTCTATGTTTATCATGGTTATCTGTGTGAGTCGTGGGTGTCTGTGTAAGTCCAGGCTCAATAACTTTCTTTTGTTGACCGATTGCCTCGTTATTAACACAGCTACTGCAGCTGAGCAGCGAGTTGAGATGCGGTCGCGTCTAGACTCCGTATAAAGACACGCGATGCGGTGAACCGATTTGTTAGGCGTTGTGTTTAAGCGGCGCCGTCTCAAGTTGGTGTTTGTGTTCAGGGTGAATTGGGTCCCGATGGGCCCAAGGGAGACAAGGGCGAGTCGGGGATGAGGGTACGAACACACGAGTACCCATCAATCATTTTCATGTTTTTAATAAATTATTCTTTATCGCGTGTAAAGCGCTCTGAGACGCCTTGGGCGTGAAGGACGCCGTATCCAAAACGAATACTTTTTATTATGATAATGATGATGGCATTAATCATGATTATGATGATGACGGCAGTGATGGTATGATTATTCATCTCGCAGGAAGGTGAAGTGCGGGACTACATCCGACAGGAGATGAGCAAACACTGCGGTGAGACGCGCGGATTTAAACCGTCATCCCTGCGCTCGAGTGTAGCGTGTGCCGGGCAACGTCTTCACGCATTGCACGCGTGTTTGTTGTTTGTTGTATCCGTGCCACCGCTCCCTCCCCGTCGATAGCCGACCGTGCTTGACGACGACGACGACGAGAGCGTTTTTTTTTCGCAAACCGTGCCCGCGTTTTTGCGTGCCCGCGAGATTAACATGCTCTTCTCTCGCGTGCGTTTCCGCCTCTGTTCTGCCGCAGCTTGTGGAGGTGAGCTGCCCCCGAGTCCGTCGCCGCTCCATCCCGCCGCTGCTCGTCGTCTTCGCTCTCTCCCGGCCGCTGCGTTGGATCGGAAATCCGATGTCGTGATCGCGGCCCACGACCAGCGGACCACGCGCCGCCCGTGTCACGAATCAATTGGCTAATCTGTAAACTCGTGTGGGGACAAGGGGTGCTGCTGATCAGCTCGATGGACAGGTGTAACGGGGTGGGGGGGGGAGGTACTAATCTGGGCCAATCGTGGGTATGTCGGCGTTTGGGGCTGGACTGACTAATTGACCAACCGGGGATTTTCTGTCCAAGCCAGCCTGACGCTTGCCCACCGGCCCAGTTCGCCGTGCAGGTGGGTACGTGGATTCCCACCGGCTGCTCGACTCTGTGAGTGTGCTTTTAGTATTTGTTCAATACCCGGACGTGGGTTGACTCCAAACCTTAGCGAGGCAAATTCCACCACGGAGTCAGTTGGGGGAATTTCTACGAACCGTGGAGGTGAGTCCAGGGTGGGTCGCGCTCGCGCGAGCGGGGCAGGGAGCGTGCACGCACACGTGGGTCGAGGCGGCCCATGACGGAGACATCGCCAACGCCGGTTGCGATTGGCGACGTCGCGGCCGTGCGTGCATGCGTGTGTGTGTTTGCGTGCATGTGTGTGTGCGTGCATGTGTGTGTGTGTCCGTGCGTGTGTGTGCGTGCGTGCGTGCATGCGTGGGGGAGCAGTAGTGTACTCTTAGGTTTTTTCGGTAAAGTCACGTAGGTAAAAAATTTAATTAATAGAAACAAAATAAAATAATAAATCACGACGTTTCGGAGGCAACACAAGTCTCCGTCATCAGGTGGGACCGTCACAGCTAGATTTACTGTATCAAGTGAGCAGTAATGTATCGGTGAGCACACTGTGCTATGAACCCAGCGAACCGCGTTGGTCTCCCGCTCACAGCCAACACCAAATGACGATTATTGGAACTGGTGATGGGCCTCCCCTAGGTCGACTCGGCCTCAAATTAGTATCTGGTGCGGCGTGTAATCATCGCCACTGGGGAGACAAAGGCGGCTGGGCGCGGTGCTGGCCACCCCCCCCCCCCCTCGTGTGCCATGCTGGCCTTCATAGGTGCTCGCTATCAGCACTTTCCCCTACAGTCTGTTTAGATTAAACGGGGGATCTTGTCTTTGTTTGCATGCGTGCGTGCGTGCAGACAGGAACGTGCACGTGGTGGTGAACACCAATGACCCCGACTATGAGCACGTGTTCGTGGTGGAGAAGCTCTCCGATGATCAGCCACAGCAGCAGCAGGCGCAGGATGGACATGCGAAGGTGCGGCATCGCCCCGACATTAAAGCAAAGTTAACAGAGGCCCGGGCGTTCAATCGGCACCGCTCTGAGATCCTGGATTCCAAAATCCCGTTTTCAGTCACTGCCTGTGATTAAACAGTGCAGTGAGATGACGGTATTAGCCCTGTACTCTTTGGTTCTTCCGGTAAAGTCATGTAGATATAAAATAAAATGAATCACGACGTTTTGGGTGCAACACAAGCATCCGTCATCAGGTGGTACAGCTTTCATTGGACGCTTGTGTTGCGCCCGAAATGTTGTGATTCATTTTATTTTCTACCTACGAGACTTTACCGAAAGAACCAAAGAGTATGGATTCCTGCAGTCACGAAAGCTTCAAATCAGGGTTTTAGCCCTATTAAACTATAACAAAAATGACCAGGTAAGGCCCACTGAGCTATGTAGCTCTTTTTCAGAATCTACCTGACCACAAATTGTATTTCAACGAAGTGGCTTATCGTATAGAAACATTTTGCAATAACTAATGACTTACATCAATGCCCATTGACTCATACAGAGACCCATAGACTCATGTAGAGGTGAATCGACTCGCACGGAGAACGCTCGACTCACAGAGACCCATAGAACAGCACAGATTGAGTTGTGATTAAACCAGGTTTTTGAGGGTAGTGAGTTGATGATGGTCTCAGTCCAATGACCGCACAAATAAAACCCCCATCACTTGTAATTTGGCAAGGACTTTAACTAAATTTCAGCTCCCAGATTCTAAATATCAGTTTGAATCTTAAGCTAATGGGACTTTTGACTCAAAATGAAGAGTTTGACTATAAGATGACAAACTCAATTCTTCAGACTTAGACGCATTTATTGTGATGCTGGTTTTATCCAGGAGAGCCTCGCTGAGCCTCAAGACCCTTTTCCCGGAGGGTCCTGCCAAGTGTTTCACAGTCGGGGGGCGATTTCGCTGCTGAGTCTAATCCCAATGAAGTAATTTGCAATCTTTTTTTGCATTGGGATGTTTGGCGAAGACCAGCTAGAGTAAATGTCTATTTGAGCTATTGGAGAACCCAGAGGAAATGCATGCAGAGGGGAGGGGGAGAAAACAGAGAGAGAAACGTGAATCGATCCCACACCCTTCTTGCCGTGAGGCACGAATATTACCACTGTGACACACTGCCGCTCAGTTGATTATATTCACGTGATTCGCGTTTCAGTCCGTTCAGTTGGAGATGATTCAGGGAGACTGCCAGACTGAAACGGCGTCTGCTGAGTCACTTTTCAGTCATCAATAATCTTCATAATGTTTCATTGACTTTGAAATGTTGATATATGAGTTGGTGATGTTCAGCCGACTGAAAATGTTGCGATGAAGGGTCAACTCGGCCCATCGCTGAATGGAACATCACGAGTAATTGTCTCACGACTAAACTGGGCCCCTACCGCAAAGCTTTTGTCAGTCGCAATGCACAGCTCTCCGATGTGTTTTCTGGTTAAGCGAATTCAATTCGTCACATTTCGGCACGCGGAGCGAAACGTCGGACACCGCGCCGAACAACACGCAGCACAACCCGCAAAGCACACCGTACACTTTTAAACTGTCCCTGCCACAGGCGCTTTGTCATGCTCCCCACGGCTTTTGGCTACAAATGCTCCGCTTACTTGAGCAGTACAACTCTTATTCTTAGGTTTTTTTCGGTAAAGTCACGTAGGTAAAAACATTAAAAATTAAAATAAAATAAAAATCACGACGTTTCGGAGGCAACACAAGCTTCCGTCTTCAGGTGGTACCGTCACAGCCACGACAGCTGTATCAAGTAAATGAGAGATTGCAGGAGTTACCTCTGCGTTTATATAATGGTTGGAGAAGGTGGTGGGGCAAGGGCCGCATACTTATTATTAATATGGTAAGGTGAGGCTTGAGACTAAGAATAGACTGCATAACAAAGGCTGAGCCTTTGTTATGGAGAGGTGCGGTTTGTGACTCAACCTGTAACAAGAAGACCACCACTAAACATGGTAAAACAGTAATGATTGTCTGTCAAATAAGATTGGCAAATAAGTGTAGTTAAATCTTTTTTGCATGGTTAATCACATCTTTCCAATGATTACTCAGTTTGCAACCGTCATCACGGTTGAAATTATGTCTGTGTTTGTATATTTGTATGGCTTCGTGTACAAACCTTTGATGGTAGCCAGGAGGTTTGCAGAGAACCTTGGTCTCGGAAAATACAATTTCATGAGAGCCCACCGAGTTGTAGCAATGATCGGCAACGGCCAAAGAATCAGTTCTGCCGTGTTTCAGATCTGACTTGTGCTCGCGGACACGATCAGAAACATGACGTTTCGTTTCTCCAATGTAGCAATCACCACAAATGCAACTCAATTTGTAGACTCCAGGATACTGTAAGTCAGGAACGACATCCTTCACAGATGGAATCAAATCACGGATTTTATGCACTGTACTGAATCGGACTTGGATCTTATGTTTGTTTAGAATTTTGGAGATCTTTTTGGTCACGCCTGCTATGTATGGCAACGTGATAGTTTTGGTCGGAGTTTCATGTGGCTGTTTCTGTATGGTGGGAGAGACAGCTTGGCGGATAGTGCGGTCAGAGTATCCGTTCATCCTGAGGGCCCGATGTACATGTCTTAATTAACCGGCCAGGTAGTGTTGGTCAGCAATGCCATGGGCTCTGTGGTATAGCGTTTTGATGAGAGAATTCTTTTGAGATGGGTGGTGGTGAGAATCCGGTTTCAAGTAGGAATCTGTGTGTGTGGCTTTCCTGTAGACAGAATGTCCCAAGGATCCGTCAGGCTTCCTCTCAAACAGAATATCCAAGAATGGTAGTTTACCGTCTTTCTCCACTTCCATGGTGAATCTGATGGATGGGTGTCTAGAATTGATGTGGTCCAAGAAGTGGTTCAATGCTGGGAGGCCATGTGGCCAGATGACGAAAGTGTCATCCACATACCTCTTCCACAAGGAAGGACGCAGGGTGGATGTCTGGATGGCGTCTGATTCAAACTTTTTTGACTTTATCTCGACCTCCCGGTGTCTGTGTTTACGACCTCTGACGGGATCTCTTACGGTGCCGCGCAGGCTGCGGTGGCCTCCTCGCGCGAGCGTTTGGCGCGGATGGCGGGCCACAAGAGGCCCACCACATTTCCAGCGGGGCCACCGGGAGCCTCCGGGGTCGCAGAGAAAGAGGAGGGGCCGGCGAGCGTCCCCTGGGACGGGGCGACATGGAGCCACATCCAGGCACCTGGCGAGTCGGAGGAGCGCAGCGAGGGCCTCGGGGAGGCTCCCAAGAGAGAGAGCTCGGATCCTCGAAGCCGCGAGCGGCGGCACATAACAGATGTGCAAGAGCCGGACGGTAGGACGGGCTATGCAGTGCAACCCCCTGACGGCATGTGCCCTGACCTGTGAAGCCATAATCCCTATTGTTTAAATTACCAAGCCGGATGTGTGACAGCTTGCATGTCAATTAAGGTAAATTTTCACCGTTTGTATGTGAAACGTCTTTTGCACCTAATTCAGCCAACCGTGCCAATCCGGGGTGCTAATCAGAGGTGACCGCATGATTGAGTCTACGTCCGAGTATGAATATTCGTGGAGGTTGTGTGTGACCGTGGCTAAATGGATAACAGGATTCCCCCTTTACTGGACAGGCTATTTACATCCAGTTTGATGTTGTGTTCTGTTTTCAAAACTTATCCGAACGTTTACCCCATGCCAATTTTCCATTGTACTAATTTGTGTGCTTGGGTCACTGGATAGAGTTCTTCTGTTCTTCTATGTTTCCTGCACGTTCTCTGTAATGTGAAGAGTAGTTCCTGCAGACCGTCTATAGATGCTCCGAGTGTAAAGGTAAAGGTGCAGCCCTGCAATTACTTGCTCACTCCACCGCTGGAGGAAAGGCCTCCATTAGAGAGGGAGCTCTCGAGAGCCCCTCCACAGGGTATATTGGCCTACTCTTTCAGATGGGAGAACCCACACTTTACCCCGCCACAGACCATCTGCCCATTGTCTTAATTGTGCGTGCAAATTTATATGCTGGGTGGACAGATGTGGCGGGGATGGCGGTGGGTGGCAAGATTTAGGAGGCCTGCCCCACTGTTTCAATTGCTTTGCCGGGAGATCGAACCGGCGGCCTCTAGATTGTGCGAACCGTTACAGCCACGGCATTGACCCTCCAGTATTGAGAAGCCTTGAATTACTCTCACGCCAAGCACCTCGTCCCTCCCTGCCGTGTGTCCTCCGTGTCGCGGCGGTGACGGCGGCGACGGTGGCCAGGCCGATGTCGGCTGGACCTGGACGAGGGAGACTGCTCGCACCTCGCTCTGCGCTGGTACTACCGCCGCGCCAGCCACGACTGCCGCCTCTTTGTCTACACGGGCTGCGGCGGCAACGGCAACCGCTTCGAGAGCCGCGCCGAGTGCCAGGCGAAGTGTCGGCCACGTGAGGCCACGCACGCGCACACACGCGCGGACACGCGCAGACACGCGCGCGCATGCCTCAACTAGCCTCAGCGGAAACACCCACACACACACACGTACACTTTAGCTCGTGTGCATGGGTCCACGCGCATGACCCCGTGCTTCTCCAGTGCGTGACCTCTTACCCGGAAATGTATTCCTCTTCTTGGGTTTTTCGTTTCCCTTTATTTTATTTTTGCATTTACTTCCCCCATGGTAATTCACTTGTGTCGTGCAGTGACGGCATTTCCATTCGCAACTCCTGCCAGTGAAACGGGTTGACCACCCCATGTTAGCGTACGGCCTGCGAAAGATGATTTGCCCCGTGACAGGCAGTAGGCGAACATCGTCCGCCTCTTTGTATTCACGCGAGGCGCAGCCGCCGGCAGCGCGGCTCGCCGCTTGTGGTAGAGGTTCGCGGTGCGAGTTCAGCGGCCGCCCCGATTATTTCCCGCGGGGGAGGGGGGGTAATAACCACGATAAGACCCCGCGCGCCGTCGGCTTCACAGCAGACATTAAAATATCCCCCCGAACGTCTTTCGCAAGAGTAGGCCGTTGCGTGTCGGCGTCGAGCCTGCGACTTTGGCAAATTCAAAAGTTTACCCGAAAATTACTCGCGTGGGGATTCCGTACACAGCGGCAATTATCGGCCCCCTACTGGCAGACCAATGCCGCAGGTCACTCTTGCAAATGAGCCTCATCGTGGTCTCTTGAGGTCTCACCTGGTTACACACAACCTGAAACCTTCTCACATGCCCTACTGCAGAGGCATATGTTGCACTGCAAACCCAAATATGTTTTAGTCCTCACATCAGGAAAAGTAAAATCTGGATACAAACCCAGGTTCTCAAGCGGCGCCGTACTCATCCGCCGGGCCTACCGCACCCCGCAAGCCTCCCTAATACGGCCATGTCTTGTGGTGTTTGTGTGTGTGTTGCGGCTGTCGCTCCACCCGTGTATCCCCGCCAGAGGCCGACCCCAGCAGATGACTCTCGGCCCACCGAGGTGGATCCGAGAACCGAGACTTGAAACGTAATGCACACGCGGGCACGCTGCCGGAACCCGGAGCCCGGTAACTCCGACGTGACGGTGCCGGCCACCCATCCGCCTGTCCTCTGTACCCCGCTGCCACCGCCATCGCCACCACCGCTGCCAACTCGCCCGCTAAGATTTTACCAAAATCCCCCGTCCGCTCAATGACGCTCACCACCAGACCGCGGCATCTGGCTCCAGCCTCCCGGAACTCCGTCCGTCCATCCGTCGTGGAATTCCATCCGTGGTCGTCAGCTCCGAGTGTGGAGGTCGACGGTCAACGTGCGTCGGCACTGCCTCTCGGCGCAAACTCTCCCCGATGTTCCCCCTGCCCAGCCGATGTCATCCCAATGCGACATCCATCTCTCGTCTTCCTCTCGCCCTCGCGCCTTCCATTTGCCCAAGGAGGAGGCCGCGGCAGTTGGGCTGCCTGCGAGCCTCGCGCTGCAAATCCGCAGTTTGCGGTCCTCTTCCTCCGCCTGATTACATCCACCGGGATTAAAGGCCGAGTACTGGACACAAATCCGGGGGTGAACAGATCCCCTAGCTCAGGGCGACACACGGGTTCCACATTCACGCAACACTGAAGGCTAGTTCAGAGCGCGCTTTGGTTGGCGCGTATACGTGTGAGTGGGGGATTGTGTCTGCGTGTCTCTTTGGCGTCATTCCAGGAGGTGGTGTGGGTATATGCGTGCTCGTGCGCGCTTGTGCTGGTGTATCCGTGTGCGAGTGTATGTTCTCCTACGTAGGTGTGTGTGTCTGTGTGTTTGAGTGTGGGGAGCAGTAGGGTAGCAGTGAATGCGCTGCGCTACAAACCGGGCAACCCGAGTTCGATGCTGCTCACGGCAAACACCAGTGACGATTATCTGAACTGGTCCTGGGCCTCCCCTAGGTCGACTCAAATGAGTACCTGGTGCGGTGTGTAAACATCGACACTGGTGAGACGAAGGCGGCCGGGCGTGGTGCTGGCCACCCACCCCCTCGTGTGCCTTGCCGGCCTTTGTAGGTGCTCCCTTAACAGCACTTGCCCCAACAGTCTGTTAAGGCTACACGGAGGGGGGGGGCTTTAACTGTGTGTGTTTGACTGTGCCTGTGCGTGCACGCTCGTTTGCGCGCGATTTCCCTGTGCTGGTCTCACGGGAGAGACCGTCAATCTCTCTCGTTGTCGCGTGAACCGCATTTGGTGCCTGGAACAACAACAAGTGTTCGCTGACACTCAACACCTGAAGTCCTCGTTTGTTTATTTGTTTAAATGGTGCTAAACAACTCAATAGGGGGGAAGGGGGGGGGGCATTGCAGAGGGGAAGGGGGATCTGTGTTTCAATTCAGGTGCTCCTGGTGTTCTTGAACACATTCCACAAAGATTAGGAAGGGGGTTCTGTTACCCTCGAAGTCGTTATGTAAGGGGCGCATGTATTTGCTATTCAGATATATTTTTTTAGCGGCCTTATAGCCCGACTATTAAGGGCGGCGGCGAGTGTGAATGCCTTCGCGACCTCAGACTATCTTCCGTATGTTTACATAACTTCAAGAGGGTACTTATATTTAATAAATAAACACATACGTGCGTTGTGCGTGTGCTGACGCGTTGTACTTTGCAGCAGCACGTGAGTGACTGCGATGTGGACTGTGGGTGGGCCCTGCCTGCATGTAAATGGTGGCCTGGGGTCATTATCCTTGAAAAATAACACCGCAGAACGTGGTTGTCAAATGCCATCCACGCCTTCACGAGCCCACACTGAGGATCGCGGTGAAGCATGATATCGTAGTCTCCGTGGCCTTCATCCAGCAGTGGATTGACAAAAGGGCTCGCGGGAGTGGTCGCGCTGGGAAACACTACCAGCTAGGAAGGAGGCTGCTGAATAAAAGCTAAAAAGCCAGCCACACGTTGCGAGGAGAAGGAGAGAATAATGGATGCAGACGGCACAGGGTAGGTGGCACAGTGGGTAACGCCCGCGCCTCAGAGCAAGAAGGGACCTGGGTTCGATTCCCGACCTGGGCGTCTCTCTGTGTGGAGTTTGTTTCTCTCCCTGTTCTCTGGTTTTCTCCAATAGTTAAAAATAACACGCACAGTGAAAGTGTTACTCGCCAAAAAAAAAACATCCAACAGCTGAAAAATTACACTGCGAATTAATAAACTGTGATCACACACAGGAGAAAAAATCCGGTGGAAACTTGGCAGGACCCTCCGAAAAAATAAACTTGCGACTCCGTGAAGCTTTCCCGGATAAATAAGCGGAAAAATTATGATAATAATAATTAGCCAACCAACCGCACAGAACCACAGTGGACGGACACTGGTAGTATTTTAAAAGACAAACAATTTCTTTGTAAGAATTGGGAAGCTACTCAACTTCTAAAAATAACTATAGGGTAGTTTTCTTTATTATTACATTCATTTTTTTCCTTTAACTTTTTCGTCTCTATGTTTTACCCCGATGGTGCTATTTGAGACGAAGAATCCATCCAGGACTCACGCACAGCACTGCAATCATTCACATTAGAGATTGGCCCCCGGAAGTGGCTATTGCAGAACTGCCTCTGAGATCCATCCAAGTGACATCTGGTCGACTAATTAGAGAGCAGCACTTTCCCACCGACACTGCCACAGATAGTCACGTGATGATCAAAGTGATATTTTTATTTCTCATGGCTAGGACAAATTAAGTGCACAATCAAATTTCATACGATCTTTTTTGTGTGTGGGTGCCACGGGTGTTTGGTGACCAGGCTGAGACCATCACCAACTCGCTGCACTTGAGAACCCAGTTTATTCACAAGCAGGTGAAACCTGCCTTCAAACCCAAAGATCTTGCCAGTACCAGCTCGATGGCCTGACCTCTCGTGATTTTTTCTCCACTGCACATCTGAGCCGTGTCAGGGCCATGCCAAGCCACCAGAGACCCCGGTTAATCATAAAAACGAGAATACATTCGTCAAAAGCACAGCCTTATGAGGAACAATATATTATCGCTGACGTTCTGGGCAATGGCCATCCGCCATGGCACATGAGTGTATGTATCCATTATAGAGGTTTTTGGGTTAGATCACGTAAATATATAAATGTGTCGTGAAAACCCGCCACCACCCGACACAGCCAACTAGTAAGGGTTGTCACGTAAACAGAACGTGCCAATTCGTCACTAGTACAGCACACCGGTTTTGTGGAGAGCCAAGCCACAACATTTACAAAGTGAGTACGACGTTTCACCAGTAATTACGACTAGCTTCATCAGGCGACAGCCAGATTTGTGGAGAAGTCTTACTGTTTCATTCCTTATATAGAGGCATAGATGTGTTGATCACCCTTCTGCGCTCTTGTACAATTTGGGGGGGGGGGATTACTGAGGCAATGTACATTATGCCACAAATCTGGCTGTCGCCTGATGAAGCTAGTTGTAATTACTGGCGAAACGTCGTACTCAGTTTGTATTTACACGATCTAACCCAAAAACCTTTATTATGGATATTGGTCGCGAAAGCCTACGTGTTAAAGTGTATGTATGTTGAACTTCTTTTTCACCGTACGTAGCCAACTGTGCTAATAGGTGAGGGGTAAGGACAACAAACTAAACACAAAAAGCAGTTCTTCTTGGTTCTTTCTGTAAAGTCACGTAGAAGGGAAATAATAAAATAATAAAAATAAAACATAATAAAATCATTCTCACGACGTTTCGGCCACAACGCAATCAGCCGTCCTCAGGTGAAGAACAGGTCTGTCAGAAAGACACCGCAAGCAGCCGTCCTCAGGTGAAGAACAGGTCTGTCGGAAAGACAGTGCGTTGTGGCCGAAACGTCGTGAGAATTATTTTATTATGTTTTATTTGTATTATTTTATTATTTCCCTTCTACGTGACTTTACCGAAAGAACCAAGAAGATGAATCCCTGCAGTCACGAAAACATCAAATTGAAATTTAAAACAAAAAGCAGTTCTAAAGAAATTAGTTTCAATCTAGATTATTGAAAAGTGCATAGTGCCAGTGGCTTCCTAATATTGGAAGAAGAACATTCCAGACGGCCACAGAAACGCATCGATGGTTAGCCAAAAGCCACTGCAAGGATGACCGGAGTTTCCGTGCTGATGGTTGATGCTCCTTGACGAGACCAGCAAGGTATTGTGGTTTATTTGTGGTAGGCACTTTGTGTGTAATGAGTGCGAACTCATAATGTATTCGTTGGGCAACCGGAAGCCAATGCAGTTCGGGCAAGTGCTGAAAAATGTCCTATAAGTCAGTGTCATTGACAAATGTGTTGCGATTGTTTGCTTGTGCACCACTGCCAACAGCAGCATCGCCAAGTAATGGGTTGAACCACATTGAGCAACACCCAGGGTCTCGGTGGCTCCAGTTCAGCAGGCTGACCTCAGAGCCACGTGCTCACCTCGGCCCGTCTACTTCGTGATTGAGAGGCAGTGAGTGGGGCCACACAGGGAGCAGGCGGGGACACCAGCGAGGTGTGGCGGGAGTCGGGGTGGGCCACACGGAGACAGCGGCACGGGTGGCTTGTGTTCAGTACCTGGCACAAAGACACAGATCCCCCACATAGCTTGAACAGATTGTTGGGGCAAGTGCTGTTAGGGAGCACCTATGAAGTCCAGCAAGGCATACGAGGGGGTGGGTGGCCAAAACCACGCCCGGCCGTCTTTGTTTCCCCAGCGGTAATGTTTACACACCACATCAGGTACTCATTTGAGACCGAGTCGATCACGGACCGGTTCAGATAATCGTCATTGGTGTTGTCCGTGAGCGGCAATCGAACTTGAGTCGCCAGATTCGTAGTGCAGCGCCAACTGCTGCACTACTTGACACGTATCCGCACACAAAGACACACACCCCATGTGTAGCTTTCTAGACTGTTGGGGCAAGTGCTGTTAGCAAGCACCTATTTAAACACATGCAGGCCGACACAGATGATGTAAATGGTTTGTGTGAGACGATAGCATTTAAACATGGGAGTTGCGTTGGTAGTTCATGTTGCTGTGAGATAGTACTGGTGGTTCACGTGGTTTGTGACCGGTGGTTCACGTGGTTTGTGAGTGGTGGTTCACGTGGTTCGGTACCGATAGTAGTTTGCCTTGAAGGGGCCGCCCTTGTTGAGGCCCAGGTAGCGCGCCTGCTCGTCAGACAGCTCGGTGAGGCTCGCACCGAATGACGGCAAGTGGAGGCTGGCCACGTACTCATCTACTCACCACACACACAGTGATACTCACTCACCATCACACACACAGTGATACACTCAGCTAGTCACCATCACACACACAGTGATATACTCACCTACTCACCATCACACACAGTGATACACTCACCTACTCACCATCACTCACACAGCGATACACTCACCTACTCACCATCACACACACAGTGATACACTCACCTACTCACCATCACACGCACAGCGATACACTCACTAGCACTCACCACAAAGATAGACAAAGATAAAGATCCCCCGTATAGCCTTGACAGACTGTTGGGGCAAGTGCTGTTAGCAAGCACCTATTTAGGCCAGCCACGGCACACGAGGGGGTGGGTGACCAGCACCGACCGCCTTTGTCTCCCCAGTGGCGATGTTTACATATCGCACCAGGTACTCATTTGAATGAAGCCCAAGACCAGTTCAGATAATCGTCACTGGTGTTGGCCGTGAGCGGGAATCGAACTTGGGTCGCCGGATTCACAGCGCAGCGCGCTAACCGCTACACCACCGCTCTTCTGTTGAAACGCACATACATAGAACGTACGCCTCTATGTTGACCAGTGCTATGCGTGCCGAGGCAATTCCAAACCCTGGAATTCTCACAGGCCACTCCGGCAGTCATGGCTTTCCACTAAAGCCAAAGTGAACCTATGCCCTTGGGAGGTCACTCATTTTTTTTGTACCGCCTCCACAGTACACACACACACACACAACTACCACCAGGCCACAGTACACACACACAACTACCACCAGGCCACAGTACACACACACACACAACTACCCCAGGCCACAGTACACACACACAACTACCACCAGGCCACAGTACACACACACACACAACTACCACCAGGCCACAGTACACACACACAACTACCACCAGGCCACAGTACACACACACACACAACTACCCCAGGCCACAGTACACACACACAACTACCACCAGGCCACAGTACACACACACACACACAACTACCACCAGGCCACAGTACACACACACAACTACCACCAGGCCACAGTACACACACACACACAACTACCCCAGGCCACAGTACACACACACACACACAACTACCCCAGGCCACAGTACACACACAACTACCACCAAGTCACAGTACACACACACACAACTACCCCCAGGCCACAACAACAACAACAACCGCCATTCGCCACTAAGTGGCGGTGACGTCACCACGACGCTTGTGCCAGGCCAAGTGCACCTTGAGGCCACGTGAAGTGTCGAACGCCCGCTGGCAGGAGGTTACGGGGCAGACCCAGCAGGTGCCATGGGTCGACTGACCGAGATGACCGAGATGACTGGCTGATGCACCACCTGTGCCCCCTACTGTACCAACTTTCTGTGCTGTAGCCACCCGGCGCTCCGCTCGTTGTTGTGAGCGTCGCTCCTCCGCCCTCCGTTGTTGTTGAAAGGCGACTGCCTCCAACTGCCCAGTAGCGTCCTTCACGAGCCTCCTCCACTGAGGCCGATCTTGACACCACTGGTACTAGTCATCGGCAAGTCCACTCAGCTCCACATCCTCCTGTACCACATCACTCCATCTCTTCTCTAGCCCGTGCCGCGCCCGTTTAGCCCCCTCGATCCGGCCGAACAAAAGCTGTTTAGGCATGCGGTAGCTGGGCATGCGGGCTACATGACCCAGCCAACGCAGCCTTGCCTGCCGGAGGAGCTCACCGATGGGACTTTGCCCAGATCTTTCAAGGATTTGTGAGCTCCTCACACAATCCAGCCTGGTTAAACCCAGGATGGATCGTAGGCAGGCCAGCCTAAATGTTTCCAACTGGCGAAGATGCTCCATTAGGGGGGTCCACGTTTCTCAAGCGTAGAGAAGGGAGGGAATGACCGTGGCCGAGAAGACCTGAAGCTTCGTGCGGAGCGACAGACCAGGTAGCTTCCACACAGCGTTACGCAACCAATGAAAAGATATTGCCGCTCGACTGATTCGGAGTGAGACCGCTGCTGATAAACTGGAGCCGGTCATAAGCACACTGCCCAGGTATGGGAAACTCTCCACTCTCTCCACAACTGCCCCATCACCGATTGGGAGTTGTGGGGGTGGAGTGTCCGATGGTACAAAATACCCAGGCAGGTGCTTAGTTTTGGTGGGGCTGATGGTAAGGCCCCACCTCTTAGTGGCACGCTCCAGTCTCAGCAGCAGCGTCTCCAACTCCTCTTCTGAATGAGCAGCTGTTACCAAATCATCGGCATACATAACGTGGTTGACCAATAGGGAGCCATCCCTTGATCGCACCCGGGCGTCGATCAACCTCCCATTATATCTGTACAAAATGGAAATTCCCCCGGTACAGCTATTGAAGGCTTCACGAACTACGCAGTCGAAATAGATGTTAAATAATGTGGGAGCCAGAGGACATCCCTGTCGCACCCCAAGGTGTACAGGGAAAGGCTCCAACTCCCGGCCACGTAGTTTTACCCGGGCCCGCACACCATCATGAAGGTCCTTAATGATCGTGAGCAGAGGGTCAGGGACTCCGAAAGCACGAAGAACAACCCAGAGCCCAGGCCTACTGATGGTATCATAGGCCTTGACCAGGTCAATAAAGCAGAGATGTAGGTCTTGTTGGAATTCCCTACACCTCTGCTGTTGCAGACGGACAGAAAATATGGCATCTGTACAGGACCGCCCTTTCCTGAAACCGCATTGGGGTTCCGCAAGCCTCTCCTCAGCGTGCCTAGCAAGGCGAGGAGTGAGATGCCCCTGTAGTTGTTACAGTCTGTGCGGTCCCCCTTCTTAAAGAGGGGGACCACCAGGGCATCCTTCCAATCCTGCAGTACCCGTCCAGCGGTCCAGACTGTTGTTATGATGTCATATAGGGCAGTCTGTGCACAAGCACCACCCTCCCTCAGCATTTCGTTTGGGAGATCATCTCTGCCCGGTGCCTTTCCTGGTCTCAGACTCCGGATCGCCTTCAGTACTTCCTCAACAGATGGCACCTCAGCCAGCCACTCACAGGGGATGACCTCAGTACACACACACACACAACTACCCCCAGGCCACAGTACACACACACACAACTACCCTAGTCCACAGTACGCACACACACACACACAACTACCACCAGGCCACAGTACACACACACACACAACTACCCCAGTCCACAGTACGCACACACACACACAACTACCACCAGGCCACAGTACACACACACACAACTACCACCAGTCCACAGTACACACACACACACAACTACCTCCAGGCCACAGTACACACACACACACAACTACCCCCAGGCCACAGTACACACACACACAACTACCACCAGTCCACAGTACACACACACACAACTACCTCCAGGCCACAGTACACACACACACAACTACCACCAGTCCACAGTACACACACACACAACTACCCCCAGGCCACAGTACACACACACACACACACAACTACCTCCAGGCCACAGTACACACACACACAACTACCACCAGTCCACAGTACACACACACACAACTACCCCCAGGCCACAGTACACACACACGCACAACTACCCCCAGTCCACAGTACACACACACACAACTACCCCCAGGCCACAGTACACACACACACAACTACCACCAGGCCACAGTACACACACACACACACAACTACCCCCAGGCCACAGTACACACACACGCACAACTACCCCCAGGCCACAGTACACACACACACACACAACTACCCCCAGGCCACAGTACACACACACACACAACTACCACCAGGCCACAGTACACACACACACACAACTACCCCAGTCCACAGTACGCACACACACACACAACTACCACCAGGCCACAGTACACACACACACAACTACCACCAGTCCACAGTACACACACACACACAACTACCTCCAGGCCACAGTACACACACACACACAACTACCCCCAGGCCACAGTACACACACACACAACTACCACCAGTCCACAGTACACACACACACAACTACCTCCAGGCCACAGTACACACACACACAACTACCACCAGTCCACAGTACACACACACACAACTACCCCCAGGCCACAGTACACACACACACACACACAACTACCTCCAGGCCACAGTACACACACACACAACTACCACCAGTCCACAGTACACACACACACAACTACCCCCAGGCCACAGTACACACACACGCACAACTACCCCCAGTCCACAGTCCACACACACACAACTACCCCCAGGCCACAGTACACACACACACAACTACCACCAGGCCACAGTACACACACACACACACAACTACCCTAGTCCACAGTACGCACACACACACACACAACTACCACCAGGCCACAGTACACACACACACACAACTACCCCAGTCCACAGTACGCACACACACACACAACTACCTCCAGGCCACAGTACACACACACACACACAACTACCCCCAGGCCACAGTACACACACACACACAACTACCCCCAGGCCACAGTACACACACACACACAACTACCCCCAGTCCACAGTACACACACACACACAACTACCCCCAGTCCACAGTACACACACACACAACTACCCCCAGGCCACAGTACACACACACACACACAACTACCCCAGGCCACAGTACACACACACAACTACCCAGGACACACACACACAACTACCCCCAGTCCACAGTACACACACACACACAACTACCCCCAGTCCACAGTACACACACACACAACTACCCCCAGGCCACAGTACACACACACACACACAACTACCCCAGGCCACAGTACACACACACAACTACCCCCAGGCCACAGTACACACACACACACACAACTACCCCCAGTCCACAGTACACACACACACACAACTACCCCCAGTCCACAGTACACACACACACAACTACCCCAGGCCACAGTACACACCACACACACACAACTACCACCAGTCCACAGTACACACACACGCACAACTACCCCCAGTCCACAGTACACACACACACAACTACCCCCAGGCAGTGGCCCTACCGAGCTTCTTGGGCAGGAGGTAGACGTCGCGCTTGTAGCGGCCCTCGGGCGCGTTGTTCAGCTCAATGAGAGCCAGGGCCTGTGAGGGCAGACCCGGGGAAGGGGGGCCGGGGGTGAGGGGGGGGCAACAGGGCGTGAGTTCACACACGGGGGGGGGGGGTCAGTGCCGGATTAAGCAAGTGCGGGGCCTGTAGCATATGTTATGAAGGGGCCGAAAATAAAAAAAGAACACGTAAATATTAAAACACATACATTTTTAACTCGCACAGTAAAGTCATTGCATTTTTTTACTTGTTCGAGAGCCAGATAATTTGACAAATCGCTAACCTTAAACACCCCGTCGTTCATACAAGTTGAAGGCGGTATAGTACTATAGTAATAGAGCAAGTGCAGAATCACTCAACCGGAATTGATAGCTTGAAATCATTTAGCGCGGGGCCCTTGAAAGTGCGGGGCCCGTAACTACATATGTGGCTACTTCTGCGACTAGGATCATCCGGCACTGGGGGGGTCCTGTCTGAACAGACGACGCGAGATGGGGATGCGACATGAAGTGAGCGAGATCGGGGGTACAGGCAGAGGGATTGGCGTTCCTGCCGCTTCTTGACCATTATTATTTGTCAGTTTGTTTTACGTTGCTGAGTTTCTTTTCTCCGAAAAGGCCGTACAACGCATAACAAACGACACAATGCCCCGATCCACAAACACACGAAGGAGACGTCACGGCGATACGCTCCGCTGATCGTGACGCACTTGTCTGGCTTGACCAGCTGAATGTGAAATCGTAAGTTGTTGTCTCGGCATCAACGTCAGTAGCCATACGACATGAAGAAGGCTGCGAATTCAAATCGTGCTCTGGTCGTAGGAAGTCATGGGACGAAGACGTTTCCTTTTGGAACTCTTGCGGTGAGCAGCAGTGTGCCACCTTGTTGCAGAGAATGACCCCTGAAGGTGAGGTCACAAAGAGCTTAGTGGAAAAGAGCACTCGATAGTGTAGTATCCACACTAGGGGTGAAACTTTCATATTCCCTGCAAAGAGTGCTGGTCGTATGGAAATCAAACCGAGCGTTGAATAACCCAACCAATGATAATGGATATCCATTTATTCTAGATTTGAAGCTTTCGTGGCTGCAGGATTCATACTCTTTGGTTTTTTCGGTAAAATCACGTAGGTAAAAAATAAAACGTGAAATTTAGTTGTTTTCATTTATTTTATTTTATTTTTACCTACGTGACTTTACCGAAAAAACCAAAGAGAATGGATATCCATTGCAATTTATCTGACTACATTAACTCCGCCCCTCTGATCTTCGCACCTGATTGACTCACAAGTGGATACAACATCACATTTACCCCCCCCCCCCCACCTCTATTTAAGACCGAAACAGGATGAGGATTATCCACAACTCTGGTTGTCGCCTGATGAGGCTGGTTGTATTTAACGACGAAACGTCGTACTCGATTTGTAAATGTTGTGGGTTTACTCTCCAACACAGCGGTGTGGTGCTGTACTAGTAACTAATTGGCACGCTGTGTTTATGTGACAAACATTACTAATTGGCTGTGTCGGGTGGTGGCGGGTTTAACGACACATTTATATTTACGCGATCTAACCCAAAACAAAACCGTCTGTTATGAATGATATTTGTTGCGAAAGCCTCAGTGTTAAACTGAACGTTTAGATTCTCAATACTGGCTGACAGTGGCTTTTGATGCAGAGCTATGCGAAAAGCTCAGACCACCCAGCTCACTGCACTTGGGAACCCAGTATTTTTTTTCTTCCCAAAGACGGTCGAAAACCCAGATTCAAACCCAGGAACCTCCGGTGCTGCCGGCACCCTGAGCGCATCAGGCCACGTAGCCGTGAATCTCACCTGCGTGGTGGCGGTGACGGACAGCACGCATGTCGGCACGCCGGCACAGCTCAGGTTCAGCAGCCGGCCCTGCCCATGGCACACAAAGACAAAGGTCTCCCCTTGTTGTCTTATCAAACTGTTGGGGCAAGGGCGGTTAGCGAGCACCGATGAAAGCCAGCATAGCACACGAGGGAGTGGGTGGCCACCTTTGTCTCCCCAGTGCTGTTGTTTACAAGGCACTCCAGGTACTCATGCAAGTAGAGGAGCTCCGGGATTGGGTTAAGATATTCACCACCATTCATCGAACTCAGGTCGCAGGGTTTGTAACACAGTGCACTAATCATTGCACTGACACTCCACTATACACACGCATGCACACTCGTATACAGGTGACAATACGCATGAGTCGTGGAAATAATTTGACCCTACTTCACCACGCTGGTCAAGCCAGTGCCCATCGAGCTGCATTGACTTCCAGTTACCGAACAAATACATTATAAGGACGCACTCACTACACACAAAGTGCCTACCACAAATGAACCACAATACCTTGCTGATCTCGTCAAGGAGCATATACCATCACGCGAACTCCGGTCATCCTCGCAGCGCCTTTAGCTAACCATCGAACAAAGACGGTCACTGCATCGCGCGCTTTCAGATGCGCTTCTTGCGGCCGTCTGGAACGCTCTTCCTTCCGATATTAGGAAGCCATTGGAGCTATGCACTTTTAAATCATCTCGAGCGAAAACGTATTTCTTTAGAACTGCTTTTTGTGTGCTTAGTTTGTCCTTACATAAAAGGGCGCAGGGCAGAGGTGTGGGTGAGAGACAACAATGGCCTTGTCGGGTCCACCCTCTGCCCATAATGTAGTGCGCCAGCGACCGACAGCGCCTGTTTTATGCACAGTGGTCAACCCATCCAAGCACTAACTAGGCTCAACCCTGCTTTCCTTCCCAAGCTTCATGAGACCCGGTGATTTCCGCATTTGCAGGATAACCTCAGCCGAGCACTCGGGCCGGTGCTGGCACTGACCTCGGCCAGCAGGGTGATGCGTTTGCCATCCGGCCAGATGATGTGGTCGACCTGGGGGCGAACTCGCTCCCACGTGAGCTCAGTGGTGTGCAGGCTGGCCTGGGGGGGGGGGGGGCGCACGGGACACGCACACAAAGACATTCAGAACCATGTGACCCACACTCGCCCCTACAGAGCCCACACCCATCCCTATGAGGACACTCACCCCGAAACACGACCCACACCACAGCAGATGTCCCGTGCACGGCCGTGTGTCTGTGTGTGTGAGAGTGGGGAGTGGTAGTGCAGCGGTTCGATTCACCGGTTACGTCCGACACCAGTGATGATTATTTGAACCGGTCGACCGAATCGAGGCCCAGGACAGAGCCTCCCCTAGGTCGACTCAGCCTCAAATGAGCACCTGGTGCAGTGTCTAAACATCTCCACTAGGGAGACAAAGGCGGCCGGGCGTAGTGCTGGTTAACCACCACCTCGTGTGCCGTGTCAGCCTTCGTAGGTGCTCGCTAAGAGCACTTGTGCCAACAGTCTGGTAAGGCGACACGGGAGATCTTTGCCTTTGCTCATGCACCCACGTGACGGATCCTTACCACGTCGATCTCGGTGTTGGAGTGTCCCATGTTGCACACGATCGCTCCTCCCTTGAGCCGCTCCATGTGCTCACGCCGCACCACGTGCTTGTTCCCTGCGCAGCGGCACCATCGACACCATCAGAGAGCACCACCGCTCAACCATGACCGCCACCAGTGCCATCATTCGACACTCACCACCACCTCCACCGATCGACACTTACTGTCATCGCCACCACCATCACCACCACCACTGCTCAACACTCACTGCGATCACCACCATCGCCACCGATGAACACTCACTGCCACCACCACCACCACACGTCACCCACTGCCACCATCACCACAAATCAACACTCACTGCCGCCGTCGTGATCATCATCATCACCACCGCCACCACCCACGCACACCGCAGGCACTTACCGGTGCAGGTGATGATGATGTCCACCAAACTCACCACCTCGCCCAGCTTCACCACTCGGAAACCGTCCATGCTGCACGCGCACGAGACCACGCATGGACCAGCGTGTAGCACAAGCATGGGCGACGCTCCACTCCGGCTCCCCAAGCGCTCGCCCAAACATTAGGATTCCCTCTAGCCACGGGTGAGTGGGTGGGCGGCTTAGAGGTCAGAGCATTGAGCTGGGACGGCTGAGATGCTGTGTTAGGATGTGGGTCTACAGTGCAATGTAATATGGACGAGGAAGCCACTGGAGCTATGCACTGCTTTTTGTGTTTCATTTGTCCTTCCCCCCCCATCTTCGATTCGCAAGGTTGGCACGAAAGAAAGTTCAACGTGCAGTACATGCATTGCCACCTTGTAGTATACTATTAAAGACACATTCATGAAACGGTTACTTGAGGAAGTACAAGGTGTGTGTTTATTGATGTATCTTTAACAAATGGGACAGTGCTAGGCAGAGAAGAGGAAATTGTTGAGCCTAAACGTGGACAGAAGGGAGCCAACAGCATGGACAAATGGGGGGTGCCCCCCCCTTCCTGGCTCCTGCCCCTCGCCGACCCCCTTTGTCTTCCCAATGCAATGACGCCTCATTGCTTTTCAGCCCCCCAGCTACGACCAGGGCCCTATCCCAGCTCATCCTGATCAATCCCTCTTCATTTACTGTCTTCAAAATTGCACCACCTACTTACAAACACATTCCTGCGGAGGGAGCTGGTCGGAACGTTGGGTTGCTCGGTCAATGGCCAGGGTCAACGGCGGCGTGGTGTATTCCGCAAATATGACCGACTGTGAGGGCGGGCATAAGCCGGCGTGAGTAGGTTAAACGTTGAGTTTTATAAGGGCACCACAGGGTGACCAGCCCCTCCCCACCCAGCCCCACCCCTCCCACCCCCCACCCAGCCCCACCCTCCCCACCCAGCCCCTCCCCACCCTCCCCTCTCCACCCAGCCCCACCCCTCCCATTTTTGGATGCACGACGGACGGACGGACACAATCATTCCCTGTGGGTTGGTGTAACCAGGAGGTTCCTACCAGTATAACTTAATTCTTAATTTAAAATCGTTATCACCCTATGTGCAATTTTATAATCGCTTTAAAGCGACTTGGTAGAAGGCGCTTTATGAATTTTGATAGGCTAATACGAATTCCATTGTGACGTCAGAGTTTTACAAGGTATATACGCTGAAAAGACGTTTTTACTAAGTGCGGACTTTTTTCCCATCGACCAGGGGTTTTGGGTTTTCAAGTGCAGAGTGCGGATGCTGGGGTCACCGATGACTGCGCACAACACCCCATGGGGTGGGTTTAAAATGTAATGTTGCTCAATTCCATTTCTGCGACTTCAAAACAAACAATACAATAATTGGTTTTATCGCTATTTGATAAACATGTCGACAGCAGGGCACGTGGGAGAGTGCAGTGGCCCCCTGGTGTGGACAAGGGGTCACTTGAAGGCATCTCAGAGGTAGTTCTGCGATATCACGTTCCGCGGAGTTGCAGACGGACACATGGTCTCGTGACATGATGCCAATAAAGCAAATTTGAAATTTGTTGGGAAAAGACGAGCTATTTTAAACGGCAATCGCTACCTAAATTAAAGAATGTATTCACGTTCATTGAAACTAACACAGCATTGCTAAAACATTACTAAACATTTAGTGTAACTAATAAACTAGGACAAACCTGTATCACCATGTATGCAAATATACCTTCATGTTAACAAACCTAAAATAATATCACAGAACATAATTTATTCAAATACATGAACCTTTAAGTATAACTTCCTACCACTTCCTGCTCTCTTGTGTGCGCGGATTGATGACATCACATCACCTAATTAAGGCCCAAGGCTGGAGGACATTTTCACAATTCTGGCGACTGCCTGATGATGCTTGTTGTAACTACCAGTGAAACGTCGAATGACTAAAGAGTTAAGCATAGTGGATCGCTCTGTCTAACATTACCAGTGCGCTGAAGCAGTAACATACGGGTTAATACATTTTCTTGCCCAAAAATCGATTGTGACTCAAAACGGGAAAAACGATTCCCTGTGCGCTCACCACGCCTGCAGAGCACAGATGGGGTCGACCTCGGTGACGTACACGATGGAGCAGAGGCCCTTGAGCGCAGCGCAGCAGCCCTTGCCGACCTGTGGCCCCCACACACAAGCCACGTTGGGCACGGCAACGCCACGGCCGTCGTATACGCATCGCACCACATATCTGCGCGAGAGCGTCGATGAACCGTAACGGAAACAATGACACGTGCGTTTATATCTGTGACTCGTCGGAAGTGGAAGGGTGGCTGGAGGGGTCAAAGGGCTGAGCCTACACCGCTGAGATCCTGGGTTCGATGCAGGCCTGTGATTGAACCAGGTTCTCAAGTGTAGAGAGCTGATGATCTTAGCTCGGTTACCAATGAGTGAACCGTTGCATAAAATTTGGTACTGCGCTTAATTTGTCATTCCTCTCATATGCAGACCAAGTGGGAAAGTGTTTTGCTGTCCTGTGTGTGGACCAGACGTCTCTCTAAGGGTTCTCTGAGGGTTCTCAGCAGTAGCTCTGTGATATCCGCTTCCATGGGCCATTCTCAAAGACAATAGGTTTCACTGCTCTGCGAAAGATGCAAATGGATTCTTCGCCTCATGACGTCACACCGAAAGCACGATCATAAAAATGAGGAATTCCCCAATAAAATTTTGGGCCGGCAGAATTGACGTTTGTGCGATAAATACCAACGGGTGCACGGGGCGATGCCTAGCGAGTGCCTACCCGTTCACTGGAGTGGCACTAGGCAAGTAATGATGCATGGATTCATTGAGTAAAGCTGATTCTTAAGCTTAGTACATATAGACACGTGTGTGTGCGAATCGATTGTATACAATGTATGCGAATCGCATGCTGCTGTTACGTTTAGACCAGGGGTCGGCAACCTACGGCTCCGGAGCCGCATGCGGCTCTTTACGGGCTGCTTCTTGACGATATGTACGTATGTACAGTATGTACTCAGATGCATTGCGGCTCTTGAAATACTGAATTTTGTACCGAATTGGAAAGAAATGGCTCTTCTTGTTATTTTGGTTGCCGACCCCTGGTTTAGACCAACGGAGAGAACAAAACGGTTGCAAACGAGACGAGGGAATGAGAATACGGCTAGAAAACAAGAATCGTTTCATCGCTGGAATCGCCGCCATGGATAGCTACAACTCGCGAACTCGCCGTGGAGGCCGATATGGTGTAAAGCAGCGTTCTTCATTGCAAGGCCACTGGTGGCCCCTGATGGCCTTTAGTGTGGCCCCTAACGTGACAATACACAAAATGTGAAAACACCCCCCATCATCATCATCGTCATCGTGCTGCTGTCAAACCCACAATGGTTTCACATGTGTGGCGGTCCCTCACACTGATGATGTCTTATCGGTGAAAGTGCCCCCCCCCCCTGAAAATGAGTGAAGAGCATCGGTGTAGACTGTCACGTGGCTAACTGGCACCTACCTCTCCGTAGCCACAAATGACAGCCTGCATCCCGCCCAGCATCACGTCGCACGAGCGCTTCAGCCTGCGGGCGCAGGGTTGGAGGGGGGCGAGGGGTGAGCGAGCGAGCCGATACGGGAACGCAGGACACCCACGCTGGGCAGGGTTGCGCGGACTCACACGGATCGGCTACAGCACCGTCTCATTCTTTTATATTTTTAAAAATTAATTTTCATCCCTTCCCTCGTTTTGTTCACCAATCGCACTCTTGGCATCGCTTCGCCACCAGATTAAGGATCCGTTCGGACCTCTCTCAGAGCATTGCGACACCCCCTCCCCCCAGCTCCATGTTAGAGAACGGCTCGCGGAAGCAGATGACACAGAACTACCTCCGAGATCCCTTCAAGTGCCGGCTCTGGGAGGACGTACCCGTCGAGCACGGTCTCGCGGCAGGTGTAGAGCGTGTCGAACTTGTGCTTGGTGACGGAGTCGTTGACGTTGATGGCCGGGATGGTCAGCTTGCCGGACTTCGACAGCTGATACAGCCTGCGCACAGCACGGCGCACAGCACAGCGCACAGCGCGTCACCGCTGCACCGCGTCGTGGTGCCTGGAGCCGTTCAGTTCCCGAAGAAGCTCCCAGCACGCGAAACGTCGGACATCACGCTGAACAACGCATCTCAGCACAACCCGAGATCGCATCGGAGAGCAAATGAAGGACGCGCGGCCCCCCACCTCTCCCGCTCGCCCCCGCCGCTCCCGCGCGGCCCCCCACCTCTCCCGCTCGGCCCCCACCTCTCCCGCTCGGCCCCCCACCTCTCCCGCTCGGCCCCCACCTCTCCCGCGCGGCCCCCCACCTGTGCACGCCGGTCACGCTCTCCTCCACGACGCCCTTGAGCTGGCGGAACACGTTGGGGTACTTGCGGTACATCCAGTGCGTCAGGTCCCCCCCGTCGTCCAGGATCTGGGGTCGGAGTCAAGCACAGGAGGTTCTCAGGGCACAGGGCGCCGCAGGCGGATGTGGGGCGCAGCGGTGGCGAGACCTTAACCACCCCCACATCTCTCCGATTAGCACGGTTGGCGACGTACGGTGCGAAAGAAGTTCAACGTACATGCAGGTCGTGGGTTAGATCCCGACGCCGACGCCTCTATATTTGGAGTCTTGCACATTCTCCCCGTGATCGTGTAGATTTTTTCCCCTCCACATTTAGAATCAACATGCTTTTAGAGTATTTGGCTGCTATAAATTTCCACTTGATAAGCCACTTCCTTGGGCGATCACTTGTGGCCAGGTCGCTTCTGAAAAATTACCTACATAGCTCAGTCAGGCCTTATCTGGTAAAATAAAAAATAGTTTATAGTTTTAGAGTTTACAGGTGGACACCACACGCCCAGCCTCCCAACCGACTGCTGTGCGCGGTGGGTGAAGCTTCAGCTGAGGCAGTCATCGAGTCATCAATTTGTAATAAAGGACGACCCTGGTTCTGTCTCCGTGTCCTTTATTTGGGTTCGCGTTCTCCTTCCCTCACGGCACTCCTCCTGAGACTCTCTGCCTGGCAGCTCCACAGCTGCCTTCACTCCCGTAGCTTTCCGCGCTCCTGCAGCTCCGCTGCAGGCTCTTGGTGCAGCCCTCTGGCTGCTCTCACAGCAGCTCCACCGCTGCTCCCTGTTCCTCCGTGCTCGGTCACCGCTGGCCGGCGGTGCCGAGTCTTACCGTGTGTGGCGATCTCGCCACTCCCCAACCTCAGCCCTCCGTGGCCTCTGTGGCTATCTCGCCATCTCCAACCTCAGCCCTGCGTGGCCTCTGTGGCTATCTCGCCATCTCCAACCTCAGCTCTATCCCCAACTCTCTTCCACCCCGCTGGCTGGCGCCGTCATGAGCCCCTCAGCCACCAGGCTGAGGCACGGCGACCACCCAACGTGTTCACCACCCTTCACTCCCCCGACTGACCCAGATGGCTTCCTGTCTCCTCGCTATAACTTCTCCCCCACGTGACCCTGACTCCTCCCTCTCGGATCGTCATATCCGCCCCGCCCATTTACGCCCGCATTACACTACCCTCCCCCGTAGAGAAAATTCCAGCCGTCCTCGGCTGAAACAGAACAAAATAATGCGGGCGAAGGCATCACAATCAGGAGTCCCCCAGACACAACGGAGATTATAAGAACAACAACACAAGCAACGAAAGGGGAGGTATCAGGAACTGGAACAGAACACCAGCCTGTCCTCCGCGCAACAACAACAAGAATAAGAATGGCACAATGCACAACAACGGCAACTGACACGCAAGAACGGCCGACGCGCACAACCCAGGAATGTGATGTTTTAGTGCGTGTCCATGTTGCAGTTCCATCTGCTCGGCTCAAGTCCAACGTCAAAGAGAAAGTGGTAGAGCAGGAATGACGAACGGGCGCTCAATCACTCCTTCAAGTCCTCATCCAGTTAGCACACCAGGTAACACCCAGTGTGGCAGGCACTGAAGATCTGTGACGAGAAGGAGAATCCAATCCCCTGAGGCACAGCACAACAACGCACATCCACATGTCGTACACGACAGCCACCCGGCCCCAGGGTAGTGGAGATGATGTAAATCCGGCCCGCTTAAGAAAACCCCCCATAAATACCCAAAATAGACGCGATGGATGCCCCAGTATTTACATTTTAACAACAATATTATTTACACGTGACAACAACAACAAAATTTCCTGCTCTTGCCCACCAGCAATCCTCCCTTGAGGACCAGCACAGACATCGCACGTACACAGCATGTACCCACGGTCACTCTCAGCAAAGCCCCCAGTCGCACACCCTTGCGTGGAGAGAGCCACGCTCCCCAGTGGTAACGTTTAACTCGCCCTAACCCCCACCGTGGTCGTCAACCCACAGCAACATCCACTGACCATACTCTCGGCTAGTGCAATTTCGGGGATGAGCAGCAACTCGGCCATGCTCCTCCCTTACTATCCCATCAGAGATGGACACACACCAGCCTCGTATAGTCTGATGCTTTATAGCCCAGGGAAGGTTCATCCCCCGGCAATGCCAGACCCCATGGACTCCCCCCACGGGGCAATGTTCTCTTATAGAGACAATAACACCCTAACCCAGATCCCGTGAGCCCCCGGCACACCAGGTTCAGTCTGCCACCGCACAACTGAACCATGACTCCCCGAGCCATATGAGCACATGGCCCATTAGTTTAAGACATACCACGGAGGTTTCGCCTCCGGGCTGTCAGGTCAGCCATCAGCCATAGGCCGATGTGACCACAACTCGTGCATCACCCAATCAACAATGGCAGGCATAACAGATGGAATATTTGCCCCACCGCGGTTTTTCCCGCGCGCTCAAAATGGCGGCCCCCTTCGCCAAGCGCGTTCTCGCAATAACTCGCGCGCACTCAAAATGGCAGCCCTTTGCGCAAAGCGCATCGTCGCCATACCCCGCGTGCGCGCAAAATGGCGGCCCAACGTGCGAACACGTGGCCAGTTTTCTCCGTGCGTGCACCCCAGCTGCCCTTTGCTGGGGGTCACAAGACGCATCCCCCGTCACGTTATAACAACCCCACCAACGATAGACGCACAGCCCCAGCTTGCTGCGCACAGCAGTCATATCGTGGAAATTTTAACCAATATTTCACCAAAACACATTGGTTACACACACCAACCCGCAAGCAACTCCTGGCTGCATGCAATCAACCGAATACGCGACGCCACTTGGCGCCCATTTACGATCCCATTAGCATTAACATCTGAGCCACCCCACAACGGCGTCATCGCGCACCCTCATTTTCAAAAAGCTCAATTACCCCTATAATATACACGCAATCTCGTGTGCACAACACCCATACAACCAAATTTTTGGGTCCCCCTCTATAATATACACGCAATCTCGTGTGCACAACACCCATACAACCAAATTTTAGGGTCCCCCTCTATAATATACATGCAATCTCGTGTGCACAACAACCATACAACCAAATTTTTGGGTTCCCCTCGAATTTGTTACCAATTTCCAAACAGGTACGCACAAATAATAACAATCCCAAACCCCAATAGTCAACCAATGCATTGCACCCCATAACCGTACAGAACGGTGTAACAGCACATACAGTCAGCATATCGCGATCACACGCGTACATTTAAGCACAATAGCAAGCAGATCTGCAGGCAACCAACACACCATTAATCCTGTCGTAACTTTGCAGCAACAACACAAACATTCTCTCTCTTGCAACAACCACATCGCACATAGCACCTCGCAGCACAATACACCAAAAAAATATATATATTTTTTCAATTAAGCCCATCGCACAAGGTAACCCACGAGATAATACAGTGCAAGATACCCGACGCTCCCGAGTTAATAATTAACTTCGCCATCAAGATAACAACTCCACGCCGCAGCGCACACACACAATTTGACACTCAGCAAGTACAGCAGACTCTCCGTCCATTCTCAACACACGCACACACTTATATTGACACCGAGCAACAAGCAGATAGCGCGTTCATCGTTATTACACACACATACACACAGTCCGAACCGCGCTTCGCACAATCGAGTCATGAGAGAAAAAAACAAAATCGCCCCCTGCCCTCGAAAGATGGGTGAGGTGTGTGTTAAGGCCGGGTGCGTATCGTTACGACTCGCCCGGGGCTGCAGCAAGAAGAGGACGGCAGGGTGGCAACTTGAGACGCCTCGCAGAACTCGTTCGGCGACTTGACTGCTCCGTTGTCACGCACCCGAGCCAGGACGGGAAGCTCCCGCCCCAGCAGCTGCAGCATCGTCGTCCTCTCCTCGCAGCTCGTCCTCGCGCAGCAGCTCACTGCAGGCTGCTCTCCCCGAGGCACCTCCAGATGGCAGCGCAAAGCTGCGTCACCGCCGCGATGTTGAATGGCGACGTCTCCCCGCCGCGGTGAAGACAAGATGGCGGCTTCCCGCCTTTTCTCCCCTGCCACGCCCAAGATGGCGTCTTCGTGCCACGTGGCAGATGGCGCTGGCAGCGCAGGAAAGGCGGAGGCCTGCGGATCACCACCGGGCCTCCCCGACGCCGTCCTCGGCGTGGTGAACTCACACAGTTGCGCCAGCACGATTTTCAAGGTCTCCATCTGCGCCGCCATCTGTCTCCATCGTAAGTTGGCGTCCTCCGGCACAGACAGGTCCACCAACGCGGCGACACCTTGCTCACCCGGACCCGTACTCGTTCCAGCACGGATCTCCTCTTCCATCGCAGGCAGGTCCACCGTCTGAGGAAGGTCGTCGTCGTCTGATGATGTAGCAGATGATGGCGCAGGAATATTCTTTTTTTTCTTCTCTCAGTTGTTTTGAGATGCCGTTTCACTTCTGACACCAGTGTAATAAAGGACTCGACCCTGGTTCTGTCTCCGTGTCCTTTATTTGGGTTCGCGTTCTCCTTCCCTCACGGCACTCCTCCTGAGACTCTCTGCCTGGCAGCTCCACAGCTGCCTTCGCTCCCGTAGCCTTCCGCGCTCCTGCAGCTCTGCTGCAGGCTCTTGGTGCAGCCCTCTGGCTGCTCTCACAGCAGCTCCACCGCTGCTCCCTGTTCCTCCGTGCTCGGTCACCGCTGGCCGGCGGTGCCGAGTCTTACCGTGTGTGGCGATCTCGCCACTCCCCAACCTCAGCCCTCCGTGGCCTCTATGGCTATCTCGCCATCTCCAACCTCAGCCCTGCGTGGCCTCTGTGGCTATCTCGCCATCTCCAACCTCAGCTCTATCCCCAACTCTCTTCCACCCCGCTGGCTGGCGCCGTCATGAGCCCCTCAGCCACCAGGCTGAGGCACGGCGACCACCCAACGTGTTCACCACCCTTCACTCCCCCGACTGACCCAGATGGCTTCCTGTCTCCCCGCTATAACTTCTCCCCCACGTGACCCTGACTCCTCCCTCTCGGATCGTCATATCCGCCCCACCCATTTACGCCCGCATTACAAATTCATTAAATAACATTGATCCTTATACACTTCGCATCTACATTTCGATGTAAAGCTTTCGTGACTGCAGGGATTCATATTCTTGGATCTTTTGGTAAAAGTCACGTAGAAGGGAAATAATAAAATAATAAAAATAAAACATAATAAAATTCTCACGACGTCCTAATGGGACGCAGTCTTTCCGACAGACCTGTTCTTCACCTGAGGACGGCTGCTTGTGTTGTGGCCGAAACGTCGTGATAATTTTATGTTTTATTTTCATTATTTTATTATTTCCCTTCTACGTGACTTTACCGAAAGATCCAAGAATACACTTCACATCTGTTCACAGTAGTACCCTTTGTTTAACAAGGGGATGAAACACAGGCCCGTTGAGACGCGTGGCACGTTTTCGGGCCACCAACCCGGACAGACCCGGCTTAAATGAAGCCATTGTTGTGATGCTGTTGTTCATGATAACCGGCTATGCTCCTGCTTATTACATAGAGGTGATAATTTCCTCTGGACAATGAAACTCAACTGTTGGATAATCACTTCAAAGTGATTTTGCCCATCAATTGCTTTGCCTTAGAGTTGGTGAATTGCAGATACATCCACTCGCCCACCCACCCAGTCACCCATCCACTCACTAACCCAGTAACCCTTAAACCCACTCACTCGCCCATCACCTTCACACACATATATTAGTGGCAGTGTGAAGTAATATGGTTCATGCTTTCGTCACAGCCCTACACAGGAGAGAGTATTTAGTTACATTAACTAGTTGGTGACAAGACTGCGTTGGCAGTGGTGCACGGGCACAATTAACAACAAAAAATATATTTCTATTCATAAATAACACAATGTGGCCTTAAAAAGAAAACGAATATAATAGTTGACGTTTCGGGCAACGGCCCTTGCTGATCTCGTCAAGGAGCATAAACCATCACGCAAACTCTGGTCATCCTCACAGCGGCTTTTGGCTCGCCATCGAAGAAAGACGGTGCTCACCGCGTCGCGTGGCGCTTTCAGACGCGCTGCTTCCGCGGCCGTCTGGAACGCCTCTTCCTTTGGATATTAGGAAGCCACTGGAGCTATACACTTGTACATCTAAATTGAAAACGAATTTATTTAGAACTGCTTTTTGTGTTTAGTTTGTTGTTCTTCACCCGTACCTCCGATTTGCACGGTTGGCAACGTACGGTGCGAAAGAAGTTCAACATGCACACATTCAGGCAGAGTGTAGTAAGAGAGTGTGTTTACAGAGAGAGAGAGAGGGGTGCAGAGAAAAGAGTCACCATGTTCGGTTTCCAGCCTTCCGAGTACACGCAGCGCCCGATGCACCACCAGAAGTCCTCCTCTGACTCGCCCTTCCAGGCGAACACCGAGCACCCTGCAGACGAGCAGCGGGCACGGCCGTCAGCGCTGGGCCTCTGGTGCGGCAAGTGTATGTGTGTACGGTATAGGGACTCCTCTACTTACGAACATTCGACTTACGAAGTTTCGGAGATGCGAACAAACCTGGTCCGTATGTCGAGTAGCCTGTCAGGACCGAGGGTCGTGAGTTCAACCACCGCGCAATAGATGGCGGTGGTTGTTCGGTGTCGTTACCCATCATTCCCAACATTTCTGCCTGGGCCGCCGCCATCGTCTGTTGTCGTTGTGTTGTCGCTGTGCGGTTCACTACAACGTTCTCTGTGATTTCCACGAACAACATTATCAACCCCCATCATGTCTCAGAAGCGTGGCGTCTACATCTGCAAAACATGAAGAACCAGTGGCACCGAAACCTACACCTACAGGAGATTATACAACTTGCAAAGCCATTCCCCGTGTTTAGTGTACACGCCGTACAACACGTTTGGAATCGACAGGAGTAACGTTGGACTTACGAACAAATCGACTTACGGACGGACCTCTAGAACCTAAGCCGTTCGTAAGTAGAGGCGTCCCTGTATGTTGAACTTCTTTCGCACCACACGTAGCCAACCGTTGCAGCCAGGACTCAATTTCTCACTCAATAGTTTTCACCGTCGCTGGCATGCCGGAGATGGCACGTGACCAGTAGCCACAGCTGTGGTGAGAAGTTATTACTGGGCCTTGCATGTAGCCGACGATGCTACAGAGGTAATTACTTTGAGTGATACATTTCTGAGGCTGACATACAATACGAGAGGGGATGGTGTGGCCAGGAAACGTGGCAGATCAACCTTTGTCTCCCCAGCGCTGATGTTAACACGCTGCATTACGTTAATTACTCACCACTGATGTTGGCCATGGTCAGGAATAGAACTCGGGGTTTGTAATAATGCGGTCTGGCAAAAACATGACGCCACCCCACCTCCTCGTGCAGTCAGACGGTAATTTCCGTGGTGTGTTATGAGCAATGCCATTGGGGGGGAGGCTGACTTGAGCCAGCTGATTTCCCACATGGCGAGCTCATATCCACGGAGACTATGGATGGGGGCGAGGGGCCTGGTGACCCTTCCACCTCGAATTTAAGGACCAAAAATCCAGGGAAATATAGCGCTCCTCACAACACACACACAGATGCACCCGGACACACACAGAGACACGCGTGCGCACACAAGGATTCCCCGTGTAATCGTTGGTGGGATTGCACAAATGTTACTAAACATTTGGGGTGCCACGATGGCGAGATGTTAACTACCTCGCCTGGTATACAGGAGGTGTGAGTTCGATCCCTTCCCTGGCAGTTTGCGTGTCTCTCTCCCCGTGGACGTGTGGGTTTTTCTCCGGGGCCTTCGTTTTCTCCCTCCACCTTTAGAAACGCGCGTTTAGAGTGTTTGGCTGCTATACATTTCCACGTGATAAGCCACTTCGTTGAGCTGTCATTTGTGGCCAGGTGGCTTTTGAAAAAGAGCTACGTAGCTCAGTGGGCCTGACCTGGTAAATAAAACTATTTTTAAAACTCCCTTTCCCGTGTCTATGAGGAGTAATACCCTGGCTCGCCAGGAGACGGCGGTACAGCAAAGTGCGTGGACTAATCTCCATCTGTTCCGTCTCCCTTCCCGTGGGCGTTGAGGAGGAGCCCCATGCCTGGCTAGCCAGAAGGCAGGTGCAGCAAAAAATGTGAACTCCACCTGTGCCGTCTGTATGGCATAGAGCGTTTCACCCCCCCCCCCCCATGCAAGGATTTCCTCCGGGTCCTCTGGTTTCCGCCCCCATGTAAGCACCCATGAATTGGCCGTTAACACCTCAATATATCTAGAGGACCGCAGAGCTTGGGCAATTGCTGTTGGCACCGCCTCACCGCGTGGTTGCTGCTGCCTTCCTGCTCGTCTGTGGTTCCTCCTCGCGCCTCTGAGTCGTTCTCTCTCTCTACGAGAGCTACGAGCGAGCGCTGTGCGGGTGTGGCGGCAGCGGCGCGTTACAAGTGAGCATTATTATAATTTATTTTGTTGAAACACATGGACACACGCGCACGTGCGTACCGGCCTCAGCCAGTGCAGCGGCCACGTCGTTGTGTGTGGAGTAGATGTTGCACGCCGCCCAGCGACACTCGGCTCCGAGGTCGCACAGCGTCTCAATCAGCACCTGTACACGCACACCCACCTCGTTACTGCCGGCCCCCCCACAGATCCCCCCCAGCCCTCCGCTCACCTCCACCCCCTCTTCATTACAAGCTGCCCCCACACCTATGCTCCTCGTCGCCGTCGTTAGCTTCTAATGTTCCATCCACTCCCAGGTTAAGTGCATGTGGTGGGGAGCCGGTGGTGCAGTGGTTAGCGGGGCGCCGCGGTGGCGAGATGTTAACTACCTCGCCTGGTATGCAGGAGGTCGTGGGTTTGATCCCGTCCCTGACGCCTGCTGCTGTATATTTCGAGTCTACATGTCTCTCTCCCACCGTGGTCGCGTGGATTTTTTAATCCGGGTCCGCTGGTTTCCCCCCCCCCCCCCCCCCACACTTTTAGAATCAACGTCATGCGTTTAAAGTATTTGGCTGCTAAACATGTCCACGTGATGATAAGCCACTTCGTTGAGCTATCATTGAAAAATAAACTAATATCTCGGTGAACCTTACCTGGTAAAATAAAAAAAATAGTTTAATAAATAGCGCGCCGCGTTGCGATTCCCGCTCACGACACATCAGTGACGAATACCTGAATTGGTCCCCCGGGTCCTCCCCTAGGTCGACTCGGCCTCAAATGACTACCTGGTTCAGTGTGTAAACATCAGCACTGGGGGGAGACAAAGGCGACCGGGCCGGGTGGGGGAGGGGGGAGCGCTGCTAAGGGCTCGTACCGCGGTGTGCGCCGTGACGTGCGTGCAGCCAACGATGCGCGCCCCGGCGAGAGGGCTGTCTCGCTCCGCTCTCTTCCTCAGCGCCATGAGCGCCGGCATGTCTGCGGGGACAGAGGGCAGTGGGAACGTGACCTTGCGAGCCACGGCCTACAGCTCGACCCGCGCCGTTGTGCTGCCACTGCATCCCCACGTGTCTGGAACTCATTTTCTTCTCCGTATTAAAACAAAATTATTTGTAAAAAAAAATTAAGTGATTTGGCGAAACTTTGCACTCCCAGCGTGTTTTTGTGTTGTATATTGTTGTAACGTTCTGACCCGCCCCCAACTGGACATATGTGAAAAAGAGCTTTATAGATCATCGGATTCCTCTTGCAGTATGAATATTCCGATAGTGATCCATGGAAGATGGATACACTCCCACAGGTCAATCCGCACCTTGACACCGGCCTATCCCACCAGGACCTAGGCAGTGCCGCGGACCCCACGCATGCGATGTATGTTGAACTTCTTTCGCACCGTACGTAGCCGACCGTGGTAATCGGAGGTGCGGGCGTCGTGTGCACGGGGCAGACCCACCCTGCTGCGCGATGCTGATTTCTCGTCGTCCCAGCTCTGCACGACTCGCGTCCTTCACGCAGTAATCATCGTCCCCCGCCGTCTCCCGGGGCGACACCCCCTCCTCATCCGAGCTATCTGCAGCCACACACACACACGTGAACACACACACACACATGAACACACACACGTGAACACACACACACACACGTGAACACACACACACACGTGAACACACACACACGTGAACACACGCGTGAACATACACACGTGAACACACACACGTGAACCCAAACACACACCCCGTGTAGCCTACTTAGACCATGCTGTTAGAGAGGACCTAGGAAGGCCCGTCAAGGGATGGTGTGGCCACCACCACCACAGTCGGCCGCATGTTTCTCTCCAAAATGCTGATGTTTTCAAACTTCACCTGGCACTCATTTAAGTCCGAGTCGAACTAGGGGAAGCCCACGAATGGTTCAGATGTCATTCACCACTCACGTTGATTGTCGTATTATAATCGAAAGCAGGTCTCCATGTTTGATAGCGCAGTGTGCTAACCGCTATGCCACCACTCCCCCCACATGCACACGCGGTTACACAGACATGGGTGAACACACGCGTGAACGTACGGGTGGACACGCAGATCTCCTGCCCGGTCATCCTCGCAGTGGTTTTTGACTGGCCAACGAACGAAGAGGGTCACTGTATTGTGCGCTTTCAGATACGCTTTTGCGGCCGTCTGGAACGCTCTTCCTTCCAATACTAGGAAGCCACTGGGGCTATGCACTTTTAAATCAATATTGAAAACGAATTTTTTTCGAATTGCTTTATGTGTTTTAGTTTGTCGCCCGTTTCCCCACACCTCCGTTTGCGCGGTTGGCTACGTACGGTCTTAAAGAGGTTCAACATATGGTACGTACATACAGCCGGTGGCCAGGTTTCACGAGTGAGCGGCAGCAGAGATGTGACAAACCAACGTGGTGGCTAACGAGCTGCCAGGGAAGAGGCTGACAGCTGAGCCCACGGTCGGGCCTCATTGCTTCGCACTGCCACGGCCACAGCGGGTGACGGTCGTGGACCGCGTGAGAACGTCAGGCGAATGCTGCGGACAGCTGAGCCACACGCGGAGAGTCAAGGACGCTCCACAGTGCCACCGTGATGAACAATTCCGAACAGTGGCCTCGGCAGGAGAACCAGTGGCTCAAAAGGTTGCGAGTTCAAATCCTGTGCTGGGGGCTGACTCGGCCTTTCATCCCGTCGGGGTCGATAACAATGGGTATCACTTTGTGGGGGGGGGGGGGGGGGGTCAACGGTGGTTGTCCTATGGATAGTCGTACCCCCACCATAGGAATGTGGAATTTCCACCACTGGCTCAGGGCTGTAAAAAAGAGAGATTAGCCCCGCAAAAAATCTCTTTGACTTTTTTTTTGCGAATATCCGTCCACTGTTCATTCATTCCCTGGAACCATCTCTGAGCTTAACTAAGACACTTAATGTCGCACTCCTAAGACGTCGCTATTCCTCCATACGGCACCCCTCGCGCCCGAGTGCTCTCGCACGGACACTGCGTTCTCCCCACACAGCTGGGCAAGGCACCCGTGAAGGGTGAACTTTTCCACAATGCGACAACAGCATTACCACTGCACTCCACCGCGCGCACACAGCGCACACATTCCAACGCAGTTAACCAGGGTCATTTACGCGTCTCAGCCATCATTAAATCCATGTCGCTTGCGCTATTAAGCGTTATTACTGCTGCATTCGGGGGGAGGGAGGGAGAGGGTGGGTGGGCGACCTCGTGACCTTCACGGAACAGCAGCGGTGATGGCCCGGGCACTCAGCTCACTGCCCCCCGCACCCACCTACCCGCGTCTAATGGGTCCGCGTGCATTTTATGGAGCGGGAATCAAGAAGTTGTGGCTGCTAATTGCTACTCAAGCCGCAGGCAGCGACGATAAGAATGCTGCCACTAATCACATGGGCCCCCTCCTTAAACCGGTCTGGATTAAACCAGATGTTAAGCTCCTTGGCTGGTGTCGTAGAAAACAAGCGGTCCCCCCCTCCACCCGGGCCACGGAGAATGCAGATAAGAGGGCCTCGGTTAGTTTCTCAATGCCCCAGGCCACACACACACTCTCTCTCTCTCGGGTCCCATGGACAGATGTTCATTATTTCATCCATGATACTTCACCCACCTACGAATGTCGTGCCCTACATTGACAATTAGTCCGTTTGGCTGTGGCCACTCTAAATCTGGTGAATTTACCATCAAGAATTTTAACTCTCATGTTGGATCTTAGCTACAGCTACATTTTCAACTGTGACTTTGATTTAACAACTGTGAATATGCGAGTGTATTTTATCACTTGTTTATATACGCTAACGATTGCGGTGTCATTTATTTAAGCATTAACAATTTTCTTGCCTTGTTTAATTTATGTATGATTGTTTAATATCTCAGACTATGTAACTTCCTCTGTCATCCATAAGAGGTTTTTTTGGGGTTAGATCGCGTAAATATATAAATGTGTCGTTAAACCCGCCACCACCCGACACAGCCAACTATAGTAAGGGTTGTCACGCAAACAGAACGTGCCAATTCGTCACTAGTACAGCACTAACCGGTGTGGTGGAGGAGCCAAGCGACAACATTTACAATCTGAGTACGACGTTTAGCAGCACTGGGCCCCCAAAAGCCCCGCGAAGGCTATTCCGGGGGAGTCTTCGTCTCGTGTCCGTGCTGCCCCTCTCTTCGCACGCAACGCATCTCTGTGGGGCGCACGTCGTCATCGCCGTCATCAATGTCGTCATCGTCGTCGTCATTGTCGTCATCAATGTCGTCATCGTCGTCATCAACGTCGTCATCGTCGTCATCATCGTCATCATCGTTGTCATCAATGTCGTCATCAGCGTCGTCATCGTCGTCATTGTCGTCATCATCGTCGTCATCGTTGTCATCAATGTCGTCATCGTCGTCATCAATGTCGTCATCGTCGTCATTGTCGTCATCATCGTCGTCATCATCGTCGTCGTCATTGTCATCAATGTCGTCATCGTCGTCATCAACGTCGTCATCGTCGTCATCAATGTCGTCATAGTCGTCGTCGTCATCAACGTCGTCGGCGTCTGTGCGAGCGCATGCACCCGGCGTCGTGGCGTCGTCGTGTCGCGCGCGTGCTGCTGATGAGCGCTAACCTAGGGCGAAGCTGTCGTACGAGCCCGTGCGCGACCGCGAGCGAGGCCGTCGGATGCTGCGTTCGAAGCGAGCCTGGTGATCCTCCTGTGGGGGTTCCTGTG
The DNA here is from genome assembly GCF_015708825.2 of Lethenteron reissneri. Lineage (NCBI taxonomy): Eukaryota > Metazoa > Chordata > Hyperoartia > Petromyzontiformes > Petromyzontidae > Lethenteron > Lethenteron reissneri. The sequence goes on from NC_083793.1 coordinate 10,711,460, forward strand.
TCGATGACAAGAGCAAAACAAGCGGGACGCGTGGCTCCTCTGTCAACCCCTCGTGTGTGCCGTGCCGGCCTTCTTAGGTGCTCGCTTACAGCACTTGCCCCAATAGTGTGTCCAGGCTATACGGGGGACCTTTGCGACAGGCTATGCAGGTGGTACCTGTTATACCACGAACTTCACACGTTCATTCCTCCAGCCATGTCGAGCACCTTGACAAACGCTGTTTCGTCTCATTCGCACTCTTGTTCAACCCCCCCACCAAACACCGAAGATCACACAAACAGCGCACGAACTCACTCACCCACACTCACCAGACTCGTCCGCTCACTCAATCACTTCACCTCACTCACTCAACCCTCACTCAACCCTCACTCACTCAACCCTCACTCAACACTCACTCAACCCTCACTCACTCAGCCCTCACTCACTCAACCCTCACTCACTCAACCCTCACTCACTCAACCCTCACTCACTCAATCCTCACTCACTCAACCCTCACTCACTCAGCCCTCACTCACTCAACCCTCACTCACTCAGCCCTCACTCACTCAACCCTCACTCACTCAACCCTCACTCACTCAACCCTCACTCACTCAGCCCTCACTCACTCAGCCCTCACTCACTCAACCCTCACTCACTCAGCCCTCACTCACTCAGCCCTCACTCAACCCTCACTCACTCAGCCCTCACTCACTCAGCCCTCACTCACTCAACCCTCACTCACTCAGCCCTCACTCACTCAGCCCTCACTCACTCAGCCCTCACTCACTCAACCCTCACTCACTCAGCCCTCACTAACTCAGCCCTCACTCACTCAGCCCTCACTCAACCCTCACTCACTCAACCCTCACTCAACCCTCACTCACTCAGCCCTCACTCACTCAGCCCTCACTCACTCAACCCTCACTCACTCAACCCTCACTCACTCAACCCTCACTCACTCAGCCCTCACTCACTCAGCCCTCACTCACTCAACCCTCACTCACTCAACCCTCACTCACTCAGCCCTCACTCACTCAGCCCTCACTCACTCAACCCTCACTCACTCAACCCTCACTCACTCAACCCTCACTCACTCAGCCCTCACTCACTCAACCCTCACTCACTCAACCCTCACTCACTCAACCCTCACTCAACCCTCACTCACTCAGCCCTCACTCACTCAACCCTCACTCACTCAACCCTCACTCACTCAGCCATCACTCACTCAGGCCTCACTCACTCAACCCTCACTCAACCCTCACTCACTCAACCCTCACTCACTCAGCCCTCACTCACTCAACCCTCACTCACTCACTCAACCCTCACTCACTCAACCCTCACTCACTCAACCCTCACTCACTCAGCCCTCACTCACTCAGCCCTCACTCACTCAACCCTCACTCACTCAACCCTCACTCACTCAGCCCTCACTCACTCAACCCTCACTCACTCAGCCCTCACTCACTCAACCCTCACTCACTCAACCCTCACTCACTCAACCCTCACTCACTCAGCCCTCACTCACTCAGCCCTCACTCACTCAACCCTCACTCACTCAGCCCTCACTCACTCAACCCTCACTCACTCAGCCCTCACTCACTCAGCCCTCACTCATTTCTTCCCCTCTGTGTCCTCCCCTCGCTCCGCCTCACCTGGGAATTCCTTCCCTATCAGCTCTGTTTTCCCCCCAAGCACGTAATAACCTGGCTCTAATTAAAGATGCGCGTTGGACTATTTTACCTCTTAAGACTTCGACAGTGTAATTGTGTGGCTGGCCGCTTTGCCCAGCAACTGCGTTAAAATTAAATCGTAGACAACCCCCAACACAAATATCCCCCGTGTAGCCTTAACAGACTGTCGAGGCAAGTGCTGTTCGCTAGCACCTATGAAGGGGAGGGTGGGGTCAACACCACGCCGAGCCGTCTTTGTCTTCCCAGTGGCGATGTTTACACACCGTGCTAGGTACTAATTTCAGGCTGAATAGACCTAGGGGAGGACCATGACCGGTTCAGCGGGAATCGAACTCAGGTCGCCAGGTTCGCAGCGCTGCTAACCGCTACACTACCACTCCCCAACACACACAGAGACCCTAACACACACACCCCAACACACAAGCGTCATTCACCACGAAGTGGCGGTGACATCACTACGGCGCTTGTGCCAGGCTATGTGCATGTTGAGGCCACGTGAACGCCCGCTGGCAGGTCACGGGGCAGACCGAGGTGTCGACTGACAGACGACTGAGATGACTGGCTGATGCACCACCTGTGCCCCCTACTGTGCCAACTTGCTGTGCTTTAGCCACCCGGCGCCCCGCTCGTTGTTGTGAGCATCGCTCCTCTGCCCTACGTTGTTGTTGGAGGGCGACTGCCTCCAACTGCCCAGTAGCGTCCTTCACGAGCCTCCTCCACAGAGGCCGATCTTGACACCGCTGGTACCAGTCATCGGCAAGTCCACTCAGCTCCACGTCCTCCTGCACCACATCACTCCATCTCTTCTCTAGCCCGTGCCGCGCCCGTTTAGCCCCCACACAAACACTCAACACACACGCGCGAGTGATTCACGACCACACAGCTATGCAGGCGAAATGCTGTCGTGCCACAGGACGCAATTTGAAAGCGCACGTGGAGAGCGGTGGCGCAGCGGTTAGCGCGTTGCGCTCTGGACCCCCGCTCACGGCCAACACCTGTGATACTGCTTATCTGAACCGGTCCTGGGCCACCACGGCCTCAAATGAGTACCTGGTACAGTGGTGTGCAAACATTGCCACTTTGGTCCTGTCCACCCACCCGCTCGTGTGACATGCCGGCCTTCAAAGGTGCTCGCTAACAGCACTTGCCCCAATAGTATGTTTAGGCTATTCGGGGGATCTTTGTCTTTGTGACAGTGTTTGCCGGTGGTACCTGCTTGAGAGATGTGTGGTTGCCCTGGCTGGAGAGGTTCTTGCTGATGGACGTCATTGTAGAAGTCACTCCTCACGATACCGCAGGTCTCCGGGCCGTGCCAGAACCACTTGCACTCACCCCCACCGACCCTCACCCCCCACCGACCCTCACCGTGCCACTGTGACTCGCACACCCCTATCACTTGCTCACCGAGTAACTTTTTGCTCGCTCTGGCTCAACGAACTCCGTGTCGCACTCCGACTGCGAGTCGTTCGCTCGCTGTGCTCTCCCTGGCTCACCGGCTTAAATATAGCCACCGGCTCACTGTGGCTCACTGACCTTGGCTTACTATTCTGATCTGTGGCTCGTCTATGCTGTCTCACCGATCTGTGAGTCTAGGGCTCACTACAACCGTGATTGTGTGGCTCACCAAGTTCAATGCTTGTCACTGGCTTGAACAAGCTAGGGGTCACTGGCTCACCGGGGTGTCGCTCTGGCTCAACAAACTATCACTGGCAGACTCTGGTTCACGAAGTTCAATGTTGCTTTCTGGCTCACTGGGCAGGGAGTCACTGCGATTCAACCGTGGCTCGCTGACCTCTGCTTACTGTTCTTAGCTCTGGTTCACTAAATATTATGATGCACACTCTGGCTCACTGAGATGCATCATTCTGGCTCACTGTGGCTCACTGCGCTCACCACAGCCCCACTACCCATGCCCTCGGGGGTCGCTGAGTGGCGCCTGGCTGCCGTCCGCTGGGGTTTTGTGATCTCCGGAGGGCGTGTCCAAAATCCTTTACGGACAAGGATGTAATGTTTAAACCAGTTATTACAACAACATTAGGTCTGTGTCATGAAAAGAGATTAAACCACTCAGGACAGAGTCAATAGCTGCTGCACTCTGTAGGACCAGAGCCGACTGGTTTTCGGTGTGCGTGCATGCACGCGTGCCAGCGAGCACCCTTTCGCGTGAGTCTGTAAGAATTAGTACAAAGTGTGTGAATGTTCCTTTCGGGACACTCGGGAGGCGAGTCGACACTTGGACAAGGTGAAGCAAATTCAGCTCCACGCAACGCGAAATTAACGCCTCGCACACACGTACACACACTTTCCTAGGCGCTCAGTCAAGAGAAGCTGCGTACGCCAATCTCATTACACACAGCATTGGTGTTTCTTCTTTGTATGTATGTTGAACTTATTTCACCGACATGACGTGATGAAGACATTTCCATTCTGAACCCTTGCAATGAATGTGCAGTTGCACTACTCGGGAATTCCCCAAGAAGAATACATTATAGAACTATACTCTTTGGTTCTTTCGGTAAAGTCACGTAGGTGAAAATAAAATAAATTAAAAAATAACTTTTGTATTTTTATTTTTATATTTCTTTTATTTTCACCTACGTGACTTTACCGAAAGAACCAAAGAGTATGGATCCTTGCAGTCACGAAAGCTTCAAATCTATAATCATAGAACTACTTCATAAGTCACTTTAATAGGCCTCTTTATATCAACACTGGGAGTAAAAATGTGTAATGCTCTGCCAAAGAGTGTTCACCAACTGCCCAGGGTATTGAAGCATCGCTGCAAGGGAGGGTGGCCACTGCTCGAGACTAACGACAGAGCGGAAGCCAAAGGAGAGAACGCGTCCTCCACAGTAGCGGAGCAAAGCATTTGGTTCATGTGCAGGGGCTAGGATTCTTGCATTGCGAAACTCTTTGAGAGATGGAGTTGGATCTAGATCTGAATTTTTGTGACTGCAATGATCCATACTCTTTAAAGAACCAAAGAGATGGAGTTGGCTTCAGGAAGCCTTCATCCAGCAGTGGATAATGAATAAAAATGATTATTCATCACATATCGAACTAAAATTATTAATTCCCAAAACTGGAATTTTCCCAAATGAAGTTAAAACCAAATAAAACACAAGTCTTTTACTTAGTTATCTGTGCAGTCATTGGTGACTATACGGAGACCAGCAGGGCATTGCTTTGGTTTAAATACAAGACAAAGGCTATTATCCTTTCTCAAACAACCTTTCAGGAACAAAATAATGAGAAACACTTCAATTACATCGGCCCCTTTAGTTTTCCTCACACCAGCACCGCGCTCCTCTTTATGTAACGACGCAACAAACCACACCACGGGCGTGCTCTCTGGAAACGGCGCAAGGTTTATTGATGGCGGATTGGCAGTGAACCCTGCTGGCCGAATCTGTCGCTAACGGCGACAAGGATGTTACATAAAACGTCTTGCGTGGGCCACGACCAGTTGGGGCGTGTCTCAGGGCAGGCCCGGCATCTCCTCGTCAAACTTGGATCGATAGGCGGCCCGCTTGGCTGGGAACAGCAGCTGCCAGTGGAAAAAAACACAAAGACAAAGATCCCCCATACAGCCTGAACAGACTTTTGGGCCAAGTACTGTTAGAGAGCACCTATGAAAGCTGGCACGGTACACGAGGGGGTGGGTGGCCAGCACCACGCCCGACCGCCTTTGTCTCCCTAGTGGAGATATTTACACATCGCACCAGGTACTCATTTAAGGCTGAGTCGACCGAGGGGAGGCCCAGGACCAGTTCAGATAATCTTCACTGGTGTTGGCCGTGAGCGGGAATCGAACTCAGGTCGCTGGGTTTGTAGCGCAGCGCGCTAACCATTGCACTTGCACTACTTGCCACATCTTTAAAGGATTTGTGAGCAGACATAATACAGCGTGGTTAAACCCAGGATGGATCGTAGACAGGCCAGCCTGAATGTTTCTAACCCATGCAGATGTTCCGAGAAGACCCGCAGCTTCGTGTGGAGCAACAAAGTAGCTTTTACACAGCTTTAAGCAGCCAATGAAAAGATAATGCTGCCCAACTGATTCGGAGCGAGACATCTGCTATCAAACCAGTGCTGGCAATTAGCACATTGCCCAGGTATGGAAACTTCTCCACTCTCTCCACAACTTCCCCATCATCAGTTGGGGTATTGAGTGGGTGGAGTGTTTGATAATACAAAATACCCAGGCAGGTGCTTAGTTTTCGTGGGGCTGGCAGTAAAGCTCCACCTCTTCGTAGTACGTTCCAGGTCAAGCAGCAGTGCCCCTAACTCCTTCTCTGAGTGAGCAGCAATCTCCAGATCATCAGCATTCATAACATAGTTGACCAATTGGGAGCCATTCCTCGACCGCACCTGGGCATCGATCAGCCTCCCATTGTATCTGTACCAGATGGAAATTCCTCCGGTACAGCGATGAAACTACGTGGTCGAAGATGATGTTCAATAATGCTAGAGGACATCCCTGTTGCAACCCAAGGTGAACAGGGAATGGCTGTAACTCCCAGCTACGTAGCTTTACCCAGGCCTGCCCACCATCATGAAGGTCCTTAATGATTGTAAGCAGAGTCAGGGACTCCGAAAGCACGGACACGTACACATGGATACGCACAATGAACATGCAGACAGACACATATGGACATGAACATGCACAAAAGAACACAGGCACAAATTAACACAAAAGTACAAAGACAAAGATCCTCCATTTAGCCTTAAGACTGTAGGGGCAAGTGCTGTTAGCGAGCACCTATGAAGGCCGGCACGGCACACGAGGGGGTGGGTGGACAACACCACGCCCGGCCGCCTTTGTCTCCCTAGTGACGGTGTTTACACATTGCACCAGGTCCTCATTTGAGGCTGAGTCGACCTAGGGGAGGTCTGGGACCGGTTCAGATAATCGTCACATAAACACAGACACCAGACAGAGGCACACATAACTACTGTCATCTCAGACCCATGATGCCCACGACTCCTCCTGCCCAGTCGACATTGTACAGTGTTCTCAGCCATCCAATTAATCCACCATGGGTGTGGTGCTCAGGTGAGCTAAACACTGAGCATTGTGACACTCCCGTGAAATTACTGAATGTCGACACACGCTTACACAAGCACACCCAGGTTACAGACATGACTACGTGAAAGCTCGTGCATAAAACACACAAGAAGTGGCGACAGAATACACAACCAATGAAAATAAAGGCAACTGTTTGCACAGGAGAGCCTCGCAGAGTCTCAAGGCGTACTTTTCAGGAGGTCTGCTGTATTTAGATGATGGAGCAATCCCATTCATGACTTATAAGAGTGATGCGGGGTGGAGCAGGGCACAGTGGTCCGTGCACTGTGCCACGGCCACCCGAGTTCAATTCCTGTCCACGGCTAACATCAGTGGCGGGTGGTATCTGAACCACCCCTGGGCGCTCACTCCCTCTTCACCAACCCGCACTGAGCCTGCCTGATAAAGGCTGGTCGAACAGCACCCATGACTCATGCAACGCAAGGAGGCGCCATGGTAGCGAGATGTTAACTACCTTGCCTGGTATACAGGAGGTCGTGGGTTCACTCCCAACCCTGACGCCTGCTGTTTATTTGCAGTTTGCATGTTCTCCCCGTGATCGCGTGGTTTTTTTCTCCGGGTCCTCCGTTTTTTTCCCTCCAAGATTTTGAAACATGAGTTTGGAGTATTCAGCTGCTATAAATTTCCACGCAATAAGCCACTTAATTTGTGGCCAGCTCGATTCTGAAAGAAATCTATATAGCTCAGTGGGCCTTACCTGGGAAAATACAAATAGTTGGAACGTAGGAAGGCCTTCAACCTAACCCAGGGACGCGCACGTGAAATGGGATGCAGCTCTCACCTCGTGGTGCACGTATGAGTCGCAGGAGTAGCACCAGGCAGACAAGTCCGCGAAGCTTAGCACGAGCGCGTGTCCGCTCTTCTCGCTGTGCTGCAGCATGTGCCCGCGGACGTACCTCCCGCAATATGCCTACAATGTGCCAACCCGCACAGCGCACGCACGGTCGTTACTGATGGCTGCTGCATTCACTGCGATCTTCGACCCTTGACTCATGTGGATCGTTACAAATGGTAAATTCCCCGCAGCAATTCAATTAATCGTCACGATCCAGGGCCCCGATTTGATTCAAGAATCAATCTTTATTTATCTCGTCTTGTTCATCTCACATGTACTGATTGCTCTGTTAGACAAAATAGGGCATCATTTGTGTTGTCGACAAATGTGTTTGAGTTATCAGTCTTGTTTCATGGGACCTCCTTTGCCAGTACCAAAATATGAGAATAGGTTTTCCCCTTTTTTCTGGCAACAAAACAGGTGTTGAGATGTAAAAACACCAAACTGAAACCTTTAACAAGGAAACATGTCTGCATTAATCACAATACTTGTGATCAGAATGCAAACAAAAATCATATTCTGATAATATATGCATTGTCTTTGAAACTGATTGCTCCACACCAGAGACAGCTTTCTTTTGAGCCTAGTCTCAAAACGCTGTTAGACCAGAGGACGCCAAAAGGCATACAGCACAAAGAGAGCCCTCTGCAGCAGGGCACAAGGGAAGCATTGATATTGATATCAACTACGCGATGCATCCATTACACCCCTAAGGTGCGTACGGCGACGTTTTTTATTTTGCAAGCGCGTCGTAACGCTCCGGCGGGCGCGCGACACTGCACCTGATAGCAGACGAGGCACAGCCAGTTCTCCGACGAGTCCCCGCAATCGACGCACGGGGAGGAGGGATTCACAACCCCGCCGGGGATGGCCGTCACGGCATCCAGGTGGGGACACCACGACAGCGGCTTCACCGCGTAGCACAGCGACGGGGGCTGAGGGCAGTCAACAAAAAGCTGTGTCCGGTCAGCGGTCGCAGCCAGTGTGGGGTGGTATTTAATACACATAGAATTCTAATACCTGGGGACGGAATACTATATATTATTTGAACCCCCTTCCCATGTGGTGGTTTAACCCCCCCCCCCCCCACCCACAGCCTCTGAGGTCAGAACACTCCTTACCCTATAATAGTATCTTTACCCTGGGGTTCAAATAATATATAGGATTCTGACCAGAGGGGTTAATTTTCCATAGCGAGGAGTCAAAGTACGATAACAGAATTTGTACACAAGGGTTCAAGACGAAATTATAACTTTGACTGTGGAGATTAAATTACATGACATCACATTATCTCACACCGGCTGTGTAACTCGCCGCTAGGCTTTAGTTGACGCAGAGCTGCCGAAATATTTTTGGAGGCTCAGGTGAAAAATACCAGGTCAGGTCCCCACTGAGTCCACCTCAGCTCTTTCTGAGGCGCCCATGGGCCTTCGTATAACATGAAGAGTTGCACTGCCCGCGTGAGAGATGAGAATATATAAGTTGATATCATGGCATTATACCTCCAGCACAATCCAGACAAAACTGCAGAAAAATATATTTAATTTTTAAGTTGACTACAAGAAATATTGCTATTTTTATTGACTTAAGAGGGACGCAATGTTATTCCGTGCACGAAAATCCTAATGATAAAATAACTTCCATGTGTGTGAGAAGTGAAGCTGGCGCTTAAACAGGGCGTAGGGTATTACTCACCGTCCAGCCGCTGGCCTCCGCCAAACCCACGTCATCTTCATGTATTCCGGAGGCCACTTCATCCTTCCCGGGTATAGCACACGGTCCTCCAGTCTCACCGCCACACGCAGCCTCACTCTCACCACACACGGCCTCACTCTCGCCGCACACAGCCTCGCCGCCACACACAGCCCGATTGCTCTCACCACGCACAGCCTCGCTCTCACACACTCCTGTACGATCACTCTTGCTCCCATCCTCGTGGATGCCTCCGTGCGGTGACGACGCATCCTGATTCGCGCACACCAACGACACGCCAGGGATTCAGTGTTCATCAAATGAGTCGCCCGGTTTGCGGTGTGTCAAGGCTCCGCTCCGTGGCATGAGCAGTACATGGTGAACTATGACCGGCGCCAAGCTCAGCGCTCTGACCTCTGAGCCGTCACGTGCGGGTGATATGAATCATCAGACGCTTGCAGCATGTAACACCTCTAAATATGTATTTCAGCAGAGAAGATTGGTAATCGTAGAAAGGGTAGAACACGGAGTGTTGTGATTAGAGCAGTTCTGGGAAACCCTGCTCGTCGTACACATTTTAAGAAGAACGATAAAGACGCACACGGAAGGAGGCACATACCATGGGTGAGTCTTCTTCCTGACCCTGCCGCATGCAATCAGAGAGTCGCGTCTTGGGTCTGGCCCCACCCACCGCTGCGCCATCCAAACGAGACCCCACCCCAGCAGACAGCCCCACGCCGTCCGACGAAACAAGGCCATTCTTGGCGGTGCTGACGTGCGGAGGCCGCCCGTCACTACTTCCTGTCTGCTCAGCCTTCGAGCCCAGACCGGGCGCCCAAGAGGCCATTGCCTCCGCCAGTTCATCCACGGATGCCGCTGTCCCAGCCGCTGCTGCCGAAGACTGTTCAGGCGGTACCCGCGGTCGCAGAGGGGGCAGTACTGGGCTATCCGCAGCAATCGGTGTCAGAGGATCTTGTGGGGTGTTCGCTCCGCTCACCCTGCTGCCCGCGGGGGTCGACGTAGACACGCTCGCAGCGCCCGCAGATGTCGGTGGGGAAAGCGGCGTAGAAACGTCAGGGCTGTCCATGGCACGAGGCGGGCTACCGCTGAGGCTCCGGATCGACGCGCAACCCCCAGGGCTGGCCGTGGTGTCCTGCGGGCTGCTCGCGGAATGCGGCGTCGACGTAGAACCCACGGGGCTGTCCGCCGTGAAATACGAGTTGTCCGTGAAATCGCTCGCCGAGTTTGAACTCCCGAGGCTCCCCGTGTCGCCGAGCGAGCTGGTCGTGAAGCTGTGGGACGCGGAGCTCCGTGCGCTGTCGTCGGCGGCCGGGTGCTGCTTGTCGAAGTGCACCTCGTGCGCGTGCACGGCCGCGGGTGTCAGGGTCAAGAGGTCGTCCCCACGCTGGCCATCCTCGGGGGAAGCCTCGGTGAGTGGCACTGCCAGGTAGGAAGGGCGAAACGCACTTGAATAAGAAACCAGGAGCACTTTTGACAATAAGGGCCACCCCAAAAACTGCAACGCTTCGGACGTATGGATGTACGTATGTACGTGTCTTGGACTTCTTTCGCACCGTACGTAGCCAACCTTGCTAATTGGAGGTGCGGGCGAAGGACAACAAACTAAACCCAAAAAACCAGCGGACTGTACCCATTAGCACGAATATGTCTGCACGAAGCACGTACCTGGTATGTGCAGGTTGTGCCAGAGCGGGCTGTGCGTGTGCAGGACACTGGTGAGCACCCTCTCGGCGCCCGCTTGGGGCGGCTCCAGCGGCCCGAGGGCCAACGTGGGGTCTCCCAGCAGCGCGCGGGTGCACATGGCCATGCACTCGGCAATCGTGGTGAGGTTGTACCCTCCCTGCGGCGCGTCACGCACACAACACCAAGTTAATGGTATGACGCAGGGATGGCGTGTGTGCATGTTAATGGTGTGAGTGAATTAATGGTGTCATGCGGTGATGGCTTGTGTGTGTGGATGGTGTAGGTGTGGTTACAGTGTGTGTTAATGGTGTGACGTGGTGATAATGTGGCTGTGTGGATGGTGTAGGTATGTTGATGGCATGGGTGAGTTGATGCTTTGGGTGTTCTGATGGCAACATTGGGTTGTTATTGAAAGGATGTTTGTTGATGCTGTGGTGTGCTGATGAAATCTGTTGATGGTCTAATATTAAAGGTGTGTTGATAGCTGCTCACTGTGTGTTTGGTGTGTCGATTGGGTGTTTCCCTGGCTTTATTTTTTTCACAGAATATTTTCCAGGTTTCTGGTAAGACTGGAGTAGATGGCACATGGCTAGTGGTGAGCGGTACACTGGATGGGGTATGTAAGTTGCCAAAATATTTTTTTTAGGTTACCAACACCAGACAAACCAGGATTAAATTAATCCCAGGGTGTTTCTATTGTTGGTGAAGGTGTGATGATGGTAAGTGTGCTGACAAAATGTGATGGTGCGGGTGTTCCGATCACGTTGTCGGTGAAGGCGAGTTGATGACAGGGTACCCGCGCCACGCTACGCTACCTCCAGGAAGAGAAGGACCCGTCCGTTAGCCAACCCCAGCAGCATGTGCGTCATGTGCGCGTAGCAATCCGGGGTCACCATGCAGAGGCCCAGGGGATCGCCCTGTGCCGCGTCAAATCCCGCCGACACCAGCACCAGCTCGGGGTCGAACTGCACACACACGCACGCACATACACCCAAGTGCAAGAGATCGGAGACGGATTGGCATGTGGGCACATATGAGAAGGGCGATGGGAAAACCGGATTAAAAAACATTCAAAAGGCCATGCACGGTTGTGCAAAAAGGCACACAATTTAGAAGGTGTAGCAGTGCATTAGCCAGCCAAGTGATAGCCCTACCCCTAGCAAACCAGCCAATGGTACTAAACTCACAATATTCTTTTTCGCTCCTGTCAAATGTCACTACAGCTCATGGTATTCTCCACAGCTCGACTCACAACCTCCTCTCTTTACCAAGAACCAGGACCGTTGCTGCCAGGCACTGTTTTCCTCCGCCGTCTGGAACGCCATCCCGCTGCACATTCACAGCAATCAATCTACATCTACTTTCAGAGAAACCTGGCTTTCGAATGAGTCTGACCTTGACCCTATGCCTAAATGACTGGCATTATGTCCATGAAATATTATGAGCGTCATGAATTGCATTAGTAGTATTTAAACCCTAACCACACCAACCAACCAAGCAAGCACTAGCCCTACCGCTAACCTTATCCAAGCCGGCAACCAGCCCTCCAAATGGTCCTAACCCTACCTCTAAAACCCTCTCCAGTGCTCTGACATCACCCTTTTTCACTCTTCATTGGCTTTTCACTTTTAACGTTCACATCGCGCCACGATCCGCGTGCTCCACTTACCTCGTAAGCGATGGGCAACACGGTGCTCGTGAACGCGGCCAGGTACTCGGCGTTTCTCATGTAGGGCCCCGGCCACGGCACATTCACGTTGAAGCCTTTGCCGGGCCCCGTGCCCACTCGGTCGACATTTGCATCCTCCGAGCACGGAAAGAAGCGCCCTCCGTCGTACCGGTGAAGTGACACGTAGAGCACGCTGCGGCCACAACAGGACAGGCGCACACACCCAAAACCAAGACGCGCACGCACGCACACAGACACTCAACACGTATTGTAATCTAACTCGGGTCGCCAGGTTTGCAGTGCAGTGTGCAATACACCTTGTAACTGCTCCCCAAGCAAAGTTAATGATCCCGTATAGCCGAAACATGATGTTCGGGCAAGTGCTGCTAAGAAACCACGTAGGAAGGTCTACGAAGGATGCAAGACGGGGTAGTTTGGCCAGCACTATGCCGACGTGAAAACATGAGAGCTAGAAAGCCTACAACCGCGAAAAACCTACGCGGAAGTATCAATTGCACTTACAGCCACGCGGACACACCAACACGCACGCACGTGCCATCAGCACTGCCGGAAACCATTCCAAAGTTACAAGCGCGTGGAAGATCAGCGAGAGGTGTGCGGTGAGGCCGACCACTTACCTGGGGTCATCCTCGAATATGTGCTGGGTCCCATTGCCGTGGTGCACATCCCAGTCCACGATGAGCACCCTGAGCACAGAGCACCCACGGGCGGGCGAGTCAGAGAGGGAGAGACGGAGGGAGCGTGTCGGATTGAAGTGTGGTGGCTTTGACTTGGCATTGGTGTGGTGTGCTTTTCGTGGTGTGTCGCTCACAGTTGGCAAGGTTTTTTTGCAACATTGGCAAGGTGCATGGTGTGGTATGCAGGCACAGTATTGGTGAGGTATGTGCAGAGTTGATGTGGTACGTGTAGAGCCATTTTTGTCATTCTACATTTTTGGATCAGGGACTTCCCATGCCATGCAAATCGTGTTTGAGACGAGATGTGATCTAAGATGCTTATCGCCTGAAAAGCAATCTGAGATGCTATTTCAAAATGAAAACGTTATTTCCATTATGTGGATTTTAACCATATTTCACCACATTGATGAGTGCTGGTGTGGAGCATGGTGCGATTATGGGTGTGGTGAATAATTATTGAGCGTGTGGTGCAGTATTGATGTGGTGCACAGCATGGCAAATGATGCAATATTGCTGTGGTGTGGGATGCAGTATCGGCGTGGGATGCGAAGTAGTCATTGGTGGGGTGCGCTACACAGCAGTACTGCGGTGTACGATGCGGTATCGGTGTGCCGTGCGATGTGACCCGCACCGTATTTTGCGTCGCGCCAGGCTCTGCGCGTGTTTGGCTGCCAGGGCGACCGTGTTGAAGAGACAGAAGCCACAGGCGACGTCGCTCTCGGCGTGGTGACCGGGGGGACGAACGATCGCCACCCCGTTACTCACCTGCAGCCAACCACCCAGACACACAATATGCTCGCGCACTCACCTCCCAACTACATACATACAAAGATCCTCCGTATAGACTTTAGAGACTTTTGGGGCCAAGTGCTGTAAGCGAACACGCCGACAATGGCACATGAGGGCGTGGGTGGCTAGCACCACGCCCGGCCGCCGTTGTCTCTCCAGTGGCGATGTTTAAACACCGCATCAGGTACTGATTTGAGGCTGAGTCAATCTAGGGGAGGCCCCCGAGCAAGTTCAGTCGTAAGCGTGAATCGAATTCGGATCGCCGGGTTCGTAGCGCAGCGCGCTAACCGCTACACTACCGCTCCCCACTACATATATACATGCATACACATAACCACAACCGCATTACACACCAATAAGGCACTGCCACCACTCGGTACACGTCACACGCTTTGACAAATGCACCCCCCTGCCCACAAAGCTCTCAAGTTCTCTATCGACATCGTAAACCTCTAAAGCTTGCCGGTGACATCAGACGCCCCTCTCCTACCTGGTCATGACCTCACAGTCGCCGTCACTTATCCTGGATCCATCAAATCGCCAATGGCTCAGTGCCTGCTTCTGTCAATGAGACTTGGGTCGAGGTCAGGCAGATGTCACCAAAGACTGGCACAGTGCATAAGAGGGTGGTGTGGCCAGCACCATGCCCGGCTACCTTTGTCTCCCCACTGCTGATATTCACTGCACTGTGCTCCGTACTCATTTAAGGCATACTCAACCTACTGTAAACCCATAACCGGTTCAATATATTCACACGCCAGATAATCACCACCGAGTAGTAGCTGTAAATCGAACTTCCACCACCAAATTCGTAGCTTAGTACACTAACCACTACAACACCGCTCCCCACTCCCCATATCGATGTTCCACTCGGTGTGCCCACCTGGCCACACATGGCGGCCTCCACGAGGCTGAGCGCTGCCCCGGCAGCCAAGCAGGCACTGTCGAACGAGCTGGGGCTCAGGTAGACAGAGTTGTAATCCGCGCTGCACCGGTGCAGATCCCGCGCCTTCATGCTCGTCGTCTCCCGCATCGCGTTCACGTGCCGAACGCTGCACGCAAAACACACAGATTACGATCCCCCACGTAGCCTCGGGTTGTTGGGACAAGTGCTGTTTGCTAGCGCCTACAAAGGCCGGCATAGCACACGACGGGATGGTGTGGCCTAGGTAAGAAGAGTACCTGTGGCAAGTAAGGAGCTCCTCCTCTGTGGCCAGCCGGGCTGTCACCATGCGACACCTCCCCACCAATCCCAGATCCTCGTGCCGGGAGAACATTACGGAGATTCGGTCGGGCTGCTCTGGGTGGAATCTGGTAAGAGCAGGGGGTACATACACATGCACATGAGTGCACAAAACACACGCGCAACACACACAAATTACGCACACACGTACACGCATACCCACATATGCAGCACGCACACATATAGACAGCAGGATCCTAGCGGGAAGTGCCATTAACCAATTTGTCACCATCAGCCATAATTCATGGATGAAGGCCACCCCAAGCCATCACCATTCCTCAAGATTATAGTGGTTTAACAATCCAGCTCCTGCGCATTAGCCGATTTCATTGCTCCATCTCCATAGGAGATGCTTTCTCACACGTGTTCTCTCTCTCTCCTTTGACTGCCACTCGCTCATTAGTCTAGACCAGGGGTCGGCGACCTCTGGCTCCGGAGCCGCATGCGGCTCTTTAATGACTGCTTCGTGACGTAATTTATTAAGGAACACCGTCTCGTATTCACATGCATTGCATTTCACCGAATAAAGGCTCTTCTTGTTATTTTCGTTGCTGACCCCTGTTATCGACCTGTGTCCATCATCTCTTCTAGCTGCATTGTGCTGGCCAAGTGCACGAATCAATGTCCTCTCCTATCAGTGGAATTCCAAATGTGCACCCCTTCCATATTTATTTTCCGCTTCTGTTCCGTGTGAACTGATCAATGTCATAGCAGGTGACATGCACTGATTGTCGTGGGTAGTGAAACACGTCACCACGCGTCGGTAAATGTTGGCGGTTCGGGCTATTCAACTCACAGGTCACACACACGCGGACAAGCAACTCACCGGTCCCACATGTTGTGATGATCCCTCATGCGCTTGTCATACACCAACCCGGTGACGCGCGTCTCCATGGTGACCATCCCCATGACAACAACGTCTCCTATTTCCGTGACGACAGCCTCCGCCGCGACGGGGGTCTCCGTGGCGTCGGATTTCGTGACTTCAGTCTTTTCATCTGTCGTCATGACGCCCGTTTCTGCGGTGCTTGCGGGGTCCTTTTCCCTGTCCGTGTCAATCTCTTTGTTTTCTTTGTCATCATCATTTTCAGAGACTGATGTTGACTTTGCCAAACCTTAAACACAGGACAATCACATATTTGTCAGAATCAGAAACTTTATTTCGATTGGCAGAATCCGATGAGCTATGAAGCTATTCACAGATGTCCACTATTCGCATCCATTGTTAGGATTGTATTGTTACATTTAGCAACATCAAAAGTTGTCATATCGAGAAACAATTATAGATGCTTTTAAAAGGCATGTTCAAACCCTACATCTGGAACTTAAACAATCTAGTGTACGAGTCTTTATCAGCCCACCAGGGACAAAATTATTAAGCCACGAGTTGTGGCATTACTGACGATATGCATCTCAAAAACTAGACAAGACTCGTGATGTAATTGGTAGGCATGTAACACCCCCCCCCCCCCCCCCCGTGCTGTGATGAAATTGTCAGGGTCACAGGGTCAGGGGACAGCAAAATGCGTCGTGCGCTTTTGGCGTCATCTGGTCCAACCCATGTGAGACGAGGCTCTAAGGAAAGCTGTCTCGGGTGTGAACCAATCAACTTCAAGGACAGTGCACATTATCAGAGTTATGTTCTTTTGTTTGTATTATGACTGCAGGTATTGCGGTCTATGCAAACATGACTCCTTGTAAAAAGGTGTCAGTTTTGTTGCCAGATAGAAGGGTAAAAAACCAATTATCATATTTTTACTGGCAAATGAGGTTCCCATAGCAATAACAAAGTAACATGGTGCAGCTCTTTATAAGGCAGCGATGCAGGACCGCATCATTGAAATTTAAAACTCATTTCTTTAGAACTGCATTTTGCGTTCAGTTTGTTGTCCGATACCCACACCTCTGAGTAGCACGGTTGGCTACGTACGGCGCAAAAGAAGTTCAACATACATACAATTTGAATGAAAAATACATTCTTGAGGTTGACGGTGGTTCATCATTCTGAAAACTGAGCAGGCACCACTAAGAACCTGGGTTTTAATCCAGGCTTCATTTACCCAAGATTAAACCAGTTTCTCAATTGCAGTGAGCAGATATTTTCAGCCCGCTCACCAATGACCGCACACATAAAATATATTTTTATGTAAATTTAAATAAATTCCAGCCCTGAGATTTACAAATTGGTTCCAATGCCATGCGGTGAACATTTCTGAGGAGCAGAGAATGTGAGAAAAGTCAATTGAAGGGATGAGAAAAAGTTTGGTGATATCGCTTTCCACAGGCTCTTTGCAACGTGTCATAATGCACTGCTCTGTGAGAGCTATTAATTTATTACGTGTCTCACAACAACACCAACTGCACAACTGGAGTGAAACTTTAAGAAAAAGACAATAATGTATTATCTTTCTTGATTTGAAGCTTTCGTAACTGCAGGAATCCATACTCTTTGGTTATTTCGGTAAAGTGACTTTACCGAAAGAACCAAACCGTAATCCATTATCTTGTACGGTCTGTCTCGCTCTACGAACTGAAAGGATCGTTAACCTTAATATGCAAAAAGTGTAAATCCTTACAGGCACAATACGACACGACTCATAATCACTGAATCGTTCGCGATTATTGACAAAAATGTCTGAAGGAAATGTTTAATATCGGAAGAACGTGTTGATGTCAGTTACCCGAGTGTTTCCCTCTTACCATGGCAGCGCAGGCACGACCAGTACTTCTGCTGAGTGGCGAGCGTTCGCCCAATGTCCTCCAGGGCACTGCAGCAGGACACCCCAGATACACAAATACCGGGAAGAAAAATCATGCATATGGATTGACTACTTAATGCATTCCAACTTGCGCTTGTCCTTGCAAGTATTTAATTGGAGATAATATCACGTTACCTTCAGAAGCACACTACAAAATGTCACCAGGTAACGACACACGCGATGTCACACGGCGCATGACATGTGACATCACAAGATGACGTGACATCTCATGAGATAAAGCGCACGCATGGGCGTATGAGGTCATCACCTTGGCCGCTTCATGCTGATTTTTTTTCACTAATATTTGGGCAACGCTTTGATCAATTTGGCCAACGTTCTATAGGGTAAGTTTCAAACAGCAACACAACCTTATACCTACAAATAGGTTACATTAGATCATCTTTAATAGAGTTATCATGATCCAATTAAACAGACATATAAGCTGAGATAATGCATCCACACTTTACTGCAGTTACACTATACTGTACTATGTTGCGACTGCTGTTCTGCGTTTCTTTGCATTTCGCTCGATTGTGATGCATGTTGAACTTCTTTCGCACCGTACGTAGCCAACCGTGCTAATCAGAGATGCGGGTGGGGTGAAAGGGCAACAAACTAAACACAAAAAGCAGTTCGAAAGAAATCAGTTTTCAATATAAGTGATGCGGTCCTGCATCGTTGTCCTATGAAGAGCTGCACCGTGTTACTGTGTTATTGCCGTTACGTATTTTGCTGTCCTGTGTTATAGTTCTGTGTTGCGCTGCACTTGCCTGCACTTGGCCTGGCGTGCACCCCCCGTGGAGGTGACAGGATCTCCCAGGAGGGTGTGCAGGGTGGCACACACCCCCGCCGCAGTCGCTTCCAGGTTATAGCCGCCCTGCACACAAACACGTTCACGCCCGGCAGCATCAGCAGCAGCTTGATGAGGAAGCCACAGAGGTAAGGTACGAATCCTATACCGTGCGCAATGTGTAGCACATCTGAATTGTACAGCCCATGTTCAATTTGGTGGCTGCAGATTTAATTGGGCACTGTTCTGCCTCCACGGCAGGTGTGGGGGTGTGTGTGTACACAGGAATTTCCTGTTTGGAGGTTGAGTTTGGTCACGTGACCAGAAAGTTACGATTTAAGATTCCCTCTCAGCCACGCGGCAGGGTGGCAGCCATTACACAGAGTACAAATTGGTGGCACAAAGAGCGTCCCCGTGAAGACATATGCAAATGTTCATTATGGGACTTTAAGAAGCATTGTCTGTAAGTTCGTTTATGTTCTTATAATACTGGGAATGCTGTTATGTTAGAATGACCGTTATAATGCTGTAAATGCCTTTATAATGCTGTTCAATTGTTATGATAAATATGAGGCTTAGTTAACAACGAAGCCTGCCACTTGCCTAATTGTGAATGTTACTTGTAATTGAAAAAGTCGAGTCAGACTTGTACCCATGTAACCTTATTGTGATCTTGAGAGCAAAAATGACGAAATATCTCATCCATAGTTCAGTGTTATGTGTAGTGCTGTACATTTGGGCTGCAGTGTGATGATTACACTTAACACAGCAGCTTATTCTCTTGTATAGCTATTCAGTACTAATGTAGGTGCCTGGTCCATCCAGGATCTATTGTTGAGTTTCATGTTATCTAAGCCAATGTTATGATGCTGTAGTGTTCATTCATTGTATTGATATTTCCAAGTATTAACAGATTATGTATTTGTGCTGTGTTTTTCCATCAGTTTTACCTCGATCAATTCATTAAATACGTTTGGAGTCGGATGTTCACCCTGGCTCTGAAGGTTTATTGAATGCGAGGTTATTTACTCGGATAGTGGTGCAACGCAGCGCACAGCGAGGCCGAGACAGGCACCATGGTGGCAAGATGTTAACTACCTCGCCTGGTATAGAGGAGGTTGCAGGTTCGATCCCAACCCTGATTGATGCCTGTATATTTGGAGTTTGCATGTCTCTTTCCCTGTAGTCGTGTGGATTTTTAAACCGGGTCATCCGGTTTTTCCCTGCAATATTAAAAAACATGCGTTTAGAGTATTTGCCTGCTAATATATTTCCAAGTGATAAGCCACTTCGTTGAGCTATCATTTGTGGCCAGGTCAATTATGAAAAAGAGCTGTACAACTCTGTGAGCCTTACCTGGTAAAACAATAAAGAGTTAAATTTCGATTTAAAGCTTTCGTGACTGCAGGGATTCATCTTCTTGTTTCTTTCGGTAAAGTCACGTAGAAGGGAAGTAATAAAATAATAAAAAATAAAAAATAAAACATAATAAAACAATTCTCACGACGTTTCGGCTACAACGCAAGCAGCCGTCTTCAGGTGAAGAATGAGACACTACCAAACTAGGAGCTTATATATAAGCTGCATTGGGGGTTGAAGAGCGCCTTAACAAAAAGAATGTGCATGTGAAGAGGGATTTAGCATATTCATGGAAAATGCGTAGGCGTTGGGCGGGGGGGGTGTCAAAGTCATATTATGCCCATGCATTATGCAGGATCAGCAGCAACCAAGGGGGGTGCAGGGATTAGCAGTAACAAAGGAAAGGAATGTTAATGATATGTAGCTGCAGTTACTCAACAACCACGTAGAAAACTAAAGTATAAACTACATATACTTTAGTTTTTTTTTATGTAGTTTATACTTTAGTTTTCTACGTGGTTGTTGAGTAACTGCAGCTACATATCATTAACATTCCTTTCCTTTGTTACTGCTAATCCCTGCACCCCCCTTGGTTGCTGCTGATCCTGCATAATGCATGGGCATAATATGACTTTGACACCCCCCCGCCCAACGCCTACGCATTTTCCATGAATACGCTAAATCCCTCTTCACATGCACATTCTTTTTGTTAAGGCGCTCTTCAACCCCCAATGCAGCTTATATATAAGCTCCTAGTTTGGTAGTGTCTCATTCTTCACCTGAAGACGGCTGCTTGCGTTGTAGCCGAAACGTCGTGAGAATTGTTTTATTATGTTTTATTTTTTATTTTTTATTATTTTATTACTTCCCTTCTACGTGACTTTACCGAAAGAAACAAGAAAATAAAGAGTTAGTTAATTGTGTTTTAAAGATAGTGTGCCAGTGGACCAGGGTGTCTGCATGCATACGATGGACGTGGTCATGCCTTCCAAGTAGGTACCACTTTATTCTCAAACTCCAAACTCAAAATTTGTACACGAGAAACGTCACACTACGTCTCTCAGTCCACATTGTTCATAAACGTGTTTGTCCTTCTCGGCTCACGAGTAGTACTGGCTAGTTCCTCTGTTTTACCACTATATAATTTCAGGATAACCCAATATTATTAGCAACATTCAACAGTACTCTATTAACACATTTAACATATTAACTCTCGGTAATAACTCACAATCATGACCGCCCTAGCAAATAGATAACTCTTTAACCTTAACTATTCATTTATCCATCAGTTAAATGAAACAAATACAGTCGCATGAATCATACATAAAATATGCTAAAGCAATATGTACAAATGAACACAGGTCACTTTTAACAGAAAAAAAATTTCCAAGCATACTTTCATGTGCAGTCTCATTACTTCATTATGATGGCACTTTATACTGCTACCGTATAATTGTGAAACCATTGTAATGCTCAATAATAGTTCCCTGCCTGAATGGGGCATTATTTATTCATGAATATAATCGCGTAAAAATAAATCATGAATAAATAACCATGTACACTATGGCATTAGAAACAGTACCGTATTATACAACAATAGTTTTAAAACTCATTCATGGGTCTGGTCTGATCTCGTCAAAACCCAAGTATGTTATACTGTACCTGTATAATTGTGAAACCGCGAAAAGTTACTGGAAAGGTTTACAGCATTAACGGCACATTATTTATTTAATAAATCATAATGAACATTACAGCATTTTTAACTATCAGATGTGCTTTTAATCATAACCATAATTACAAACACGTCTCCAAGCTCTTTAGCTACGTTATTCTAAACACTGAAACATATATTACAGCAGTAATACGCTTTAAACAAGATTATCACACTACAGCTATTATATCGGCCATGTTAAATTCGTAACCACTTAACTTGCTCAATAACAGACTCTAACCGTATCTTTTCTTCTTCTTGGTTCTTTCGGTAAAGTCACGTAGAAGGGAAGTAATAAAATAATAAAAATAAAACATAAAATAATTCTCACGACGTTTCGGCCACAACGCAAGCAGCCGTCCTCAGGTGAAAAAACAGGTCTGTCGAGAAGACAGCGTCTTTATTATGTTATATTTTTATTATTTTATTACTTCCCTTCTACGTGACTTTACCGAAAGAACCAGGAAGATGAATCCCTGCAGTCACGAAAGCTTTAAATCGAAATCTAACCGTATCTGTCAAGACAACTAGCTTGCTTGTGTAAGAATTCGTAATCAATCGTGTGGACTAGTGCAACAACATCTCTGGCTATGCCAGCGCTGTGCGTCTGCATCCGCTCCAATGGGTGGAAAATGCTGCGGCTCGCCCGAGAGTTCGGAAGTGCAAATATGATCCCATCACAACATTGCTATCAGACGAGTTACATTGGCTACTTATCAAGTGTAAGATTATTTATAAACTATGCCTACCCGTCAATGAGGATCTGCACCGATCCGCTCCATCCTGTCTCGCAAAGCAGTGCGTACCGGCCTCAATGGACCCCGATTGACGCCATCTACGAACCGCAGCCTACGGTGACCTGCTACTGTACCTGCACACAAATCTTGTGCAGTGATATGGCCAGCGCAGCAGTGTCGGGGTCTCTGGCCCTAAGACCTGGAACCAGTTACCGATACAAGTTCGAGATCCATCCTTGAGTCTGAGCCAGTTTTTCAGCAGACTTAAGTATTTTTCTTCTTGGTTCTTTCGGTAAAGTCACGTAGAAGGGAAGTAATAAAATAATAAAAATAAAACAAAATAAAATAATTCTCACGACGTTCCGGCCACAACGCAAGCAGCCGTCCTCAGGTGAAGAAACAGGTCTGTCGAGAAGACAGCGTCTTTATTATGTTTTATTTTTATTATTGTATTACTTCCCTTCTACGTGACTTTACCAAAATAACCAAGAAGATGAATCCCTGCAGTCACGAAAGCTTTAAATCGAAATTTAAGACTTAAGTATTCTTTGGGTCTTTCGGTAAAGTCACATAGATAGGTTCAAAGAAAATAACAAAAACTACCAAGTTTCGATCGCAACACAAGCGGTCATCAGGAAAAGGGTGTTAGCTTCTAAAGGCAAACTGTTTATAATGGTTTGAAATGGGCCCATTTCAAACGACGGCTTGTGTTGCCAACAAAACGTCGATCAAAATGATGCCCGCTTGTGTTGTGATCGAAACATATCTACGTGACTTTACCGAAAGACCCAAAGAATATGAATTCCTGCAGTCACGAAAGCTTTTAAGTCAAGACTTAAAAGTGTTATTCTAAAGAGCTAACTGTGTGTGATCAGTGCGTCACATTTGTGGACTTGACTCATAAGAGTGCGCAATACCAAGTGTCCCATTTTACTAATGCATGGATATGGACACAGATTTTTGTACATAGGAACCCAAATGATTAGCTGAGTGTCATTACTGGCCATGGCTCACATGAGTGACGGGCGATATCTGAACCAAATCTGGGTGCTCGCTTCACCAACCCACACTGAACAACGTGGTGCAGTATGGTCAAACAACTGCCATGGCCCGCACAGCATGAGGAGGCCCTCATCTGGCAGTGGACTGACAAAAGTGCTGTGTACGTACAAAATAAGTACGACCATAAATTTATGGTATGAAAAACTGGCACGAAAGCCGAACTGTATCATAGCCAGGACTTAATTTGTCACTGAATTTTTTCCAGGTCGCTAGTAGACTGGAGTAGGTACGTGCCAAGTAGCCGCAGCCATTTAAAGAGGTATACTGGATGTGGTGTGCCAGATGCGGAAATATTTTGTAGGTGAGCAACCTGGAAAGATCCTGACTGAAATACAGCCCTGAACACAGCTGGGGTTGCCATCTCCAAGGTACAAAAACTGGGACACATCACACGGGCGGGTACTTACCTCGAGAGCCAGGCAGAGCCGCCCGTTAGCCAGCGACATGAGCATGTGTGTGAGGAGGCCGAAGCACGGAGGTGACACGCACATCTCACCCTGCACTCACGCACGGCACATGACAACTTACACGCACGCCGACTTGTACAGATACCCCCAGCAGCTTACGCAGTGCACTGAACTTACACATGTACACACTGCATAGGTTACACATGTTTAAACATGCACACGCCAGCTTACACTGATGTTCATACATACGGGTCACTGCACACTGCAGCTTACACAGGAACACGCTACCCGGCTGACACATTCACCAGCTTACAAGCGCGCATGCTAACGACACACCCGGCAAGTCACTGTACCCTACACACGAACACACAGCATGGGGAAGCGTTCATCCAGCAATGGATTGACAAAGGGCTCTCAAGATATTTCGTCTATTTACACCATGACTAAGGTTGATAAAACATTAGCGTAAATATGCATTTAAACAGATTCATATTAATGGGTTCTGTGATTTCGTAGGAACATTACCTTGGGGTCTCCGAGAGCCGCATCATAGCCAGCAGATACGAGAACCAGCTGCGGACTGAACTGCACGCACACAGGCAACCACGTGAGCATGCAATCGGCACATCTGCAGCAATTCTGTCACGAGGTGACATGATGAGAGGGTGTTGAGCAGGCCCTACAGGAACTGCCAGTTATACAGTGTATGTTTTGTGCTGAACAGCGGAAGAAGCAACCAGCACATGGAGCAAAATGTCAAACGGTGCCTAGAAGCATGTGGTCCAACTCTAATACACACATCGGAGAGGCACCTGTTAGTGCCAGGACAAAGCTCTGAGGAGAGGACAAAGCTCTGAGGAGGGGACAGATGATCAAGTCTACGCAGGAACTGCCACTGTTGTGCTCGGCTTGCCACCCAATAAACCCAGCGTTCAATTTGGGAGAGGGAACCAGCAGGTGGGACATTCACGAATTGAACGACTGCAATGAGTGGCAGGTACTGCCACACCCAGGGGCCTATTGTGTCAAGAGCCTATGGAAGATGGTGGAACTCAGCAACAGCTGAGAGGGTGTCAGATATTGCGGATGCTGAACACGGTTTGCCTTGCAGTGCCGACACCTTTCGAGAGCAGTCGCATCGCTCCACAGAACGTGCATTGCATCAATATCTTGTAGAGCAGTGTTCTCTGTTTGCAAGGCCCGCGGTAGCCTTTAGTGTGGCCCTCAACAATGCGCAAATGTTAAAACACCCCCCCCCCCGTCACCGTGCTGTCACAAACCCCAATGGTTTCAAATGTGTGGCAGTCCTCGCACTGATGATGTGTTATTGGCGAAAGTGGCCTCCCTCTGAAAATGTGTGAAGAACAGTGGTGTAGAGTAAGTCCTCCACGTTGGGGATGCGCTCTTGGAAAACGCAACGTTAGCCGAAACAACGAACATCGAAACATACTTTAGCACCGACTTACTTATATAAACTTAAAGGATGCGTTCCTGGGGGTTATTAATTGGTGCAAATTTTCAGAAAAAAATCAGTACCAAAAAAAGATAACAAAAGATACCCAAAAAGATATTATAACAAGTTTAATTGTAGGCTATAAGTGACTACAGAGTATTCACTAGAGATGGTGGTGCACGATTGCAATGAGAGAGAGTGGCGCAGTAAAGGCTGAGGCTGTAGCGCACGCTAGGGGGAGCACGCTGCTCAAACTACTGCGTTCTTTTATTTCAATTAAAAAAACTGCATTATATTGAATCAATGCATTTTAACTAAAATTACGTTCCCGAAGTCGTTGGCAACGTAATACGTTAATAGTGAAATGCCATAAATTTAATTGTTACAGGACTTCCTGTAACAATTAAATAAGCTGCTTTTGTTTATTATATCCAAGTAACGTATGGTGGATATCTGTGAAGCTACTCTTACACTTTATTTAAAGTGTACATGCGACTAGCAAGCCTGGACTACCCTTATCAACCTGTGAGGAATGTGAAGAGGATTGATTTACTTATGTTGTATAAAAAGGGAATGAATGAATACAACCAGGATATCTTCCTCTAAAGAGAACTGGAAAAGCAATGGGATAAAACTGTTAATATTGGAAGCATCACCCAGTTCAGTGCTTATTTCCACCAATGGGTGTGTGACGTGGTTTGGAGGTGTGGGATCATATTGGTGCCATGCCACTTGGGTGGGAGGACAGAGCTCGGAGTGAAACACAAGAAGACCAGGCGGACTGGGCGGAGGTTTTCCACCGATGTCTTGTGCCGACGCCGTGACCTTGCCGGGTCATTGCGAGATCATCACGGGAGTCCTCGCGGACGTAACAACCGAACGCGGGGGACATTAACTCGCTCGTTTCAAATTCCTGGCAGGAAGGCTGTGTTTGTATTAAGATAATGATGAAAATGTAAAAAAAGCCTTGATCTTTGGTCTAACCTAACTGGCACTGTTAAACACTGTTAAAAATGAACACTATATTATCAGACTGCTTCCCTACCCCCAAACCATGGGAGAGTAGGGAGGCAGTGAGACCACAGCCTCATGGAGCATGGAGACAGATCCCGGTCCCGGTATTGTGCTGGGACTGAGCTGGCGGAAGCCTGGTTTTCCCAGTGGTCATAGAAATGCATCGTTTTCTAGGCATGCGTGAAAGCGTCGTATGGTGCATTTCGCAATTGATCCTTGAAAATAGATGCTAAAGGAATGCTTTTAAAGGTTGAAGCGAGTGGGGGCTGGTACCTGATAAGCCACCGGCATGAGGATCTGCTGAAAGGCGGTCACGTAATCCGCGTCGGACATTCCTGTCTGCAACACAAATAACAAAAACACCCAAGGAGAAAAAAAGCAAGCGTATGCATGGATTATATAACGTGCATTTGTGTTTGGAAATATTTAATTAAAAAACAACACGCCGACGGGTAGCGGTCAGGGAAAAAAGCGTACGTGTATTTTGCAGGTGGTAATTTTTCACGTTGGTTTGTCTACGTTTTGTGCTATTTTGGCCAGTTTTCTACAGGACAAGTCCCGAACAGAAACACGTACATTTATAAAAATGATAATATATGACACGGTCAGGGTTTTGTTTAGGCTAGGCTAGACGACTAGGGAGAGTGCGAGGACAAACCTGTAAAGGTGTTAATAAAGAAGGTGCCTCCTGGGAAACCCTTGTCTCCGAATCACTGACACTACATAGTTATGATGATCTGCTTTAAAAAGTTACTAAGCCTCCCTCCCTGCCCCTGTTCGACGAATGAACATAGTTAATGCAAAACAACGTTCTACCATTGTTATAAAGCATTATAAAGCATTTTAAAAGAGAAATGCATGCACAGCCAGCGTAACGCAAACACAAATGAAGATCCAACGTTGACCCCCAACGCCTTGTGCCCAGGTGTGTTTGGAGGGTTACCCGAGACCAGGGCAGGTTGATGTTGAAGCCCTTCGCGATGCCGCGTCCCACAGCCGTGACGTCACCCTCCGACAAGTGGGGCCAGAAAGCCCCCCCTTCATGACGGTGCACAGAGAAGTAGAGAACCCTACCCAGAGGAGATTCCACACAGAAGGCATGAAAACACCACTGCTGCAATCCACCACCGGGATTTAATAATACATTGTCACGATTTTTTATTCGATACTTAATTCATCTTTGTCACATGTTATATTATCTTATTGGTATCGTCTCATTTGTTATCTCAATTGATCAGTCTCATTTTCGCCATCTTATCCATCCTATCGGTGCTGCATTGTCTTGTCCTCAAGGAGGATTTCTCCACATATCTGGCTGCGGCCTGATGATGCCGGTTGTAATTACTGGCGAAACGTCGTACTCAGATTGTAAATGTTGTGGCTTTGCTTTCCAACACACCGGTGTGCTGTACTAGTAACGAATTGGCATGTTCTGTTTACATGACAACCCTTACTAATTGGCTGTGTCGGGTGATGGCGGGTTTAACGACACATTTATTTATTTACGCGATCTAACCAAAAAACAACATGTATTATGGTTGTCTTGTCCTGTCTTATTGTTCTTCATTTGCTCCGTCGTTTGTAATGTCTGTTTTCTCTGTTTCATTTGTTCCATTAGCCCAATAGTGATATCTGCATTTTATCTTCACAAACTGATGTTTTTGATTTGTGTGTTGCATGTAATGGATTCGCATCTCACCGAGTCACTAGATTCCACCACGATCACTACAATAGAAACAAAAGAAATCTAACCGTGACATGTACAGCCATTTATCAATCCACTGCTGTAGGAGAGCCTCTCCACACTGTGGGGGTTATTTAACCATACATCACTGTGCCAGTCCCTGCGGGTTGGTAAAGGTAGGAAACTTGGATATTGGAGCATATCAGTAAATCACAGCAAGGGATATTTCTGCACCGTCTTCTGCTCATAACAAAGCTATAGATGAGTCTACAACACCTGTTTTATGCATAGTGGTTGTCCATCTAAGCACAATCCAGATTCAAACCCTGCTTAGCTTCCGAGATGTGATATTTGGTAAATTCCAGACAAAATAAGAGCAGTTCGTTAAATCACAGTCGGGGGAAAGGGGGAAATAATGATACAATTATTATTTTTATTATACCCCTATCTAACAGTGATTCAAGTATTAAAATTCAAGGGTGAATACTCAGGCACTGTTGTGTGTAGGTATAGTAGAGGCACCTGGGATCATCTTGGAAGGTGTACTGAATTCCCTGTCCATGGTGAACATCCCAATCCACAATCAGCACCCTGGACACACGCAAGGGCACACACGGCACCCATCACACGTACAGGCGAAATGTTCCCGACACCCGGCGAAGAATTATATTCCTGTCAGATGCACACCACCCCGTTCTAAGCTCTCGAGGTACTCGCCAAAGTTGACCCGTGTCCGCAACATCCACCTACAAAGACACTTCGACTCGCTCCGTGTGCGGCTCACCTCTGCAGCTGGTGCTGGGACAGCGCGTATTGGGCTGCGATGGCGACATTGTTGAAAATGCAGTAACCGTTTGCCAGGTCCCTCTGGGCATGGTGCCCTGGAGGTCTGTAATAGAGACGGCATCGTTAGCCACTCACCACATGTATTAGCCATTCCCCCGTACGGAAACGCTACTTGCTCGAAACACTATTAAACTGCCCACGCGCTCCGCACACTATACAATTGCCAAAGAACAAGCTAATCTACTCGCCACACAACAACATTGCCTAAAACCAAATTTCCCCGAATGCATCCGACCTCATCAGGTCTTCAAAGCTTAAATGGGGTTGAGCATGATTTGTACTTCGATTGGTAACCAGCAGGGTCTGCCAAGTATTGTAGACATGGGACTGTGAGGTGCATGCATTTTCTCTGGACTATCTGGTTTAACCCATGTAAAAAAACTATATATATAAAAAAAAATTAGCAGCTACGGCCTACTGAGCTCTCTAGCTCATTTTCAGAAGCAAGCTGGCCACACATGATAGCGCAACAAAGTGGCTTATCATCACGTGGAAATGTACATCTGCCAACTACTCTTAACGCAGATTTCTAAATTTGGAGGGAAAAACCGGGGGAACCGGTGAAAAATCGACGCGACCACGAGGAGAACATGAAAACTTCAAATATGAGTCATCAGGGTTGGCATCGAACCCACGACCCCCTGTATACCAGGCAATGTAGTTAACATCTCGCCAATATGCAAATTGCTCATGACTAGACTTGAACAAATCCATGAGCCATTCATGGCATTGGCCAATTCCAATTCAGCAACCTCTTGAAAAAGATAGGATTTGGCTACGTACGGTGCGAAAGAAGTTCAGCATACATACATTTCATGGAAACTCAACATTTATTTATTTTTACCCGTCACAGAGCAACACTACCCACTCGCCATCGAGTAACATTGCATACTCACCGCACAAGTGCAAACCCATTTCTGAGGTCCCCCGTCAACACGCGTTCCACCAGCCGCAGCACACTGCCCACCGCTAGCAGTGCGCCGTCATACGAACCCTGGCACGCACCGTTACACACAGACACACCCCGCTCAGCCGGTGCACACCTGGATGTCGTCATCTGAGTGTTGGTACAATGCTCAGGCACACCCACCTTGTGGAGATACACCGAGTCGAATGTATCCGACAGGGACTTCCGCTCCTGATCCAACATTTCAGCTGTGGATTGCATCATGCGTATGTACTCCTGGCTGGAACACGCACACACCGCACACGTTGCACATTAGAAAATAACAAAGTGGCCTTAAAAGGAAAAATATATAAGAGGTGACAATTCGAGCAATGGCCCTACATACTACAACAGCTGTGTTATTAACAAATGCGATAAAAAATAATTCGTAATTTATTCAAGAGGATGCACTGGACATAAAAGTCAAACCATGATCCGGTCTCCAGAATGAATAACATTAAATATTTACAATTTACCACCCAACCTGAGACTTTATGAATTGTCAATGTTTGGGGTTATTATTCCACTGCACAGTTTATTTTTTTATATCTCGTTTGCACTCTCTTGTTAATGTTGTTCCAT
This sequence comes from Lethenteron reissneri, assembly GCF_015708825.2. Classification (NCBI taxonomy): domain Eukaryota; kingdom Metazoa; phylum Chordata; class Hyperoartia; order Petromyzontiformes; family Petromyzontidae; genus Lethenteron; species Lethenteron reissneri. The sequence goes on from NC_083793.1 coordinate 10,742,199, forward strand.
TTGTAGTTTGTCTCATTTGAATGGGATTTACTCGTGGATCCATTTGCACCAGGTCAATCTTTCAGACCTTTAGCAGAAAGGAAATCCACAACATTTGAAAACACATATACACTAAGCAAATAAATACACAATGCACATAAGAAGCAATATTAATTGCATTAAGTGTTACAAGCCTACTGTGTAGAGGACTTTACATCTATAACAAATATTTACAGCCCTTTGTGAATCCACTGATGGATTAAGGCCTCCACACGCCACACAGGTTGTTCGACCTTACTTGACCATAATTCACCATGCCGGCCAATGGAGACCAGATTAGATATTACTTGCCACTGATGTTTTAACAGTTGACCATAATTAAACGTTGGCCTCCCGGTTCATACAGAGAGCAGTGTGCAAACCGCTGCATCACTGCTCCACTCCTACAGAGTACTTTTTAATTAACTCACGCAAGATGTACGCGATGTGCGCCGTGTGAGCCGTGTGCCATGTAAGTTGTGAGGTGGTGTTCCGTGCAATACCTGTGACAAAACATCAGCTCCTCCACTGAGGCCATTCTGGGCTGGACACACAACCATGTACATAACACAGGCATGAGCTTGTGCACAAAAATACGGAGAGGTCCTGCACAGGGCATCAATCGCTAAAATAGTCACAATAGCACTTAGAAAACAACACACACAGCACAATGCCTGGCTGAAAGCGATGGGATAGCCTTGCTCTTCTGACAATTTGAAAATCGATGGGGGGAAAACATAAATTTGCATTTTTCTTTGCAGCTGTCAGTGCATAATCCAGTGTCAGCAAATTGCCCTGGAAATTACATCAAAGAACCCCTCTTGAAGCCTTTTCAACAGAGCTATTCATCCAAACTTGGGTCACACCTTTTAAATTCCTGCAAATATTGTCCGTAGCATATCAAACTACCATTTTACATAGCTGGAATAAGGCAAAACCAAGGATTACATTTGTTTAACATGATGAGTTTTCTGTCCAACCATAGATAAAGAAAAAGACAAAGATCCCCCATATAGCCTTTACAGACGTTTGTGGGCAAGTGCTGTTAGTGAGCACCTCATGAAGGTTGGCACAGTACATGGAGGGGTGGGTGGCCAGCAACACGCCCGACCGCCGTTGTCTCCCTAGTGGCGATGTTTACACACCACACCACCAGGTACTCATTTGAGGCTAAGTCAATCTAGGAGTGGACCGGTTCAAATCATTGTCACTGGTGTTGGTGATGAATGGGAATCGAATTCGGGTCACTGGGTTCATAGCGCAGCACGTTAACTGCTACACCACCATTCCCCAAAGCCATAGGTAAACAGGCTGAGATCAACTCGACAGCTGAGATCTGGATTCAAAGCCAGGTTCTCAACGGTGCCAACTGCGTGCTGTATATTCTGGACTACTCAGCTTTCCATCTTGGGTTCAAACCGTGACTGCATCAGCTCTATCCATCTGTCCGCAACTTTGGGTTACAATAACTCTCGTAAACGTTATTCAATATTAAAGACATTTGATTTTAAAGTTGTGTTACTATTGGAAACTGACCCTGATGAAAATTGCTCAAATTAATCAAAAGGTTGTTGCGAAGCTCGGAAGGTAACAATGTCGCCAATTAAATATTAACGAAGTCCAAAAGCATGCTCGACTGTGTTACAGAATGCGTGTGTATGCATGAATTTGCTTCCTTGCTAACCATGAGCTGTAGCTCATCTACTGGTTTCGGTGTTGAGAATGCAGTGTTGTCTCCACCGTGCCAAGATTGCCCACCTCCACAACAGAGCAGCGGGGCAGCAGCCCAGAGCGCGTGATGGATGCCAGCACTTGCTTCGCTCGCTCGGGGCACTCAACGTGGCTGCATCGACGAGGGGAGAACACCCACGCATGAGTGACAACCACGCACTCGTACAGTCAAACTTATCTTATCCATGGTGATGTGTTACTGGCAGACTCTATTTCAGGTTTATGTTTTCCTGCCATTTGTAACATAGATCATGCCCAGAGAGAATACCATCCGAAAGCTAGAAGCGCTTGAGATTCATTGTGGAGGACGGGCTGGACAGGGAAATTTTGGAACAATAAAATGTTAAAAATAATGGGAAGCCAAAGCCTGATGCTGGACTGAGTCGGACCGAGGCAGCTGGCAGATACCATCTGGATGTGTAATGCGAGGCTCGCGTACTTTTGGGAAATCAAAGGGAGAAGAGCAAGCGGAGAAAAGTCAGACATGGCGGTGGGATGACATTAAAGAAGTGAACCGAACTCTTTAACACTTCAAGGGAAACAATGACAGCCTGTGCTGAGGGTAAGTACTGGCAAATATCGATTGTCTACATCCAAACTCGCGGCTGACAGAAATATTTGAGGTTGAACATTACGAGTGTTTGTGGTTCACTGTGGAAACGTAATGAGCTGGGGAAGCACCTCTCCCAGGGGCAGGAGACTATCTCCATGCGCGTGTCGAACACCAGGCCTGTCCCATACGCACACTCCACGTGCTGTGGCACATCCTGCAGACGCACGTGCAAGCATTCTTAAATCACACGTGCGTGCACATACAACATAAGAAGTTTAACATGCATGCATACATACAGATTGTTGGAGCAAGTAATGTTAAGACAGTAGCTGGTAAGGCTGGCACAGCACACCTGAGGGGGTGGCGTGGCATGCACCAGGCCTGACTGCCTCTGTCTCCTCAGTGGCGATATTTACACACGGCACCAGGTACTCAATAAAGGCTAAGTCTACCTAGTGTAGGTACAGGAACAGCTAAGATAATCGCCACTGATATTAGCTGCGGCCGGGAATCACACTCCAGTCGCTGGGTTTGTAGCACGGTGCATTAACCATAATGCCACCGCCTCACCCTGCATACGCAACAACACAGTGCGACTTCAGCCTCAATGCTCTCATTCGTCTGCGTGTGTGTCTTTTCATGGGAGTGAATGTAAGGATGGGTGCGTTACCAGCTGGGCCATACGCCTTCCCATCCTGTCCTGCTTGACTTGAGCTATACGATCACTCTTCCGGCTCTCCTGTGACATCTTTTGCCTGTTCCTCCGCTTGCCACCCGCCTGTTATCCAAGGCACACACACACACGTGAACACTCGCTGGCATACGCATATGAGAGCTTCACTTAGAAACACCGCAGGCTCAACATGATCAAGTTGCCGTAGTCTACACGTAGAGGTCACGCAGGTTTAATTTACAAAACTTCACCACACTGGTGAATGCGGGTTGAAGACGAGGGGCATAGATGCCGGAGCATAGACATGTAGTACAGAAATATGTTTAGCCACACAAGTACAAACTGTTTGCATATTTGATCGGACATATTAAAATGAAAAGATCCTTTAAGAGAAACTTAACCTACTTGCAAACAATAAAACATGCGTAATGAAAATGTTGTTGGCTATGTGTTTGGAGGGGGGCAGTGGATAACGCACTGCGCTATGAATGCGGCCCCTGAGTTCGGCCTTATTCAATTTTTGACCAGCAGGACTGAGAGTTGGCCAAGCTCTGGTGAGGATTAACTTGCTGATTAACCCCTAATTAATGTATAATCTGACTTGTGTTCATACCGACGATGGCTTCTCACGACCTCTGCCAGGACAATGATCCATTTTGCCAGCTCCTGCCAGACAAATGACAATTGGTTAAGTGTTGACATACCAACTGCTGTGAATAAAACACCACCTTGCTTAAATTTCCTGCTTAGTTCACTAAGCTTGATACGAGGAAACGTGCTTTTTAAAAAGTCTACTTTCATGAGAAATGGTTTAAAGATGAAACTTGGCTCCATTACAGCCCCTCCTTAAAGGGGGTCCTCTGTTTCTATTGTGCTAAATACTTTGCAACACAAAAGTCTAAGCTTGCATCAAAAGCAGATTCAGCTTTTGTCAAGAATGGCTTTCAAAATTGGAAGAAGGCACTGCAGAAATATAGTGCGCATAAAGACAGCCAGTGTCACAAATTAGCTGTGATGACTCGGATTCAGGAGCCAAAACCTGTGAATGTGCAACTTTCACATGAGCTTGAAAGACAGCAGCAACAAGCGAAGAGAAATCGTATGAAGATTGTTGGGGGTGTCAAGTACTTGGCACGGCAGGGTCTGGCTTTTCGAGGAGTTGATAAGGAGAGTGGGATTTTCAGCCAGCTTCTAAAGTACAAGGCAAAGGCCGATGCAGAGCTGACTACCTGGCTGAAAGGTCACTTTGATTTGACCAGTCCCCAAATGCAAAACCAAATTTTTTAAGTGGTGGGCAATACAATCGTCGAAGAAATTGTGTTGGAAATAACATCAATGCCAGTGGTCCAGTTTGCATTTATCATTGATGGCACCCAGGATACATCAGGAGTTGAGCAGGAGTCAATATGGTTGCGCTTTGTAGATGCAGATCTACAACCAAAGGAAGAATTCCTGGGACTCTACGAAGTGTCATCAACGACAGGGCAAAATATAGCCAAGATGGCATGTGATGATGCTCTAGGTCTTCCTCTGCCACAAATATGGCTGGACGTTTGCAGGGGGTGCAAGCCATTTTAAGGAAAGAACAACCACTGGCTATGTATTGTCACTGTGGTCCACACTGCGTGAACTTAGTTACGCAGGCTGCCTGTGTAGCCTCTCCACTAGTAAGATAATAAATGGGCCTGGTGCATGAATTTGGGGGCTTCTTTAATCAATCTGGCAATTTCAAGGTGATTTTCCAGGAAATCACAAAATCAGAGCATGGTTTCACCTCGTTGAAACCTCTCTGTCCCACCAGGTGGACTGTTCGCACCCCTGCCATCCGCTCAGTTCTCAGCCAGTATGAGTCAATGCTGACAGCCCTTTAAGAAATGGCATCATGCAGCTCATCTGACACTTCAAGGCCAATGGTCTTCATGGAACATTTCTAAAAGGGAACACTGTGCTCGGCCTTGTAATGGCTGAATACCTGATGGGGGATTTGGAGTGCCTGAACACCTCCCTGCAGCTAAGGAAACAGACTGTTTCAGGTATGTTGGAGGCTGTGCACCATGTCAAAACAAGCATGCAGGACAAGCGAACAGAGCACGTTGATGTCTTGTTCACAAAAGCAACTGCTATGGCAACAAAGTTGGACCTACAACCTATTCAGATGCCTCGTATCCGCCAACCTACAAAGCGTTACACCGGTCAGGCTACAGCCCATATCCATCCGGATGCCCCGTCTTTGTACAGAGCGCAATTCTACAATGCCTTGGACACAGTGAATACTCAATTCATATAAAGGTTTGATTAAGCTGGATTCCATAAGCTGCAGCAGCTTGAAAATGTGCTGCTACACAGAGACATGGACAAAGTGGTAGACGAGTATCCTGAATTGAATTCAACACTAGTGCAGGTGCAGCTGGCCATGGTTGAGGCTAATTACATAGATCAAACGAGCTCTGATGCTAGCATTATTAGGGAAATGGTGCCAGAGGTGAGAGGTCTCTTCAGTCAGGTGGAAGCTTTAGTCAGGCTTCTGCGGGTCATCCCTGCCTCCTCTGTAGAGGCTGAGAGGAGTTTTAGTGCCCTGAGGAGGCTTAAGACATGGCTTAGATCTTCGATGAGTCAGACAAGGCTGAATCATGTGGCCATGTGTCACGTGCACCAGGAAAATCTGGACAGACTGGACCTTGATGGAATATGGCAGTCTTTTATCGCTGTCAACGATAAACGCAAAAAGGCCTTTGGATCCTTTGCTTGAAGAATGGCAAGTCAAAACACTTGTCATTGCCTGGAGAGATGAGAGGATAGGAGAGCAGAGGAAATGAGCGGAAATGACTGCAGTTCCGGGGAGAGGAAAAAAAGATGACTGAAGAGAGGAGAAGATAGGACCAGAGGAGATGAGAGGGCTGGAGAGGAGAAGATAGGAGAGAAGAGCAGAGCAAACATTCCTGCTGCCCACCCAAGTTTACTTGTAAATATGAAAATAAAAACAACAATTTGCTCAACCTTGGCCCCAATATCTGGACTTGTCTTCATATAACAATGCATAGATTGCTGTTTATGATTGTGGTTATGGTTGTACTTTGTTCATCCCTAATCTCTGCCATTACATACAATGAAACAAGAAAACGTAACAAGTAAACCCGTAAAAACAAAGTTTTTCACTATAAATCCTTTATATGCGTGGCGGCTAGAGTCCTCTCGTCCTCTGGCTTGAGATGGCTGCCACCTATGGGTCAGATGATTGTCTGCCACCATTAAGCAATTGGTAATTAAATATTTAATTTGTTTTCCCTAAACAGTGTAAAATTTCACGAACATTAATTGTCTCGCACAACGAGTCTGTGTGCAAAATGTCAGCTCGATTGGATCACGGGAAGTGGATTAAAAAACGACCGAAAGATTTGCACGGTCGTAAGCAAGCAAGCAAGCACGCAAGCAAGCAAGCGAACTTAATATAAAGGATTTAAAAAAAGAAATAAACAGAGCAATGTAATACAATACACTATTAGACATTATTGTAAAACATATATAAAAAGTCCATCCCATGTGTTAGTGAATTTTTAAAATATTTTAGGCAGGACATTTTTTTTCATATTTAGATGTTTTTCTGGGAGGGGGGACCCCCAGACCCCCTGGAAGATTTGGTCCCCCCCCCAATGTTAACTACATGGCTACAGCCTTGGCTGGATGGATGTGTGTGGGACTGCATTGCTGGGGGTGTGTGGTATTGATGGATGTGTGTGGTATTGCTGGGGGAGTGTGGTATTGATGGATGTGTGTGGTATTGATGGGGGGGTGTGGTATTGATGGATGTGTGTGGTATTGATGGGGGGGGGGGGTATTGATGGATGTGGGTGGTATTGATGGGGGAGTGTGGTATTGCTGGGGGTGTGTAGTATTGATGAGGGTGTGTGGTATTGATGGGGGAGTGTGGTATTGATGGGGTGTGTGGTATTGATGGGGGTGTGTGGTATTGATGGGGTGTGGTATTGATGGGAGGGTGTGGTATTGATGGGGGAGTGTAGTATTGCTGGATGTGTGTGGTATTGATGGGGGTGTGTGGTATTGATAGATGTGTGTGGTATTGATGGGGGTGTGTGGTATTGATGGGGGTGTGTGGTATTGATGGGGGTGTGTGGTATTGATGGGGGTGTGTGGTATTGATGGGTGGGTGTGGTATTGATGGGGGAGGATGGTATTGATGGGGGTGTGGTATTGATGGGGGTGTGTGGTATTTATGGGGGAGGATGGTATTGATGGGGGAGGGTGGTATTGATGGGGGAGTGTGGTATTGATGGATGTGTGGTATTGATGGGGGTGTGTGGTATTGATGGGGTGTGTGGTTTGATGGGGGTGTGTGGTATTGATGGGGGTGTGTGGTATTGATGGGGGTGTGTGGTATTGCTGGGGGGTGTGGTATTGATGGGGTGTGTGGTATTGATGGGGGTGTGTGGTATTGATGGGGGTGTGTGGTATTGATGGGAGGGTGTGGTATTGATGGGAGAGTGTAGTATTGCTGGATGTGTGTGGTATTGATGGGGGTGTGTGGTATTGATAGATGTGTGTGGTATTGATGGGGGTGTGTGGTATTGATGGGGGAGTGTGGTATTGATGGGGGGGGAGTGGTATTGATGGGGGTGTGTGGTATTGATGGGGTGTGTGGTTTGATGGGGGTGTGTGGTATTGATGGGGGAGTGTGATATTGATGGGGGTGTGTGGTATTGATGGGGGTGTGTGGTATTGATGTGGGAGTGTGGTATTGCTGGGGTGTGTGGTATTGATGGATGTGTGTGGTATTGATGGGGGGGTGTGGTATTGCTGGGGGTGTGGTATTGATGCGGGGTGTGGTATTGCTGGGGGAGTGTGGTATTGATGGGGGTGTGTGGTATTGCTGGGGGTGTGTGGTATTGCTGGGGGTGTGTGGTATTGATGGATGTGTGTGGTATTGATGGGGGGGTGTGGTATTGCTGGGGGTGTGTGGTATTGATGCGGGGTGTGGTATTGCTGGGGGTGTGTGGTATTGATGGGGGTGTGTGGTATTGCTGGGGGTGTGTGGTATTGATGAGGGTGTGTGGTATTGCTGGGGGTGTGCTGTATTGATGGATGTGTGTGGTATTGATGGGGGGGGTGTGTTATTGCTGGGGGTGTGGTATTGATGGGGGGGTGTGATATTGATGGGGGAGTGTGTGTTATTGATGGAGGTGTGGTATTGATGGGAGGGTGTGGTATTGCTGGGGGTGTGTGGTATTGCTGGGGGTGTGTGGTATTGCTGGATGTGTGTAGTATTGCTGGGGGTGTGTGGTATTGATGGGGAGTGTGGTATTGATGGGTGTGTGGTATTGCTGGGGGTGTGTGGTATTGCTGGATGTGTGTAGTATTGCTGGGGGTGTGCGGTATTGCTGGATGTGTGTAGTATTGCTGCGGGTGTGTGGTATTGCTGGATGTGTGTAGTATTGATGGGGGTGTGTGGTATTGCTGGATGACATTGCTGAGTGGATGACGTGTGAGGTGTGCGGGTTGAGTGGTCGAGCATCAAGTCAACAAAGCTCCAGGGTGACACATGTGGGGGGGGAGGTGCGTGTGGGGTGCGTGAACGACTCGAGCAGTACCTGCCGCGGACATCAACAACAACAGCAGCCGCCGCTCGCCGCTAAGGTGGCCGTGTCGTCACCACGGCCCTTGTGCCAGGCTAAGTGCACCTCGAGTCGGCGGATCGCTCGCGCACACCACAACCAAGCGACGGCCGCCACCTTTTTGTAAATCACAGCGCCCTTCGGCAGCCGCGAGCTCGCCGCTCGACGCGATTGGACGGCCGCGCGCACGTGGCTCGCCCCGCGGGCACCGGACCCCGCCCCCCACCCAAACACTGGCCAATCGGAACGACCTCCCTCGTCGAGAATGGTGTGGCCAATCGGAAGGCCGAACGAGCGCGCGCGCCCACCCCCCCACCACCACCCCCGCTTGCGCGTGCGGACTGGGAATTGTGAAGTGGTGGCTGTGAGCGTGCGGTGCCTATGGGGGGGGGGGGGGGGGTGACGGGGGTGGTGGGGGCGGGGGGAGGGAGGGGGGGCCGGGGGGGTGGAGGGGGGGACCAGGAGGAGGGAGGGGGCAGGCATCGGTCGCCAAGGCAACGCCCGGTGCAGGCTCCGTCTCCTCATGGCGGATTTCGTCATGGCAACCAACTTCGTTCAAACTCGTATCCAGTCAGCTGCGACTCGTAGGTGTTCGTAGACAATACAGTGCAATGATCCAAACTTTTAGGGTTGTTTGGGAAGACCTACATATTCTGAGAATGACATCAATCTCTCCTTCATTTTAAATAAGGTTATTTTAACGTGTGCTTCAAAGGCTGGGAGAAAATCTACTTTGAGTAAAAGAAAAAAATATATATGATATTTGGATACTGCATTATTTGGTGTCTTGCTACTTTTGCTTTCTCGAGTTCTAAGCTGAATTACGAACGTCTTTTGATAAATCGATCGCAATATTACGATTGCACCTTAAGGATTCTGTATTAGCTGTGCCCCTTTGAGCGTTCATTATCTGCGGATTCCTGCTATGTTTTTGAAGCAGCCTGCGTCATTCTTGTCATTGGACAGTCCTCGCTGCACTTGGAGTCTCACCAAGCGACGGGGCCGACCCCGCTTCCCCCTCACCGCTCCCCACATAAACACACCCTCACACATTTCCCCACATAGAGCTCCGAGGAGAGGTCTCCTGGCCGGCAGGTTTGTACCCGAAAGCCCTCATAGGGATAATCTTCACGGTTTCCTGCGACCAGGGAATTGGGCGACCTTCCCCGATGCTGGTTCGCACCGAGGCGCTGTGACCCGGGTTGAGATTGCATGGTCACGGCGGGAGCTGTCCAGCCACCACGGTTGAAACGCACCTCCCACACACACGTATCGGCAAGGCAGGGGTTTGCAATCCACAAATGAACGGCGGGAAGACTGGGCGCAATCCACAAACCAACGGCGGGGAAACGGGGTCCAATCCACAAACCAACAGTGGGAAAACGGGGTCCCGCCCACTGTTTGATGAGACGACACAATCCGTCGCGCTAACCGGATTCTAACCGCTCGAAGCCAGCGAGAGGACAGGGGAAGCGCTCTGATTGGCCAGAGGAGCGGCACCCCCTGTTAGGTGATGGGGATAAAGAGAGGGGTGAGGGAGGCATAGGGGACTTCTTCTCAGGTCAGCTTGCGGGCCGATCGCACGAGTGACGTCGTTTGCCTTTGACCCATGACCCCTCGATCCGCGCGTGTGATTGGTGCGTGGGACTGCGCGAGTGGAGGCGTCGCGTTCGATTGCCGGCAAAACCCTAGCGGTTATCAGGGCGGTGCGGTAACGCAAACGAGTCCGGAGATGCCGGCGGGGACCCCGGGGAGAGTTCTCTTTTCTTGGTGAAGGGCAGGGCGGTGCGGTAACGCAAACGAGCCTGGAGATGCAGGCGGGGGAGACCCCGGGGGCCGACGGTCCCCACACATGGACGTACGCGATGCTGAAAGATGGCTACAGATTATTGCCTGGAAGGGGGCTCTGTTTCAAGGAGTGCCAGAAGCCACAAACCCGCGGCCGTCTGAAACGCTTTTCCTTCCAATATTAGGAATCCATTTCGAGCTATGCGCTATTAAATAACCTAGATTGAAAACTCACTTCTTTAGAACTACTTTGTGTTTAGTTTGTTGTCCTTCCCCCGCACCTCCGATTAGCACGGTTGGCTACGTACTGGGGACTTGATGACATTTTGTCATTTTTGTGGATTTTTTTCCCACTAGTTTATTATTGAAGTACCGGTATATTGTTGTAATAAAACACTTCCACGACGTGCTCACTTGATACAGCAATTTTGCTGTGACGGTTTCACCAGAAGACGGAAGCTTGTGTTGCCTCCGAAACGTCGTAATTTAATTTATTTGTTTTCTTTTTTAACCTACGTGACTTTACCGAAAAAACCAAAGAGTGTGCTGAGACTTGCGTCTTTTCTTTTATTAATAACTACTGCTCGGCTCCACACCCCCCTTCCAGATGGTCTCACTCTCTCTCTCCGCTGCCGTAATGCGCGTGCTCCCTCGTCCTCCGTCCCAGCGCGGCTCCGCTCGCTCTCTCTCTCGCTTGCCGCTGGCTGGCGGGGCGCGGGGTGTAGAGCGGGCTTCGCCGACAGAGGTTGCCACGTGGCCGGTGGCGTGGCGAGGTGGCGGAGATGTAGTCCGGACTCCAGGTTCCCACACCGACCCCGAGTCCTCTCACTGCCTCTCCTTATATCGCTCCGAGCCATGCCCCTCCTAGAACCTTCTGGACGCTTCCCGAACGTACCCACGAGCTCCGCCAATTACCTTTGCCCCAGATGGAACCCTTAGCTCTGATTGTCTATGAATGATCCAGCAGTGCCTATGCAGCCCTTCGTCATTCCTCGGTGGCGGTCTCTCATTACATTATCACAGACAAAGTATGACTAAGATGCCCAAAAATATGGCTTATTGTTGCATAAGTGAATTTGAATAAAGTGATTGTGTATTTAACCATATTTAATAAATAAATAAATCGTTAATTTAAGACTGCTATGGAAACCGCCTACTTTCTGTATGAGCATCTCGTTAGTATTTTCATTTTTAATAGACTGTATTAATAATGATTCAGCGTGCGTCCCTTCTCCAGAACCCCACCACTGTTGGAAGAGGGGGCCTGCCCACCCACCTAACTGGAGATTAACACAATAGAAATGTTTGGAGGTGACGATAAAAAAATGAGTATCGTCACCTCTTCCAGGCGAATATCCCACCTCCCCAGACCTGTAGCCCATTCACTCAGGGATTAGATACTGTGCTCACTTTATAGGCAGTATAGATGCTGTTAAAATGGTCATTGTCCCTGTACTTATTTTATATGACCCATATTACTCTTTCTTTTTTTACTGTGCTCAACACAATGATTTCTACTTTTATTTTGTACCATAGGAAGGCTCATATTTAATTTAGTTATCGAACAGCCCCATAACTAAGAGCTGCAAAGAAAGCACATGGTCTGTCATTTCTGGTTTTATTCCGGTTTTATATTAGTGAGCTCTCAGTATATTTAGGGGTCATAGAATGGCTGCCAGGGCCAGATATGGAGGGACTGAGAGCAATTTTCAGCCTTTCTCCTCGAATTATAAATGTACTTTGGTAGCACAAAGTTGATGTCCCAGCATCCGTGTTATAAATCTTTGTTTTGGCTTGACATTTGAAATATGGAATTTCATCTAAAATTATACCAACTTTCCTCGGGACCCTTTTCCAAGTGCTACTCTTGAGCAAATCCCATCTATCAAGATTCATGGTGAATATATATTTTGGAGATAGTGGAAGGAGAGCTAAATGACTGAAATCCACGCTCTGATCCATTCAAATGGGAATATTGAGAAGTTTGAAATGATGGAGAACATATCTAATATCCCTTGACCCCTTAACCAACTTATAAAATAAAACACCACATATGGAAGCCCCCACCGAAGGATCGTAACCTTATCATGGTGGTGAGGTTAATGTGTTTCAATGACCCTCAGAGCTATGCCGCCTGGAGTCTTGTACTCCTGGTAAGGTCTCCCTTGACAAACAGGTCTGGGGGGAGGTTCCAGCCAAATAACGGTCCAAACAAAAGCCCCTTATGAATGGTTCAGAAATATAAAAATCAAAGAACCTCACCCGGACAAGGTATACCAGGACGCCCCCCTGGAGCCAGGCCTGGGGGTGGTGTTCGCTGGCAAGCACCTGGTGGCCGGGTTGACCCACGAAATCCGGTCGGGTCCAGCCTGAAAAGGCTACGTGGTGCTGTTCTGTGGGCCCACCATCCGCAGGACGAAGGGTGAGGGGCGGGTGCGATACTCATATGGCAGGGAGAGGAATGGTCTCGGAAGGACGGGACCTTGGAAATGGACACTAGCTATTGGGATGTGGAATGTCACGTCATTGCGGGGGAAGGAGCCGGAGCTGGTGGAGGAGGTGGAAAGGTATCGACTAGACATAGTCAGCGTCACCTCTACACACAGCAGTGGCACTCGAACCAAACGTCTCGATCGGGGGTGATGTCTCTCCTATTCCGGAGTAACCCCTGGTGAGAGGCCCCGGGTGGATGTGGGGAAACTCACAAGTCCCCGGCTGGGTGCTGTTCAGATAGAGTTTGTCCCAGTGGATGAGAGAGTCGCCTCAATGAGACTACGGGTCTCAGAAAGGAAAATTCTGACTGTTGTCTGTGCTTATGCACCAAACAGCAGGTCAGAGTATTCGGCCTTCTTGGAGATGGTGGATAAAGTGTTCAATAGAGTTCTGCCAACCGACTTCATAGTCTTACTGGGCGACTTTAATGCTCACGTGGGAAAAAATGAAGATAGCTAGAAATGCATGATTGGGAGGAACGGCCCCCCTGATATGAACCCGAATGGTGAGATGTTATTGGAATTCTGCGCTTGTCACAGAATGTCAATAACAAACACCATGTTCGAACACAAGGATTATCATAAGTGTACTTGGTACCAGAGCACCTTTGGCCGAAGATCAATGATTAATTTTATAGTTGTATCATCGGACCTAAGGCCATATGTTCTAGACACTCGGGTGAAGAGAGGGTAAGAGCTGTCAACTGATCACCACCTGATGTTAAGTTGGATCTGACGTTTGGGGCACCGACCAGATAGATGTGGAAGGCCCAAACGAATAGTGCAGGTTTTCTGGGAACATCTGGCGGAAGACCCATTACAGAAAATTTTAAACTTCCACCTCCGGGAAAACTTCTCCGACACTCAAGGGGAGGTTATGGACATTCAGTATGAGTCGACGATGTTCAAGACCTCGATTGTCAATGCAGCTGCGAAAAGCTGTGGCCTGAAGGCAGTTGGTGCCTGTCATGGTGACAACCATAGGACCCGCTGGTGGACACCAGTGGTGAGGGAAGATGTCAAGTTGAAAAAGGGGGATTTCTGAGCTATGCTCGGAAAAAGGTTTCCCAACTCAATTGAGAGGTACCGGCTTGCCAAGAGGGCAGCAGCGGTAGCAGTCGCTGAAGTGAAAGTTTAGTTGTGGGAGGAGTTTGGAGAGGCCATGGAGAGGGACTTCCAGGTAGCCTCAAATATGTTCTAGCAAACCATCCTCGGGGTCGACACGACGTGGCCCAGGCTGTTCTCAGTAAGGGTGGCATAAGATTGAACTCAACTAAGGAGATAGTCGAGAGGTGGAAGGAACACTTTGAGGAGCTCCTCAACCCATGCCCTCCTCTCAGGAGGCAGCCCTGGAAACAGCTGGGGGTCGGATCCATCATGGCTGCTGAAGTTGCTGCGGCAGTCGAGGGCCTTTGTAGCGGCAATGCTGCTGGGGTGGACGAGATTCGCCCAGAGTTGTTGAAAGCGCTGGACAGTGTAGGGGTGTTGTGGGTAACACGCCTCTTCAATGTGGCATGGAAGGGGGGTACAATACCTCTGGAGTGTCAAACTAGTGTCGTGGTCCACAATTTTAAGACAGGAAACCAGAGGCTGTGCTCCAGCTACAGAGGGATCACACTCCTCAGCGTCCCAGGTAAAGCCTATTCCAGAGTGCTGGAGAGGAGGCTGCACCCACTGGTCGAGCCTCAGATTCAGAAGGAACAATGTGGATTCCGTCAGGGTCATGGAACAATGGACCAGCTCTTTTCTCTCTCACAGATATATGGGAGTGTGCTTCTCTGGTCTACCCCTGCTTCGTAGACTTGGAGAAAGCATATCACCTCGTTCCCGGGAATGTCTTGTGGGAGGTGCTGGGGGAGTGTGATATACCGGTGTCACTTTTGTGTGTCATCCGGTTCCTCTATTCCCAGAGTGAAAGCTGTGTCCATATTATTGGTGTTAAATCAAAGTCATTCACTGTGGGTGTTGGACTCCGCCAAGGGTGAGTGCCGGATTATCCTAGTAGCAAAAGTAGCTACATATGCTACGGGCCCCGCACTTTCAAGGGCCCCACGCTAAATGCTTTCAAGCTATCAATTCCGTTCAGTGATTCTGCTCTATTACTATAGTACTATAGTGCCTTCAACTTGTATGAACGACTGTGTGTTAAAGGTTAGCGATTTGTCGTATTATCTGGCTGTATAGTAAATGAAAAAATGCAATTACTTTACTATGGAAGTAAAAAATGTGTTTTAATATGTATGTATCTGTTTTTTTTTATCTAGGGCCCCTTTATGACATATGTTACAAGCCCCATGCTAGCTTAAGGATGCGTCTTGTCTCCACTCCTGTTTGTGATTTTAATGGACAGGATATCAACGCGCAGCCGAGGTATGGAGAGTATCCGGTACGGGGGCATGGAGGTGGCATCGCTGCCTTTTGCAGATGACGTTGTCCTCTCTGCCTTGTCAATCTGTGGTCTCCAGCGTGCACATCAACGGTTTGATGCCGAGTATGAAGCGGCTGGGATGAGGATCAGCACCTTCAAATCTGAGGTCATGGTTCACTCCCAGGAGACGGTGGAGTGTGCTCTCCAGGTGAGGGTGGAACAGCTGCCCTTAGTGGAGGAGTTTAAGCACCTCGGGGTTTCTTTCGCGAATGATGGTAAGTGGGAGCGGGAGATCGACCGGCGGATCGGTGTGACGTCTGCAGTGATGTGGGCACTGTACCGTTCCGTGGTAGTGAAGTGGGAGCTGAGTTTTCAAACAAAGCTCTCGGTTTACAAGTCGATCTACGTTCCCACCCTCACTTATGGTCATGAGCTTTGGGTAATGACCGAAAGGATGAGATCGAGGGTACACGGGGCCGGGTGAAAAGCTCGGTAATCTGGGAAAGCCTCAGAGTCGAGCGGCTGCTTCTCCAGATCGAGAGGAGCTAGTTAAGGTGGTGCGGGCACCTGGTAAGGATGCCCCCCTGTAGACTCCCCCTCAGTGGCGGCTCCTGCAAAATCTCTCAGGGGGGGCAAATGTCTGGATGATTGATAAGGATAAGGTCCACCCATGCAATGGATAAATTAACAGCTTAAGCATGTAAAGGCAACTTCACTTCTTTAATATTAATGTAATAAAGGACTCGATCACTGTGTCTGTCTTCGTTGTCCTTTATTCGGGTTCTTTACACTTGTCCCACACGGCTCTCTCTCAGAGACTCCCCCGCTTGGCAGCCCGATGCTGCCGTCGCTCCCGTAGCCTCTCACTCCACTCTGATGCAGCTCCGCTGCTGATCTCCTCGTGCAGGCCTCCGGCTGCCCTCACTTCAGCCTCAACCGGCTCCCCGTTCCTCCGTGCTCGGTCACCGCTGGCCGACGGTGCCGAGTCTTATTCTGGGTGTGTGGCGATCTCGCCACCCTCCAACCTCCGCCCTGCGTGACCTCACTCTATATCTCTCCCCAACTCTCTCCCTTCTCTTCCGGTTTCTCCCCCTTAAGACTTGATCCCTCTCCCCCACGTGACCTAACTCCTCCCCCCGTGACGTCACATCCGCGAGGCCGTTTACGCCCGCATTACATTAATGAAAAATAAAGTGACTCTTACAATACATTTTGTTTGTTTCTATACTCACTATTATTACAATCCACTCAGTATCTTTTATTAAAGATTCCACTAGGTAGCGACAAATAATATTGTTGACTGAAACGTGCTTACGTATGATGACGTAAGCACGTTAGTGCGAGCCCTCCCGGAAGCCATAGAGAATGCATTGCAGCGCCCGCCGTTCGAAAAAAAACATCTTTGAATGTAAGTCTATGGGAACACTCTGGGCGATTCTCAGCCGGAGTGAAATCGCCCAAAAAGAGGCGGTACTCCACAGAACGTGACATGACGCTGATTGGACTATATCCAGAGGCACAGTAACGGCTGAGATTGGTGGTGCGTCGCCCAATCGCCCTAATGAAGAAACCACCCCTGCTCCCCCTGGAACACCTACCGGGCACGTCCCACTGGGCAAAGACCCCGGGGCCGGCCCAGTACACGCTGACGGGACTATGTCACTCAGCTGGCCTGGGAACGCCTGGGAATTCCCCAGGAAGAGCTCGAGTCTGTGTATAGTAGTGTATAGTATAACACATTCCTGCGGAGTGAGCTGGTAGGAACGTTGGGTTGCTCGTTCATGGCCAGGGTCAATGGCGGCGTGGTGTATTCCGCAAATATGGCCGACTGTGAGGGCGGGCACAAGCCGGCGTGAATAGGTTAAACGTTGAGTTTTATAAGGGCTCCACGGGGTGATCAGCCTCTCCCCACCCAGCCCCACCCTCCCCACCCAGCCCCTCCCCACCCTCCCCTCCCCACCCAGCCCCTCCCCACCCTCCACACCCAGCCCCTCCCCACCCTCCCCTCTCCACCGAGCCCCACCCCTCCCATTTTTGGATGCACGACGGACGGACACAATAATCCTCTGTGGGCTGGTGGAACCAGGTGGTTCCTACCAGTATAATAGTGTATAGTGTATAGCCGTGTATAGTGTAGTAGTCTATAGTAATGGAGTGGTGGAGTCCGTTGCCAGGGAAAGGGGGGGTCTGGACCACCCTACTCAACATGCTGTCGCCACGAGCCTCACCAGGACAAGCGGAATGAGAAACGAACGAACGAACACATGGAAGAAATCGTTTCATCCCATTTGGGAAATCCCTCGAATAAAAATGCGTCTCAAGCCTATAAAATACCAGAAATGTTTAACCTTTATGCGTTGTGACTTGACTCCCGGGCGCACACACTCACATGGGAACAGTTAATCGCCTCTGCTATTACGCTTACCCGTGCTAAAGCCGTGTAATGAATCATGGGAATGCTTAACTTCACAGCTACACAGTAAACATATCCTCGCTCGACCTCCACCAGTTCTGCCTCCTCGTCATATTGTGTGACGTTGCGCGCACACACACAGCGCTCTCGTGCTGCCAAGAAGATTGAGTAATGGATGTCAGCGAGCACCTATTAACGCCAGCATGGCACATGGGGCGGTGTGGCCGGAGCTACGTCTGGCCACCTTCATCGCCCCAGTGCCGGGCTAAACACACTCCCAAACTAATTTATGGCCGAGACCAATCCAAGGGAGGGCAATAATCACTTCAGATACCACTTGCCACTGGTCGCCATGGTCAAAAATTGAACTCCAGTAATTAGGTGTACGGCGCAGTGCGCAAACTGCTGCACCAGATACCAAACGCACGGCAACACATACACATCATTCACGGGGTACATCCCACATGCCTGCTCGTGAGACTGCATAGATCAGTTATCTGCGTTTTAATATACTGTACGCATCAGAACCGAGGCTGCCAAGTAACATTCAAAGTCCAAGCATGCAGCGCATCAGCCAAGTCAGATGACCAATGTTTTATGCAGTGGACCAGGGCCCATTGAGATGCTTCTCTTCAACACATGAAAACTTCGTTTCAGCCTTTGGATGTGCATGCATGTGATTGTGCGTGTGGCGAGCGGTAGTGTAGCGGTTAGGGTGTTGTGCTACGAACCTGGCGACCTGAGTTCGATTCCCACTTACGGCCAATATCAGGGACGATTATCTGAACCGGTCCTGGGCCTTCCCTATGTCGACTCGGCCTCAAATAAGTAACTGATGCGGTGTGTAAATATCACCATTAGGGAGATAAAGGCGGCCGGGCGTGGTGCTAACCACCCACCCCCTCGTGTGCTGTTCCAGCCTTCATAGGTGCTCGCTAACAGCACTTGCCCCAACGGTCTGTAAGGCTATACGGGAGGATCGTCTTTGTGTGTATATCTCAAATTAAAATTCTACTTTCATCCTCTTACAATCCCTCCTCATGTTTTTTTGATTTCCTTATACTTTACTTCCACATTTCTATTTGTGCTATGGGTGTCACGTCATGTGTTGTGAGATGAAAAATGCATTCGAAAGAAGAGGCTTGAGGTCTCTTTGGAAGTGACATTTTTATCGACACACTACCAGATGCACTTTTATTGCTGATAGAAAAACGGATATTTTTGCTATCGGAGACAAATATGGATTTCAGCCAAATTATTTAAAGGAAAAAAAAAACACGTTCAACTGTGGTGTTTGTTTGCAGTCGTTGGATGACCGGGCTGAGACACAAGCCCTACATTTGACAACCAAGTTTAACTACGGGCGGCTGAAACTCAAATTCAAAAACCGAGTCTCGCTGGTGCCAATTCACTGCTCCTATATCTAAGCCACCAGGCAACCTCAAGATTGTTACGTTTTACCGCAAGAACATGGTTTGCTTAACTACAGTCTGTGTCTCTGCAAGATCCGTCTTTTCATTCGCACAAACATTTTTCTAAATCCTCGGTAAACAAGTCACATATGCGCACCAAGTCACGAACACGTGCAAGTGTGAAGACCAGCTGTATTAATGAGAACGTGCAAAGCTGCTGGGCAAGCTCATAAACTCAGAGGTGCACACACTGACAGACACAAGCAGTTACGTCGAACATTGGCCACCACACGGCACTGTTGACTTGTCCCAGACAAGTGACGGGTGGTGGTTAAAAACAATTTCACAGGGAAATTGCCGCTTTGTACCACCTTAAACGGTGCTGAAATCGCACGTTTCATGCGCGCGAGTGGTCAGCCGTGTTTACATGTGGCTCCTCACGCCGCACTTCATCAACGCGCTGTGTTTTCGTTAAGAAACTTTGGAGCCATTGACAACTTGGACGGGGCCGACTGTGGTCGTTGGGACCACAGTGATTGGAAAAAAATTGACAGGAACAGGGCCAAGTTTAATATCGACATTCATGGTATGGCCCCAACCCTGGGTTCAGACACACATTGCACGGGAGCAGCTAGGGGTGGCTGGAGTTCGACAGCAGAAGCTGCTGCCAGACATCCGCCAGGATTGCCCATAAATCTCGGTGAGCTAATGGTGCGAGACCCTGCAGTTTCAGTGGATTGGTTGCATAACGCACACGAACACGCCTCTTAATGCTCACACACATCGGTGTGTGAGATGCACAAATTTGGGCAATTCATCTTGTGCTGTGCAACGGTTGTAAAAGGGAGCTCATTATTCGCTGCTGTGGCGCCAAGTCTGACCGTATTCATCCGGTGTTTTCTTTTGTTGATGTGCGCAGGGATGGACTTCCGTCTGTTGTATGCGCTATTTCACGCTGCGATGGCTGTACTATCAATTAACACACATTGCATAAGAGTTGGATTGTGTTTGGATTGTGATGGTTCAACTCCCATCGGGAGTCAGTGTACACGATTTTCAACGCATACATTGCTGGGTTACCAATCTGAAGTATGAGCACCAATTAAACGTGATCAAACCATTAAGTGTTTGTTATATATGCGTGTCAGATTATATCATGTGCACCCTTGCAGACGAGATGTTCCGTCTTCAAGGGTAAACTTCACCAGGTGTCAAGTATTAATTTAAAACAAATATGCCCTGTTTTTGTTTGAAGAGGTTGAGTAACCGTTTTCCCATTTTTCTTGAAACAGCCACCGCTGGTTTCGATTTAAAGCTTTCGTGACTGCAGGAATTCATCTTCTTGGTTCTTTCGGTAAAGTCACGTAGAAGGGAAATAATAAAATAATAAAAATAAAACATAATAAAATAATTCTCACGACGTTTCGGCCACAACGCAAGCAGCCGTCTTCACCTGAGGACGTCTTCACCTGAGGACGGCTGCTTGCGTTGTGGCCGAAACGTCGTGAGAATTATTTTATTATGTTTTATTTTTATTATTTTATTACTTCCCTTCTACGTGACTTTACCGAAAGAACCAAGAAGAAGCCACCGCTGGTGTCGTATGCTGTGATTGTAATGTGGTGTTTTTGACAGCGGTGGACTGATTGTAACCCTCTGTGATTGGTAGGGAATCTGTCGCATGTAGTTTTATTGAGGATCAGAAATTCTCTCACTGTGTGAAAAAAAACCCATCAGAAATTCTCTCACTGTGTCAAAAAAAATCACTGTCGTTGAGTTCATTTTGGCGAGCGGTATGACTTGTAAACGTATATCTGTCCTGCGGGCCAAGTTAACCCTTCATTAAGATGTCTTTAATATTATACTACACAAGGTGGCAATGTATGTACTACACGTTGTATTTATTTCGCCACCGCACGTAGCCATCCCTGCTTATCGGAGGTGCGGGTGAAGCACTATAATGTGGGAGAAAATACTAACAGGAGATGGAATGATGAATTCAGCTCTTGTACAAATTCTAGGTGGGTTGTTACATCGTAGAACCATGACAGATTGCAACAGCTTGCCTTCATCCAGCAGCGGATTGATCATGGCTGATGATAAGGGGCCGTCCATAAATGACGTCTCGCACTTGGGTGGGGGGAAGGTCAGACATTTGTGACGATGTGTAACGAGGGGGGGGGGGTTGAGAAATGTGACGTTACATCAAAATGCGCAACTTTAAATAAATATAGACAACACGTTCTACTTATTTAAATAGACGTTGTAATAAATGTTTTCCCCTACGGCCTACAACATCAGAGTGCAGCGCACATTAAATACGCACTACAATGACAATAGTTTAATGCGATCTGAAGCATTTTTTATTTTTTTGGGGGGGGGGGGTGGCAGAGCTTTCTGACGTCATATT
Source organism: Lethenteron reissneri (assembly GCF_015708825.2). Classification (NCBI taxonomy): domain Eukaryota; kingdom Metazoa; phylum Chordata; class Hyperoartia; order Petromyzontiformes; family Petromyzontidae; genus Lethenteron; species Lethenteron reissneri. The sequence continues at coordinate 10,763,684 of NC_083793.1, forward strand.
TGAGGGGGGCTCTGACTTTTTGTGACGCCGTGTAACGATGGGGGGGGGGGGGGTTCAAAAATCGTCAAAAATCGCGTGACGTCATTTATGGACGGCCCCTGTGTGTATATGACCTGCCTTGGGCTGACCAGCAGATGGCAGGCTTGGGGTGACTTTAAAAAATGTTCACTATTAAGAGCTGTTCATTCTATTACAGCAAACTAGATTCGAAGCTTTCGTGAATGCCGGAATAACTCTTTGGTTCTTTGGGTAAAGTCGCGTAGAAAGAAATTAAATTAAATAATAATACAATACGACGTTTCGATTGCAACACAAGCAACCATCATCAGGTACAAATGAATGAGAAAACAAACATCGTAAACTTGGAAATATAATGCAATACAACACAGAGAGAGCAGAGAGAGACTAGAGTATATATCTGTGATTGTGTGTCTGTCTGTGTGTCTCCGTATCTATGTTTTGTCTCTCTCTCTCTCTCAAATTTAGCAATCTTTTGAAGAACGTTAATCAACCAGGTGGGGTGTTGACTGTTGTGTTGGCCGACTCTTTGTGTTGTATTGCATTATATTTCCAAGTTTACTATGTTTGTTTTCTCATTCATTTGTACCTGATGATGATTGCTTGTGTTGCAATCGAAACGTCGTATTCTATTATTATTTAATCTATTACAGCGTTTAGAGACTCAATTGTGCGCTCACAATTATTGCAATGAGACACTTCCTCACATTTTAATTAAACCACCGTACGAGTACGTACTAATGTCGTATTGCGGTGCGTGGTGGTAAATCCGTGCGTTCTCTGCTGACCAGTAACTTTAATATCTTTTATAGCGAACAAAGTTTCACACATGAGGACAGCCTGAGTGCAATATAGTAAGGGCTACGGTACAACGTCGCATATCTGACCACCACATATCCATTCTAACCAAATACTGTAATTACCCACGTCAGTGTAAGGGTGTAACTGGAATTTCTACAGATATTCCCACGCGTCACCTTTTCATAGATTCGCCTATACCTCAGTCACCAGCGATTTGATAACGAGACGTTGTTGTTGTTGTTGTGTATTTTTGTAATTGTGACATGAAAAAGGGGTGGAATTGCAGTACTGTACTCGCAGACTCGGCATTTGAATGAATCCTCACAATTATAGCGCATCCAGGGGACGCAGGGGTGACGCGATCCCGAGACGTGCCATACGTACGAATCGGAATTTTTTTTTTGTAAACATTGGATTCGATGCATGTAACGGCGTGGTTTCACAATCAATGCCGGTATATGCGTCGATGCATCGTTACACCCAAAATGTGTTACTATACTCCTCGCAAATGTTTTTTGGTTTGGCCATGTTTGTTTGTTGTAGTACGGAGTTAAACTGATGGCTTTAATCTAAGTTGTCTTGTGGTTGTTGTTTGACTTGCATGCCACTGGGATTTTTGCACACAGCGTTGGTGTACGGTGCTTTTTCTGGAAGATTTTGCTGTTTTTCCTGGATTTTTCTGTTTGCGCATAGTCACTTTAAGATGTTTTCTTGTTCATGTTTTTGTTTTTTGTTTGTTGCGGTTGCACCCGATTCAAAAGCCGAATGGCTCACAGGGCTATACCAAATAAATGAGACAGAAAAAACTGACCATTCTCTATCCAGTGGTGGATGAAGGAATCCCCACGCCGTCACCGTTTGTTCGGGTCTCGTGCTGCCCGAGCCCATCAACCTCGCGGTGACGAACAAAGCTCCCACCTCCATCGTGCAAGTCATCTCGGACACACTCTCTCATTTGGCTGCCATTACATCACCAGACTTTGACCACTGGACACCATCCGAGCGATGCGTACTGCCCGTGCCCACTTCAATGCTTCTACGCCACTATGCCCCCCGCTGCACCACACATTCATCGCCGCCTTCCAGGTGGCCTCTTCTCAGTCACCGCCAATTGTTTATTGCTTCCTCCTTCTCCCCGTGTTTGTTGGAAAACTGCCCAACCTGTGTGCCGTTTGTCCCACTGCCTGTCCCCCATGTGCAATTCATTTCATTGGGCCACTGTTCCATGCCATGTGTCTCGAAAGCGCTGCTGCCCACTACTCAACATTCAACTGTTCACCTAAAGAGGGATGTGTGTTTGTTTGCCTGCTCGCAAACAAAGTACAGGGCCACAGCCACACCTTGGAAGTTAGGGAGGTGGGGTCGTTCGAGCTCACGGTGCCCGGCGTTATTGGTTAAAATGCAGAGACAGCGACCCAAGCAAATGCTTCGGGCTCCGAGCACATAAATGGGCCCTGGGATTAATGTACATAGATATAGGTGCATCAAATATCGGCTCGATTCAAATCCGAATATACATAAGAGCTGATGGACATACAAAACGATTCTTGATTTGAAGCTTTCGTGACTGCAGGAGTCCATACTCGTTGGTTCTTTCAGTAAAGTCGTGACTTTACCGAAAGAAGCAAAGAGTATGTATACAAAAACTAATAAAAAGCGCTACCATCTTCTCGATCTTGTCTGCGTTTCCCTTCTCTCATCTCAATAAATCTCTGCGATCTATATTTGTGCCTATGTCTCTCCACTCCCTTTTCACTTCGTATATCTATGTTCGTATATTCTCATATCGGTAGGATGTTATACGGTAAATGGAAAGGGTGGGAGGGCCCTAGGAATACGTTCTGCTTGCGACCCCCAATGTGCCGGCAGCACCACCAATTTATTTGCCAATGATCTCATTATATTTGCCACGTGTGTAGCACTGACGAACCCTATTTAGCATGTAGAACTATGTTTAACTAAATTGAACCACAGTTCCGATAATTACGGTACGTCTGCTCAACTACTGACTCGCTACGGTGTATTTAAAGGTCCTGTCATCGACATATTTACCAGATATATGTCACCTTGTTGAGGGTTAAAAGAAAAAAATCGATCAACTGGATCATGGTCCCCCCCCCCCGAAAGTTTGTGGGAGTCTCTTAGTAAAATCAAAAACTGTTGAGGGGAGTCCAAAGACAAAGATCCACCTTGTAGCCTTCACAGACTTTTGAGGAAAGTGCTGTTCGCGAGCGCCTGTGCGGGGATGTGAGGCCAGCACCGCGCCCGACCAGACACCCAGAGCACACGCAGTGGCTGGGCCCACGGACCCTCTTGGACTACACAATGTGGTAGAATTTCCAGGTAGCCGATTTAAGGAAGCTTATTTGTTCAAACAAAAACAGACAAAAAACTCACACGCAATCTGGTCCCGCGATTATATGCGCCTCGCTCGCACGAGGGCCTTTACCCACGGAATCGCAGATCGTGTCCGTGCGTAAATCTACGACTTCAACAAACCATAAACGCGCTCTACGCATACAACGAGCACATTATTTCCCATACATTACACGTGGTTTTGCGTTATCTGTGCCGTTGTTTTATCTGCCACCATCCCCCCTTCTCCGCACCTCTCCCCACCACCAATAGCTCGGATTATAATCAAAGAGTTTAATCTATTTTGTCAGTGTAACTAAATTCCGGGCATGCAATCGCTATACTTCCACTGCGGTGACTTTGCGAGGTGCTCATGTGTTTTCGGTTTGCCAATGGAGTTCTTTTTTTTTAAAGGTACTGAATCTCATTACATTTGTCAATGTTTATTTTTGCCGCTGATTTGTTTTTCTTGCCGGCTTCACCAGCTGTGATAAAAAGATAAAACTACTGCAGTATAACGTATTGGAATCGGGCTGTCATTCTACCGAGTTGCAGTTCAAAGCGAATTTACCGTAGTCCCACTTGTTAAAAAAAGAAATAGGTTCACGTTAAGATCGTGAGAGATGTCTGACTTATTGGGGATACATACCTACATCATCCAGCAGTGGATTGATCATGACTGATGATAGTGATGTTTCGTCTTCTCCTGAATACATTTATTGCAGATAAAGATAAGCATGTGCACATATTTGTTTCTGTGAGGGATTTTCTGCCAAGGCGATACATTTTAAGTATCCATTTGCTCAAACATGTTACACATTTACTTGAGCAAAAAAAAATAGAAAGCTGGTGTAACAGATGTCGTCATCGTCGTTGAGGTTACGTCATATATGTTTTTTACATAACTTATTTTTGCAAGTAACCATGTCAATTATGTCCAGTACTCGGGAAGGCCTTGTTGTCCCTTCCGTAAATTGAGTTATTGGCTTCGTCTCAGAGGAAACTGGAGAACACCCACCACGCACACGAAGAGTATAACACTCGAATCTACACACCGATAGATTAGATAATCTATCGCCGTACAGCTGGCCATCTCAAAGCCCAAGCCTGCAACACCTGCTATTACCAAGAGTCTTACATCCATGGCATACGTCGCGAGCCGTCCCTCGCGTACGGCGAATCTGGACGACTGCCCCGGGCCCCGCGCTTGGGGGGGGGGTGGAGGCACGCTTCAACGTCACGATGTCAGATGTAATACTTCCAGTTGAGTTTGAAGGCATCGAGGGGCTCACACGGTGGGGGTTGCCCGGGGTCCCGCATCCCCCCCCCCGTCCCCCCGTCCCCTGGACAGCCCTGCATCTATCCAAGTCAGCGGCCCAAAAATGTTTCTCACCCAGCACACCGCATCCAGTCGACCTCTCGCTATGGCTGTGGCTACTCAGTCACGTGTCACCTACTCCCGAACTGGACATCATTCAGTGGCCAATTAAACCCTGACACCGTCAATGTACTAACCAGGTTCAACCCAGCGTGGCTTCAGATATCTGACGAAATCTGTTGCGTTGAGGGTGATTTGGTCATAGGAAAGTAAATAAATGGTAAAATATTTGTCCCCTGTGCTTCAATTGCTCAGCAGGTAGTAAAAGCTGTATCACCGTTTGCAAAGCACCAATAAACATAAAACAATAATCAGTGTAAAAATGCCTCTACAGGGGGCAAAGTACGGGGTTGTTTGTAAATGTGTAAATACCCTTCTGAAATTTAAAGGCAGAAAATACAGTATATAGAAAAAAATACAGTAAAAAGAAAACATTAGATTTCAAAGCCTCCATGTCTCCAAAGCCTGGTGTCTCCACCAATCTCAATTCTGTTCACTTATTATTCAATCCGTTAACGCTCTCCAGACACGTGGTTCAACCTTCCATCTGTACTTTTCTAGAAAGGTGAGTAGAGTTGAGGGTGAAATGCATGGGAAGGAGAAAAGGAACGGTGGATGGGAACAGATAAGAGTAATAACGGGGAAAATGCCAGGAAAATGATGGAAAGTGACCGAAAAAAGTGTACCAAAGGGTCAGGAAAGATGAGGATGGGGGAGGATGCGTCCGGTTGGCTACGTACGGTGCGAAAGAAGTTCAACATATTGTGCATACATGATGAGCTCGCCGCTGCATAGAGGAACGGCGTCTGTTTTCACGGGGGGCGGTGGGGAGGAGGGTGGGGGGGGGTGCCGAGTGGGGGTGGACACACTCATGAGGTGGCGTCATTTACGAGAAGCTCGGGCTGATTTAGATAGATGGAGCAATTGCTTTCACAATATTAAATCAATCGCCTGGTGAGAAGGGGGATATGTATTCGAATTCACTGGGGTATATAAATAAACGGATCGCCGTGTATAATTGTGTAAGCTCTGTGTGTGTGCGCGATCAAACGGAGGGTGCTTGGCTTCGCTGAGGATGCGTTGTGTCGGTTCGACTCTACGACTTTCAATATCTACTTAATTGCTTTAGCGTCAACATTTCACGTGGGAGGCGCATCGGTTCACTGACGATTAACATCGTACGTCTGCGCCAGTGCACGAGACTCGGATGAATGTAGAACTTCAGGATGTCCCCACCTTGTTTCACATTGACCAATATTTCTCCGTTCAAATACAAAATAATGAAAATGCACGCTACACGCGCCGAATGATCGGTAAAACACGCTCCACGTTGACATTAGCTTGAATCGACACTCCCCACGTCACGTGTGATATTCGTTCACACACAGAGGTCCTTCCCTAAATCTATCTGGCAAGTCACTAGCATTAGGTCAAGCAAGGCTGGCTGCTGATGAGACACTCAATGACGAATCCGTTACAGGGTTTTGCTTGTATTGATTCAATGTTGCTGAAATTATGCACTCCCTAGAAGGCCATGTAGCTGATGGGATGTGTAAAAATACAGATTTTTCTGTGTGTTGAGGGACATATGTGGAGGCGTATCGTCAGCGTATGTATGGTTAGTTAATTTGAATCGGCTTTCTAAAAGATAAAGATCCCCCGAAAAGTCTTTACAGACTGTAGGGATGTTAACGGCCTGTTTAGGGCAAGTGCTGTTAGAGCACCTATCTAAGCCAACACGACACACGGGGGGGTGGGTGGCCCACACCACGCCCGGCCGCCTTTGTCTCCCTAGTGCCCAAGTTTACACGCCGCACAAGGTACTCATTTTAGGCTGAGTTGACCTAGGGGAGGTCCAGGACCGTTTCAGATAATCGTCCACCGCATGAGCAACCCACGCATCCGGTCCCAGCATTGTCAAAGCCCCCCCCCCCCTCCAGGATAGAGCCCCCCCCCCCCTCACGACTGTGATGATAAACCCCGCCTGCTCTTGGCAATGACCTTTAACCCCTCGGGCTCACGATGCCCACTCGATTCAACCGCCCACGGTTTAACCACGTGGGTGGTTGTGTTGAGTTCATCTGCAACTCCCTCGTGACATAAACTTTGCCACCGAAGATTAATAACACTGTGTAACAATTTTTTTTGTTCCTGGGTAGTAAGTGTTATTTCCTAATTGTTTATGCCTATTATTCCCCACAAATTGTTTATGCCTATTATTCCCCACAAACTTTGCTTTTGTGACCAGGACAGTGATATTTTGAAACTTACCTATTTTCAATGAGAAAACAGGCGAATTTGTGTCTTTTCGTTCACATAAAGTCAGAAAAAACAACATATGAATCAAAATCAACATGTATTTATACTAAAACAATATTTAGACACCAAGGCGCACTACCACAGGCGGGACTGGCCACAGCGGACCGAGTTCTCTGTGGGGAGGAGCAATCTCGAAAAACTACTCACTTCTAAATCTTTTGTAGTCATTTTTGTATTACTTTAGTATAAAAACATGTTAATTTTGATTCATATGTTGCTGTTTTTTTTACTTTATGTGAACAAAAAGACACAAATGTGGCCGTTTTCTCATTGAAAATAGGTACATTTAAAAATATCACTGTCCTGGTCACTAAAGAAAAGTTTGTGGGGAATAATAGCCATTTTCAATACTTTTTGGGCATCAGCAATTACGAAATAACACTTCCTACCCAGGAACAAAAATTGTGTTACATAGTATCATACATCCTCCACCTACCCACCCACCCCAACCTCGTCATCATGATCAATAAAAATGATAATCATCAGCCATGATTTGTCCACTGCTGAATTGAAGGCCACCACCACCATCCATCACTGTCCGCGGAGACCAAATATCACTCGTGCAAGACCGGCAATGAAATGGCAGCGACAGGAGTCCACGATCCGTCTCGCCATCTGCAACACGAGCTGGCTTCATCACTCCGTCTCCGCGGTGATACTCCGCCCCTAGTCTCTTCCATCATCATCATCACCGCCACCAAAGATAAAGACAACCAATCTCCCCTTGTGTGGTCTCACACCCCCCTTCACGGAAACACAAGCGACGTGGGGAGGCCTTCATCCAGCAGTGGATTGGTTACAAGAAGGCAAACACCCCCCACCCACCCATCCCTCCCAGCCGTAGATTCGTGCCGAGACTTCTCCGGGACAAGCGCTGTTCAGCGAGCTCCTCTGGAACGGCAGAGCACGCGAGATACGAACCGGAGCAGAACGCCCCCCTGTGCTCACAACAACCCAGCAGCCCCTCTCAGTCGGCGAGGATGCATGCTGCTCCTCCTAATTGTGATTAAGCTCTTTGTTGTAATCAAAAGCATCTCCTCCTCCTCCTTCTTCCCCGTGCTGCCTGTGACCACAGTGGGTATAGCTGGAGACTTCCTTTTTCCGCCTCTGCGTGCCGAGCCTGGCTCTGACATCACTCTCTGGGAAGCACACGCGCTCCTGGCTCGTGAGCGGCGCGAGGCAGCGCCCGGAAGAGAGCAGGCGGCGTGCCCACGACTGACAGACAGTCTGGGAGATAGCGAGGGGGAGAGACGCACACACACTCACACACGCGGCGGAGAGCGAGACCGGGAGGTTCGGCGGACGAAGAGTGAGACCGAGAGACTTGCAGACGGACGGGGGAGACGGAGACGGGCGGAGAGACACACACACAGACTACACACACACAGACTACAGACACACAGACTAAAGACACACACACAGACTACACACACACAGACTACACACACACAGTGACTACAGACACACAGACTACACACACGCACACAGACTACAGAGACACACAGACTACAGACACACAGACTACAGAGACACACACACAGGCTACAGACACACACAGAGACTACAGAGACACACACACAGACTACAGAGAAACACACAGACTACAGAGACACACACAGACTACACACACAGACTACACACACAGACTACATACACACAGAGACTACACACACACAGAGACTACAGAGACACACACACAGACTACACACACAGAGACTACAGACACACACAGGCGGAGAGACACACGAGCTCAAGCACTGAGAAACAGACGAACGAACAGACAGATAGACAAACGTACACAGACGCACTGAGTGACAAACCTCCAGACCGACAGATAGCCTCGCCCGACTGAAAGCCCGACTCACTGGCAGGCACACGAGCAGACAGAGACAGGGGAAAGAGAGAGAGAGTCGGACAGAGGCAGGTACACACACAGACATACACGCGTGCGGACAGAGACAGGGGGTAGAGAGAGAGAGTCGGACAGAGGCAGGTACACAGACAGACAGACAGACACGCGTGCGGACAGAGAGGCATCGCACGGATGCCCAGAGACTCAGACGCGCATCTCAGCGGTTGAGTGATCACCGTAAATCGCTCCACTGAACTCTACCCGACCCACCCCACCCTCGGCGCTCCTCCGCGGGCACTCGCCTCTCGCAACAAGTTCCACAGCGAAGAGGAGGACATGGCAGAGAACAAGAAAGGGGCGAGCAGTGGAGTGGCCTCCATCGGGGACTTTGACCCCCTGCAAGCCAGCGCGCCCGCCACCAAGGTGGAGGTGAGCGTGTCCTGCAGGTGAGTCTGTCCGGAGTGTCCAGCAGTTGATAGAACATGATAAGTGCTTCACGTGCGTCTCCTCCTTCAGCTCGACTACATGTGTGCCCAATGTCAGCTTTCTAACTCTTCTCTAAGTGTGTTAAATCATCTGATCTCACCCCCCCCCCCCCCGCTATTTTGTGGAGGGGAGCCCACAATGGGGGCCCAAGGTTTTTAACATCGACTTGGGCAGAAAACGTCTTTGGCAGAGGTGATGGCCAACGGTCGAGACTAACGACGGAGTGGCAGGCAAAGGATGGAACATGCCCGAGAAGACGTCCACGGAAACCGCGGAGACGGAGCGACGAAATGAGATCGCGCGCAGCTCTGTGGATGGATTCTCGCATCGCGAGACCGTGGGCCATCGGGGGTGGTTAGGGGAGGCCTCCATCCAGCAGTGGATAGATCATGGCCCAGGAATTCGCGTTCATCCTGTGTCAACGTGTTTGGGCACGCGTTTGTTTGTGTGTGCTTACGAAATACAGCGATACCGGGCGCGATTCCGGGTGATTTGCTCAAACGCCGCGTGTGCGTGTATCGACCTGTGCAGACGTAAGTCGCTCTGCGTGTTGTCTGTTGGTGGTTTCCATTGGCAATGCAGGTTCGTAAACCGCGTGCTCTGCATCTCGCTTGCTCTCACGAGCACAGCCACGAAATGTGGGAGGTTCGTTGAGAATAGAAGGGAGGTGGAGGGAAGGACATCTCTGTTGCGAATCGGTTATGGTTGATAGTATATACTCCAGGCTTAATGTCTCGTTCAATATTGTGTGGGCCGCTGGTGGAAAGGGCACGTGATTCACAGCCAGAGTGAGGGTGATTTCAGGATGTGTGCCAGATCCGGAAATATTTGTCGAGAGAGCCCCGTCGACTGCTGCAGTGAAGCGCCGAACGTACTGTACCGGAGATGAAGACGAAATGGTCCTGAATTTGCCCGATCTTATCGGATCTCAGACGCTGAGCGGAGTTGGGCCTGGTTGGAAATTTGGACGGGTGACCTGCACCGGTGACCTGCACCAGGGACTTGCCAGCTGTAGGTAGCGTGGAGAGGAGATGGCGATGCTGGATATCACGCGTTCTCGTACGCGTGCTGGTCTCATTCCACATGAAGGCTGACCGTTATGAATGGAATTGGCCACGAAAAAAAAGCCTCATCACGTAAAAAAAAGATGTGTGTACATACTCTTTGGTTATTTCAGTAAAGTCACGTGGGTATAAAATAAAATAAATCACGACGTTTCTGGCGCAACACAAGCGCTTGTGACTTTACCGAAAGAACCAAAGAGTATGTGTGTACACTTAATTTAGCTCAATTCCAGGTCTGAAATTTTTTTGTAAAAATATATATTTTCGTTTGACCGTCATGCATTGAACGTCGCTCTCAAGTGGCAGAGAGGGTGGGAAACTGCTGTCTCCTACTGAGTGGAAGAAAGCTCACTTGAAGGGATCTCAGATGTAGTTTCCTGATATGGGGCCGTCCATAAATGACGTCACGCACCTAGGGGGGGGGATCAGACATTTGTGACAATGTGTGACGAGGGGGGGGGGGTGAGAAATGTGACGTAACATCAAAATGCGCAACTTTAAATAAATATAGACAACACGTTCTACTTCATTAAATAGACTTTTTCATAAATGTTTTCTCCTACAACATCAGAGTGCAGCGCCACATTAAATACGCACTACAATGACAATAGTTTAAGGCGATTTGAAGCATGTTTTATTTGGGGGGGGGGGCAGAGCTTTGTGACGTCGTATTTGAGGGGGGGTCTGACTTTTTGTGACGCCGTGTGACTAGGGTGGGGGGGGGGGGACTAAAAAATCGTCCAAAATCGCGTGACGTCATTTATGGACGGCCCCTATCTACTTCTACGGGCCATGAACGGACACGAGGCTTGATGGTTGTTTAACGATACCTGCGCACGCTGGCTGGTCGGGGCGAGTTTATTCAGGTTTAACTCGCCCCTCACCTGAGCCACAAGCCCGAATCGAACTATCGTCGCGAGGGTTCATGACGCAGGGGAAAAACAAACCCTTGAGCACTTGAACGTGCGTGTGTGTGGTTTGATGTAGGAATAAAGATAAAATCGGGCTAACGGTGTGTGCATGTGGTCTTTGGTCACGTTGGCGTGATGGCGCAAACACCAAAGTCACCTCAGCCGGTGACAAATAGGAATGTCAAGTAAGAGTATTTGTGACGTGGCTAATTATTCTGACAGGGGGGAAGAGACGCGCGTCGTTAAGTCAATTTTATATTTGTTTACAGGCGTCGGCGCCAATCGCGTTAACACTCGACAACAACAACAAAAAGTTAGAACATTCTAAACAATGAGTGTAAGTACATATTTACTTTCCATCTATAGCAGGGTTGGACAACCTTTCAAAGACGAAGATAAACATTTTTTGTCTTTGACCCAAATAGTTCGAGAGCCGCTTTACACGCAGAGAGAGCCACTTGTACACAACACACAGCAGTAGCAGCAGCAGGTGTACAGGAGATAACGACACACATTCTGACTTTAAAAAACACAAAATAGGCGATGGAATAAACTGTGCCTAATCAGTGTTTGTCACCCTTAGGTATTCATTAACAACGCAGTTTGACTGTTGTACATTTCATCGCCACCAAGACATCCCACAGTGACCCACTCCATGTCAGATGTAATACATTGCTTATTATCTCTGCGTTAAATGATGTTTAGGATTTCATTTGTTTATGACTTTTAAAAAACGGCTGCCCGTGAGAGGGTCAGCGAAAGAGCCACGAGGGGTGAGGCCAAAGAGCTACGAATCGCAGCTTGCAGACCCCTGCCTGAGCTATCCTCAGAGTAGAGAGATGCGGGTCTTGAGGATTCTACCCTCGACTCAGGCGCAGCTCCACTGCCGAACAAAAGTCCACATCAGCACGCCTCACATCCAGCTCTGCACCGATGCGTTCGAACATACAATTATGATTATTGTCGTTTTACTCAGGAGAGCCTCGGCAAGTCCCAAGAGGAGCCCGCCAAGTTTTGTCAGGAGGGTGGCAATGTTGCCACGCACGTAATCCCAATCGAGCAATTTGCAGGTAACCGTTCAGCATTTGGGATGTTTCGGCAAATATCAGAATCATTGTGGTTATTTTTTTTGTTAGCTAAATCAAATCATGGTTACATTTTATATTGCACGAGCTTCTATTTAAAAAAATAGATATATAGAACTCACGACAATTCATGTTGTTGTTGTACACTTTGTCTGCACCTCCGATTAACACGGTTGGTTACGTACGGTGCGAAAGAAGTTCAACATACGTACATACGCATGTACAGTATATGGGCAATTCTATGGTAACGGTATAACAAGACCACTATCCAGGCACATTAGTCATGGCAATTATGTGGGCTTTATTTATGTGCGTGCACCAGCCTCCTGTATATGTCTGCGGGCAATTCCACGGGAACGGAATTACAAGACTGTCACACGGGCATATGAGATACGTCGTGGACTTGGAATGGCACCGGGAGATAGAGAGAGAAACGCACAGATCATGAGAATGTACGCGCGGGTTAACGATATCGTTCCAACCGCTAGCACAAGTGGGCTTGGGCAGTACACGTCGCGAGAAAAGACGGTCAAGACTTTACGATGGAGCGGCGGCAGGCCAGGAAAGGGGCACGCATGAGAGCGTGTCCGCCGCGGAGATGGAGCGGGAGAAATGTGTGCAGGTCCTGGGTCGAGTATTGCCTTGGAGGACCGTGAGAGATTGCAGCTTTCGTGCAGCAGCAGTGGATTGGCTGGTGATAATGATGATGGGTGGCATAGACGTTTATACATATTTATTATCGCAAACAATCCACAGTGACAGAATTGCAAAAACACTATCGTTGTTGTGTGTATTGCACCAGATTTTTTTTTATCAACCATAACCGTGAAAATGACACGTGCGTTAATTTATGTGATTTTTCGGAAGTGGCTCGTGGGGTCAGAGCGCTGAGCCGACACCGCTGTGACCCTGAGTTTGAATGCAGGCAGCCGCCAGTGATTAAGCCAGGTTCTTAAGTGTAGAGAGCTGATAGTCTCAGCTCGGTCACCAATGACTGAACGTAAGAATAACAACGCATACAATTTGGTACTGCACTTAAATTGGTTGAATTCCAGCTCGGGCGAGTTAAAATCTCAGTTTGACTGCCATGCGACGAACGTTGCTACCACACACAGAGCGAGTGGGAAAGTGCTGCCCTCTACTGTGTGGACCAGAGGTCACTTGAAGGGATCCTAGGGGTAGCTCTGTGGTATCTGCTTCCGCGGGTCATTCTCGGACACAACGGATTGCACTCGCTGTGCGAGTTACACGAATGGATTTTTCGGCTCGTGATATGTTGCCGAGAGTAGAATCAGGATAAAATTTTGGAGGAAATTACCAAAAGAATTTAGATTAGATTTTATGTGACTGTCAGATTCTGTATTTCAATCTGTAATTCCATTATCGTTTAATTGACAGCTTATATATATTTATTTTAAAACCCCTGTAACAGCGGACCAGTCTTTAATAAACCCAGGGCATTGGGGCCAAGGAACACACTGTCTCCGGCGAGCGTGTGTGGGCAGTTGTGGATGGAGGAAGGGAATTCCCCCCAAAGCGCAGCGGGAACGTGGAGGAAAATGGGTCATGGCCACCTGGGCAGACGGTGATGATGAATGCTCCTGGAATATATATATTTTTTTCCCTTCTGCTCCCCGCGCTCGCCGGGTGCTGCTAGCAATGGCTTCCTTGCGATCTGGCAGTACGAGGGCACGACGACACGTGGCAGTATCGGACGCTGCCACGTTGTGGACGGTCAGCACGCTGGACTTGCGACGCAGAGGGCACCGGTCCGATATCTCGCCATGCGGCCGTTATAACGGCGACCCGATCGCTCGCAGTGCGTAGAGCCAATGGGCCTCCTCGGAGCACATCAGAACTCATGTCAGAGACATCCAGCAACCGCTGTATTCTACAAACGCAGGGTGGGAAGTTGCCCGTCATTCTGCCTGTACACTCTGAGCGTGCTCTGTGTGTGCAGACTCTCTGTACATTACGTTTGTACACTCTGAAATGTGTCAAGCTGTTTAGGGACAATTTAATAATCATGCAAAAATGCCCGGATATTTGGTGATAGTCTGCATAGATGATCAAGAAGTCCGTGCGAATAGCTATGAGGCAGGCTCTGTGAATTTAAATAAAAATGTGAAATGTTGTTACAGAGGAATCGGAATCTGATATTGCGACAGTTGGCATATTGTGATAATGGATATTGTGTCGTATCGTACCAAGACATCTGAGCACTGCTGCACTTTCGTTGTCGCAATTCACGGTGGAAGTCGTCAATTCTTCCGCGTGCACGCTCTGTCTGGAAGCCCTGTACACTCTGTGCGCTCTGAAATGGGTCACGCTGCTTTTGGGGACATGCAAATATTCCGTGCGGTGTGTTCAGGCAGACTCTGTGAAAGTTCAAGCAGCCTGCATGAATTCTGGATTTTCCTTTAAGCAACAAAAATGTTTTTTTCAGTGATTTGCCCGACTGTGATCCATCTTTCTACATTTACCAGTATTGTCAATTCAACTGCAAGTTGTCATTACGTGTTGTGCAAGCCTGATGATTGATCTATACACCACCGAATCAAATTGAGGGTGCTTACTACATCATGCTAACTACCTTGCCTGGTATACAGGAGGTCGTGGGTTTGTAGGTTCGATCCCGACTCTGAAGACTGCTGTATATTTTGCATGTTCTCCCCGTAGTTGCATGGGTTTTTCTCCGGGACTTCGGGTTTTCCCTCCAAATTTAAAAACATGCGTTTAGCGTATTTGGCTGCTCTACATTTCCATGTGATAAGCCAATTTGTTGAGCTATCATTTGCGGTCAGGTTGCTTCTGAAAAATAAGCGAATATCTCAGTGGGCCTTACCTGCTAAATTAAAAAAAATGGTTTAGTTTATATGGGGCCCACATGGACAGCTAAACGCACATAATCTCTACTGTAATTAAAATCAGTATTCTCTGTGTCACGTGTGACGCAAAGACAAAGATCCCTCATATAGCCTTAACAAACTGCTTGGGCAAGTGCTGTTAGCAGGCATCTTTCAAGGCCGGCATGGCACACGCGGGGAGGGTGGCCAGCACCTTCGTCTCCAAAAGTGGCGATGTTCATACACCGCACCAGGTACTCATTTGAGGCTGAGTCGACCTAACGGAGGTGTTGGCCATGAGCGGGAATCCAACCCGTGTCGCCAGGTTAGTAGCGCAGCACGCTCACCGCTACACTACTTGTAACACAGGCACGCACACACACGCGCGCGCGCGGTCGTTAGCTGAATTTGAATCGGTTTTCTTTAGATCGCGTGGGACCCACACTTGCACGCACACAAGGGCTGTCTCTCAATTTCTGTCAGCACTCCTTCACGCGGGACGCGTTTAGCAATCATCAGGCTCGTGCGACGCGGAATAACGCAATTGGCATTGCAAACGTAGCGGGGTCGCAAGGACCGGGGTTCGGACAGTCACGGTGCAGCGCCATGCACGGCTGGATTGACCGTCGTAACATGGTCCCCACGACCAGGTTCTAAACATTCTGGGGGAGGTCAGAAAATCCTTGGCAGCCAGAGATTGCTGGCGATTTCTGGCGCCCTGCGCATCGCCAATAAACTCTTGCCGCGGGCAGAATTGTGTATTGGAAGAGTTGTGTGGGAATTTATGGTTCCATATAGCTTTAGGCACGGGGGCAATAAAGGTGGCATGCACAGGTGGTGTATACACAAGCAAGCAGTGGTGGCCACTGGCTAAATATATTGGGGGGGTTGTGAACAGGGAAAGGGGGGAGGTATGGGAGATACATGGACGTGTATGTATGTTATGGAAGTAACAACGGTAATACTAATTGCCGCTAAAATAGCATCGCAACACGAGCAGCATCGAGCACATGCAGCAGTAAAATATAAAATGTATGAGAATAAGGTTAGAATTATAAAAGCAAAGTTTAGAAAAAATCATTATACACCCGGCCGGGTGTTGTGGAAAGCCCTCTCCTATTACGAGGGTGATTTAAGTGCAGTAACTGACATGTGTAAGCGCAGCAAGGGAGCTGGTAGTGGCTGCTCACGTGGCCTGTAACCCAGCACTGTGGAGGCAGCAGCGAGGGTTGGTGGATCACCGCACTGATGTTGTGAATCTCCCTGCCCGTGAGTGGTGGGCAGTGGGGACGTGATAAGCCAGGGCTCGCCAGGAGAAGGAGGTACAGCAAAATGTGCACTTTGACCTGTTGCAGCTGTGTGCAGGATAGAGTGTTGCTCCTTCACACGCATGAGTTTGCTCCGGGTGCTCCGGAAAATATGGTTGCAGCATCTGGACATATGGCAAACCAGCACGCCGGATTTGGCTGATGAGACGAAAGAAGGTCTACATTTTGATTTAAAGCTTTCGTGACTGCAGGGATGATGATTGCTTCTTCTGCGTGGCTCCGGTCGCATCCACAGCCACCACCGCCCTCTCTGTGCAGCGTTGGTGCCAAGTGCTGAGAGCGAAGGGCGCAGTGGTATTTCCTAACGTTATGCAACCGCTGGCTGGGGGTCTCCAGCTACATTCCAACTTATAAATACTGCACTGGACAAGGCTTCATCGCTACACGAACGAGCAGACTGTACGTCTCTTTCCCATATCTGTCAATATAAAATAACAATATCAGCAACAACAATATTACTTACACAACCCTTCTGGGAGTTGTGTAATTTCAGCAAACGTTAATTTCACCGGCATGGCCTACGTAAGTGCAGAGCAATAAATCTAAAATGTCATTGAGGTGGTTGAGCCAGATGATTGCGTCAGGAGGAGCGGAGCGTTGCATCGCTACGTGACGATGCCTCCTTATTCGTGCGTGTGAATCGGCCATTGAGCCGTTGCATGTTCGTTCCATGGTTTCTGTTCTGGGTGGCCACAGTCGCTCACCTGAGATTAGTAAATTTCCCATTTGTCCGTCAAGTGTCTGCATCTGTCCATGGTTAGTGCAGTGGACGCAGTTGAGGATTGTGGCCCATTACCTTCGTGGAAGATCGAGGCCACGGATCTTCCGCGTCGTCGGATCGTTCACGACTTCTTGTAAACTCCATTCGGCTTTTAAATAATTATCATCATCATCGGGGTTTTCGTCGCTTTGTTGAAGGTTAAGCGCGTGTGTCCAAAAAGGGCCTTGCTGCGTGACTTCAGGCGGCGGCTGGTGAGGGGACGTGATTGAGATCCTCCAGGTGGAGGGGCGCGATGCACGTTTCCCACCATTCGCTTGCGTGACAACACGGGGAGCCAGCGAGCGCGCTGGGGTTTGACTCTGGGGTGCCAGTGGTGTATCACCACGTGTGCAGTTGGACATCAGCAAGTCGAGTGTGGCTACTTCTCTGATCCATACCGGTGCTGCACTTTGCTTGGCTCGCGAGCACACGAGCGGAGCCGTCGCTGGTGTCCGTGGCTCCGATGCTGGTGCTTCCCCACCCCAGCTTTGTGTGCTTGGCTCAGCTTGTGGACCAGGTTGAACATTGCCTTCGCCTTGGTGGTGGAAAGGTCGGCCCGCGGGTCCAGCTTCTCTCTCCAGGATTGGTCGCAGTGGGGGGGGGGGGGGGGGTCACGTTCGTCGCAAGAAAAAAAAGGCACTCTCAAGGTGCACGCCAAGCGTTCCCGTTCTCGAGATGGAATGCGGGGACCGTTGTTTTGTGGGCGTTTGGCCTGAGCCTGCATTTCCGGAAATATCCCTCCACGGCGGTGTTTGGGTCCCTGTCAAGGTGCACTCGGTGTCGTTGAAGGTGGCTGCTTGTGTTGCCAGCAGCATTGCTTCAAGGCAAGCAATACTCTGGGCTGGTTTTGACACGTGGCGTCTCATCAGCAGAGTCAGGCTTGCTTCAATCAATGCTGGCGAACTGTCGGTCTTACAGACAAGGACCCGCTCGTTACACTCCGGGGCCCGAGTTCGACGCAAAATTATATTACTATAATAAGCAGACGATAAGACATATTGTCTGCTTATTTATTTCGTTATTTATATTCTCTCCGACGACGACGCTAATGATGTTGTTATTTTTGTCCGTTGGCATCAGTTGAGCCTTGTCTTCCCGTTGTTGTCATGGCGATTAAATTTGCCCCCATTCGCCCAGCGAACACATTCCTGGGATACTTTCATCAGCGACGTGGGCGCGGCGTCCCCGCGGTTCTCATGAAAGATTAATCCCGAGTGAGAAAAAGAAACATGTCGACGCGTTTGGAGATGTGAAATGTAACTTCGACGAAATATTCTGTGCGGGATGTGAGAGTGCACATGTACAGTCAGGTGTCATTGGCATTAATTATCCAGCGTCTCCCCAATTCTGGGGTGCCACCGTGGCTAGGAGATGTTAACTACCTCGCCTGGTACGCAGGAGGTCGTGGGTTTGATCCCGACGCTGACACCTGCTGTATATTTGGAGTTTGCATGTCTCTGTGTCTCATCATCATCATCATCACGGTGGCTAGGAGATGTTAACTACCTCGCCTGGTACGCAGGAGGTCGTGGGTTTGATCCCGACGCTGACACCTGCTGTATATTTGGAGTTTGCATGTCTCTGTGTCTCATCATCATCATCATCACGGTGGCTAGGAGATGTTAACTACCTCGCCTGGTACGCAGGAGGTCGTGGGTTTGATCCCGACGCTGACACCTGCTGCTGTATATTTGGAGTTTGCGTGTCTCTCTCCCAGTGGTCGCGTGCATTTTCCTCCGGGTCCTCCGGTTTTTCCCTCCACATTTACAAACACGTGTTTTTTGGCGGCTATAAAATCCCACGCCATAAGCCACTTTGTTGAGCTATAAATTGTGGCCAGGTCGCTTCTGAAAAAGATCTATATAGCTCAGTGGGTCTTACCTGGTAAAATAAAAAACATGCATATTTAATCCGGTTAAGAATAGACTGACTTTATCTCGTTTTTACATCGCCTGCCTTCGTACCCATTCGTTTGTAATCACCTCCCTCCCCCACAATTCCGGCGATCGATCCGATCAAGAGCCCATGCTTATTTCCCCTCGTTCGTGCCGTTTCATTTGTCTTCTGTCTCGTTCGCTGCATATTACTTGTTTTTAAATGTACCTGTTAGGAGATGAATTTGCATAACCGTTAAGATCGGGGTATAGGGGCCCTTTGAGCCAAGGAGCTCGTTCAAGGGTGACCCCAGAGCGGAATGGAGGAGGAAAGGGGGAGGAGGGAGGCAAAGGGGTGTGGGAGGGGTGGTGAAAGGGAAGATACAGTGCAGAAAAATGCAACATATTGTGAATCATTCTTACACGCGCATCAATGCACGCATTGTAAGAATTGATTGTCATCGTTGATTCACCATTCAATGCCTCGTAGAGTGAAACGCCACACGTGGCCCTGGCGGCAGAGCAAGGGGCTGGCGGTTGGAAAGGTTGCTAGTTCACATCCTGGTTGGGGCTAGCGTCCCTTCCCATGGGATCGATAACATTAATTATCACACTTTTGTAGGGAAGTCAACAGCGTTTTTTCTTTTTCTGAACAGACTCACATTCACCACAGGAAAATGTGGAATTTCCGTCACTGGCTCAAGTCAGGGTTGTGAAGGGGAGATAAGAGCATCGAGGCTTCAAATGCTCAGTTGAGAAATGAATTTTCCATTATTGACTTCCACTCCCTGCGTAATGTTTGGCCCGCGCCTGGCCCTCACTCTGCCCAGACCTGCTTGCCAAGTTCCAGCTTAAACTGCCAAAACCGCTTCGGGTTTGGCCAGGGGGGGGGGTGGGGGGGGTTGAGAATGTGGACGGCACTTCCACAATTTCGGGGAAACCTCGGCCAGCCGTCATCGCCGCGACCCAGCAGACGCACAATGGCTGGACCGACTAATGTTGTTGGACTGGGATTTACCCCGAAGCAACTGAAAGTAGCATGCTTTGGCATTGGCAGAGATGATATTTACCAGTTGATGAAGATACACTGATATATAAACAGTATATCCATGGGTGGGGTTTGGGGGGGGGGCACCGAGGGGGGCAATGCCCCCCCCCCCCCAACTGGGCACCTTTATTAATTTGTTTTCAGTAGTTTACAATTAAGATCAAACATAAATAAATTATATCACCCGCGATTCATAATATGAGGGACAAAGCGAACCCCTGCCCCCCCCCCCCCAAATATAGAAGTCAAACTCCACCTGTGTATTTATCCAGTCTCTGTCATTGTCGTCATCATCATCCATGGTCAGCCCACTGTTGGATGAAGAGCTCCTCAGCCCGACGCCACTTCTCACGATCTTGCGATGCACTAATCCACCGAGTGCGTGACACACGAGCTGAATTCATCACTCCATCTCACTGGTGTTGTGTCATCTCTGATGCATTCCATTCCTTGGCGATAGATCCCGCATGAAGCCAAGCGTGGCATACCTAACAGTGAAGTTGCATTCCTTGATGCTCTTGTCATGTATTCTGTCACGTAATTGTACTCTCAACGCTGTGAAAGTAATTTCACCGAGCCAAATTACATCAGAAGACATATTTCTTCTTCTGATATTAAGATGTATTTGCACGGTAATTCTATTTTGCTTATACCCAGTTCGTCCTGATATGATTATGATGGTGCTGTTATTATGTTTCCTTGCTGAACTTTGCTTTACGTATTTAAAAACAAGTTCGGTGAATTCTGCCGTGGTTAAACAAAATCAAACTAAACCATGAGAGTGATGGGAAAACTCAACACGTTTGTTGGTTACATCGCGGCCTCAAAAAGGGAAAAATACAATCGGTGACGTTTCGGACAATGGCCCTTCCACAAAGCAAATGATGTCGAGGCCAGAGAGAGTAAAATGAATTTGAGATTGCACTTTGATAAAATAAAAATTAAACATTATTTATTTATGGCTTATCAATAGTTACCTATCAGTAATTATTGAGCAAGCAGAAACCCCCATTCGAAAGTAAAATCATAAACCGTTGCTGGCACCTGCTCGAGTGACCGAGTTGCGTCTGGCCAGTGAAAACACCTCTTGTCGAAAGGTGCGTTGACTGAACAATGATTGGTCTACCTCTGGTGGCCATGTGACCTCTGCCTGCGCTCCGATTGGAAGGCATCAACCCTGTTGCTCACCGGGGGGGCAGCAGTGATCAGAATTTGCCAAGCTTTGGGCAACTGATTGTCTGAAAATTGTACATGCGCAGCAAACATTGTGAACCGGGTTTGACTCGAACACAGTGGTGATGCCACCAATAACCGGTACTTGTTGGGGAATGGTGGTGGTGTGTGTTTCACTACAAACCGGACATTTCTTTTTTTAATATTGATGGGGACATACTTCATGTCAATGTTAAGCTGATTATGTGGGTGAGATAATAGCCCACGAGCGCATCCTACTTAACAGGTCATTATCATAACACGGCCCTCTAAAGTCAAGAGTTTAGTCGACCTTGGTTCACCGTTGACTGCATTAATCAGAGCTCTGAGCTGAGTTGCTGGGGTTTAATTTAGAGTTTAAACTCACTGCCTATGATAATAGGGTTTCCCTCCTTTTTTCTGGCAACAAAACTGAAACCTTTTTACAAGGAATCATGTGTGCATTAACCACAATACTTGTGGTCAAAATGCAAACAAAAAACATACTGATAATATATGCATTGTCCTTGAAACTGATTGGTCCACACCAGAGACGGCTTTCTTTTGAGCCTCGTCTCAATTGGTGCTAGACCAGAGGACGCCAAAAGGCGTACAGCTCAAAGACAATGCACTATCAAAGTAATGAGGGCTCGGGGTGAGCATCTACATCATTAGACCTGCTTTGCCAGTACAAAAAAAAGGGGGGGGGAAACCTATTATTATTTCTTGGTACTGGCAAAGGAGGTCTAATGATGTAAATGCTCACCCGAGCCCTCATTACTTTGATAGTGCATTGTCTTTGAACTGTACGACTTTTGGCGTCCTCTGGTCTAGCACCAATTGAGACGAGGCTCAAAACAAAGCCGTCTCTGGTGTGGACCAATCAGTTTCAAGGACAATGCATATATTGTCAGTGTGTTTTTTTTGCATTTTGACCACAAGTATTGTGTTTAATGCCACATGATTCCTTGTAAAAAGGTTTCAGTTTTGTTGCCAGAAAAAAGGGGAAAACCCCTATTATTATATTTTGGTACTGCCAAAGGAGGTCTAATGATGTCACTGCCTATGATTAGACAGGGGTTTTAAGCGTAACCGCTTGATCACATCAGCTCAGTTTCCAATGAACGCACACAGACACACAAAGCCTTGTCAAATTATATCTGGCTTCACCCTTGTTTTAGGAAAATTCCATTTCTAGTCAGTATAAAATATATCGGTTTTAATGTCGTCTTTGTGGCAGGGCGAGTGGAAAAATGCTGCCCCATAGTGCGTGTACAAGCGGTAACTGAAGACATTTCAGAGGTAGCTCTATGATATCCCCTTCCGGAGTGCTGCACCCCTCCGCGAGAGACACAAATTCATTTTCGGCTACCCGCCCCCCTCGCTCATGCCCCATGACCTCCATCACTGAATCGGATGTCACAGGTGCGATTTAACGAGCGCGCCTGAAATGCTGGTAGATTGAGCCTCATTAGTCCACATTCACTGCGAATGTATTCTTTCCCCTAAGTGACCTAGCCTAGCCGCACAGCCACCTTGCCAACCGTGTGTTTGTGTAGGACGATCGCCGATGTCAAAGGAGTAATGCCCCTCATCTCTCCACGCTCTGAATTGGTCCCCCAATTTGTCATTGTCCCCCCCCCCCTTCATCATCACTCTGGTGTCCCCTCCTATTCACCACCCTCTTATCTCCCCTCGCCTTCCCCCCCCCCCCTTATCCTGCAGGAATCTCCTGGACATGGACACGTTCTCCAAGTCGGACCCAAGTAAGTGATGCCTTGACAAAGGCCCACAATGAGAGGCCACAGGAGCAGCCGGTAAAAATGAAAAAAGGGGGTGGGCCCATGGCACTAACGAGTGTGCTGGCGGTGGCAGCCGTGCCAGGACCCACAGGACAAGAGGACCCCCCAGGCGCCGGGCTACTAAGGGGAATGAGAAATTGCACCAGGGCCCCATTGTCATGCTCGCTACACCACTGATAGCCGTGGCTGAGTAATGCGACGGTGTTGAGATGACCTACGGCGTATTAATGTTGAACTTGTTTCGCACCGTACATAGTCAACCGTGCTCATCGGAGGGTCACTGTCCCTGTGATCCACCACTTGGGAGGCAAGAGTTGGTGGATTGCGTGGCATCTGAGAGATGGCAGTTACAGCAACGGGGTGCTTGAATCCTCCTGTGTGGACCTCTGTTATCCTATTGCACGCATGGGTTTTCTCCGGATGCACCCGTTTTCCCTCCGCAAGAAAAATCCAACGTTCATGAATGAGATTGGCCAAACATTCCATGAGATGAGAGGAACCCGTGTAAAAACGAGTCTCGAGACTCGGTGTGTGCTTCCTGTTATAGAGCAGTGGTTCTTGACCTTGGCTGCAGCCTGCACCCCTTTGGTTCTCAGAAAGGGCATCACCCCCCCCCCAGGAGGTACGTGCACCCCAGGTTAAGAACTGCTGGTAGAGAGTATTAATATTGCATCATTACAAAAAATATATAATTATGATTAACAATGGTAATGAATTTGCTTGAATTTGTTTTGTGAATGCACTAGGCTTCAAGTTCATTTATTCAAGTTCATTTATTAGGTATAGCCCTGTGAGCAATTCGGCTCTTGAATAGGGTGCAACCGCAACAAACAAAAAACAAAAACATGAACAAGAAAACATCTTAAAGGGACTATGTGACTATGTGCAAACAGAAAATCCAAGAAAAGACAGCAAAATATTGCAGTATTGCATGCTGCAGCTGCAATATTTCATGCTGCTTTGCGGATCTCAATTAGATGTGAAAGGTGCTGTCCAGCTACTTTGCGATGCCGTATACATTGATATGCACGGTACTTATAATCAGCGGTGCTAAGCACGGGTCCAAAGGCCCAAACACACCAAGCGGGCAGCAACGGGCGGCACCTTTCAGGTTATAATCGGTGCCCGTTAACGTTCACGTGAAGGAGAGGTGCCGTGAACAGTCTGATGCATGCGGAGGCGGCTGCGGCGAAGTCGCTGCCACAACTGTGCCACGCTTTACAAAATGAGCAATAAACAAAACACCTGCTTGGCAAATGTTGCCCCATTGCTGGTGATGGGAGGCACTGGCACCCTTTTCGCTGAGGAAATACGATTGAAGTAAACATTTGGCACGATAAGTAACTGGTCCAGCACTCGACTGTAGGAGCGTTGGCCTGCAAAAAATGTGCTAAATATGAACACATTTACTTTTCCTGCCATCGAGATACTTTTCATGCCACTTTGTCTTTAGAAGCCAGCCTGGCTTTTTGCTGACTTAGCGGTAGAGGGAGTGGCTCGCAATTTAAAGGCAGCCCATCATACCTTCAGGATAGATAAAATTAAGTACTGCTTTATGGGGAAGTCACCAGCGGTTATTCTATGGAAATACTTGCCTTCACCATATGAATGGAGAATTTCCACGACTGGCTCATTTAAGCAAGGAAACCACTTTGACTTTGATGTAAGCGGCACATTCGGACAAACAAAATAAACGTTTATGGGACAGTTATAAAACATTTGGAATTCATCAGTGGCAGCCATGGCCAAACCTACTCAATGTCCTGTGGCTCCAGTAGCCCAAGAACATTGGGCCTGGGTCTCGGCGAGAGCGTTAAGCGTGTCAGCAAGTTTCCCGCTCTTCCAAATCGACTCGAGCAGACGGCCGAGTTCCCCCACTGCGGAGGTAGCTGGCGGTGGCGCTGATCTGCGCGAGTCGAGTCGTTGTGATGATTGTTAGTTTCACGACATCGCGTCTGGCCGGTGAGCTGCGTAGATTCTCCGTCGTCCGCGTTCTCAGTCGTCGAGCTTAGCGGCCATCTCGGGCAAACGTCGCCTCAGACGACGCGATCTCGAGCGTTGTAAGAAGCCAAAGTGATTTCCTGCTCAAACGAGCTGCAAGCCGGTGCTTATCTCCTGTTTACAGCATTGAGGCAGTGGCTGGAAATTACATGTTCACATGACGAGGGCGAGTCCATCCAAAGAACAACCACTTGTTTTACTTCCCCCACAAGGTGGTGCCTATATTATTCATAATAGAGTTACTTGGGTTAGATCGTGAAAATAGAAATGTGTCGTTAAACCTGCCACCACCTGACACAGCCAATTAGTCAGGTTTGTCACAGAAACAAAATATACAAATTTGTAATCTACAAACCTCTCAACCGATACGGTTTACCTGTAATTTTTTACAGGGAAATTAAGTTCTCAGGTCCATATGGCGTACAGCCGTTTTTATTCGGGCAAATAGTTTTTGTCTATTTGTTTGTGTTTCTCCCTTGTGGAACGTCGAGATTTATACGGGTACGGGGCCACCAATGAGGTCTGAATTGGTCTGTAATACGGTAGGCACTGATAAGCAGTTGGCAGGAATGTAACTAGTTCAACATACAAGTGTGTTGGAGCGTAAACCCACAACTTTTACAATTCGAGCACAACATTTCGCCGGTAATTACAAACCAGCCTCGTCAGGCGACAGCCAGAGTTGTAGATAAATCTTCCTGTTTAGGTCTTAAACAGAGAGATAAATGTGATGTCGTCACTTGGATAATACCGATCGCGACAGCCTAGGTGCGTATCTTATCGACTCCAGAGTGACTATGGGCTGAGTGAACCCTCAAACAGGAATTGAACTCGCAACCTTCCGATGCCTCGGCGCTCGCTCTACCACTGAGCCACCTGGGTTGTTGCATGACAAGGGCTCAATTCTTTTAGCCGGGTCCGGCTGTCCGGCTCGGTGATCCGGAAAACATTACCACACCGGGGCACACCGCATCCAAATCCGCTCTCTCGCTGCGCACCGTGGCCGCCGTTCGTCACGTGTGCCACTGACTCCGGTTGAGCGACGACGCAGGAACATTTATTCGGGGGGGGGGGGGGGGGGGAGAAATTAAGCCCCTGGCCGTAACATCTTAAGGAATGTGTAAGCCTGTTCCACCCTCTCGAATAATGTTGAGCAAAATTACATCGGCTCGTAATCCCGTGGGTTTTTTCGCTGCCCCTCCGTGGGGGGAGTAACGCCACGGCCATCGCGCGTTAACTTCACGCTGTGCCGATCTGTGCATGTGTCTGGCCCCCCTTTCCTTCTGTCGTGTCCAGTTTGCGTGATGTACGTCCAAGCCGTAGGCAGCCAGGAGTGGCGGGAGGTAAGGTGTTCTCTCTGTCCCAGTCCTTGCTGTCTATCTGTGTCTGTCTGTCTGCCACGCCACGCCCTAATGCCTGCCTTTAAATGAACACATTCCTGCGGAGGGAGCTGGTAGGAAGGTTGGGTTGCTCGGTCAATAGCCAGGGTCAACGGCGGCGTAAATATGGCCGACCGTGAGGGCGGGCACAAGCCGGCGTGAGGAGGTTAAACGTTGAGTTTTATAAGGGCACCACGGGGTGACCATCCCCTCCCCGCCCCTCCCACCCCCCACCCAGCCCCTCCCCACCCAGCCCCTCCCCACCTTCCCCTCTCCACCCCTCCCATTTTTGGATGCACGACGGACAGACACAATAATCCCCTGTGAGCTGGTGTAACCAGGAGGTTCCTACCAGTAAAATTCCTTTTATTGTCGTAGCGTCCCAAAGAAGCTGTGGTTGGCGTGCTGATCCAAACAACTGCAGAGATCCTGGCTTCGAATCCGGGTTTCACCCGCCCATGATTAAAACCGGGTTAGCCAATCGCAGTGAGTCAATGGTCACATGCTGTGCAGCCCGGTCGCGAATAGCAAAAATACGATCGTGTTACATTCGGTTTATCAGTTGGGATACATTCCAGCTCTGAGAAGAAAAATATCGTTTTGACGGTCACGTGACGAATGTTCCTCTCCAATGCAGAGTGGGTGGGGGGCACTGTCCTCTGCTCGGTGCGCACCAGAGGTGACTTGGAGGGATCTCAGAGGTCGCTCGCTCTGTGCTTTCTGCTTGTTTGGCCTCTATGACACTGACAAAATTTGAAAAAGTTGCAAACTAATTTGCTTAACGAATGAAGACAAGACCGTAGGCAAATTTAAACAAACAGATGGTTAATTCCTAATTTACGTTCCCAACGTGTGCGTGTGTGTCAATGTGTGTGTGTGTCTGTATGTGCGTGTGTCTGTGTTGCTGGGAGCGGTAGTGTCACAGTGTGCCGCACTGCGAACCCGACAATTCGAGTTCAATTCCCTCTCAGCATTGATGAATATCTGAACCGCTCCTGGGCTTCCCCTAGGTCAACTCAACCTCAAATTGAGTACTTAGTACGATGTGTAAACATCACCACTAGGGAGCCAAAGGTGGCCGGGCGTGTTGCTGTGCTGTACAGCCTTCTATAGATGCTCGCTAACAGCAATTGCCCCAACAGTCTCTTAAAGGCTATGAGGGTTGTCTTTGTGTTTGTTTGGGAACGGTGTGTGCGCGGGTGTGGTTTCTGTCGGCAGTTTGGCCGCACGGAGGTGATCGACAACACTCTGAATCCGGACTTCGTGCGGAAGTTCATCATGGACTACCTGTTTGAAGAACGGCAGAACCTTCGCTTTGACCTGTAATGCCACATCGCCTAATCACGCTGTCACTCCAACTCGCTCCCACCAACCCCCCCCCCCCCCCCCCGGCGCACACCCTCGCAGTCGCGCGAGTTGCAGTAGCGTGGACGAGGAGCGCCACGACTCGTTAGATCGATTCTTCCCCGCTCACGATGTGCGCGTCGAATTGGACGCGTGGCAATGTGGCCCTTTGAAAACTTACCCCAAATCGTGCGTGCAAATTACACGATCTTGGGGAGTTTCACAAATGGGGTGGCTTCGCAATAAAATATTGACAATCAACCTGTCGGTGTCATGTTGAAGGTAATTATTTCCTGTTTTGACGACAAACGGCTTATTAATTCAATTCGGCAATTGTTTGACACCCACACCGGTACGTCCGTCACCGTGGGATTTTCACGAGCATTTCTCCCTCATCCAGAAATGTGGACAACGCTATTTCTTGGTAAATCGCGGCCGCGGTCGGTTGAAATCGAGAACCACATGCAGTCAAAGAGCCACTTCACAATTACACTCCCATTTGTCCCGCTCCTTTAAATTGCCTGAGATGTACGTCCAACATCGTGGAAGTGCACTCACGCGACTGGATATGGAGACCGATCGAGCAAATGAATGGGAAACAACACAAACGCGATGGTACAAATGTGGCGATTATTTTTTTTACTCAAATTTATAATGGAGTTTTTACATTAAGAAGTCAACAGAGCTATGTGCTTTTAAATCATCGTCTAGATTGAAAACTCATTTCTTTAGAACTGCTTTTTTGTTCAGTTTATTGTCTCTCCCCCGCACCTCTGATTAGCCACGGCTGGCTATGTACGGCTGCATACACACAACAACACGCACAACACAATCATGCTCGCGCAATATAATATCGATGGACACCTCGCGACTAAACGTGATTCGGGACGCTGTACAGAAACAGCTGACGTGTTTATTTAACAGAGGAGAGGCGGGAGAAAGGCGTTGAAGTGTAAAGGTGTGAGCGATGTCCAGGTATCTGGTGGGATCATTTCGGTGGAGGGAGGGCAGCTTGTGGAGACTTTCATCCAGCGGTGCATTGACCGTGGCCGATGACGCTGGATTCGTAACGCAATGGCCGATTTTCATTGATGAACTATCGGCACCGCTGCCCGCCAGTCCGGTTGCCTCCTTGGATCCCCGCGCAGCAAACGCCCTCTGAGATGTACTCCGGGCACTCGGGCGGGTGGTTAACATGAAGCTGCCGCGCAATTCCCCGCGCAATGCACGAGGAGTTATGAGAGCCCTCCCTCCGTGTAGCCGTCCCCTAATAATGCACAACAGCTCGTGAACGAGATGACTGCACACCCACCGCATCTCACGGTCTCTGACATCTCGTGTTCATCTTCTCCCCGAAGCACCGACGCCTTGTTTACCGCACCGACAATGCACCCCCCCCCCCCTCTCCGTTCGCCGTGTGAGTGGCAGTAATTCATCGTCGTCATCCCCAGCCGATTTCATCGCTCCATCTCTGCTGTAGACTCCCTCTCGGGGAGTGTTCCGCCCTTTGGCTGCCACTCCATTTTCAGTCTCAGCCACACAGGAGTAGAAGCCTTTTTGGGGGTTTTTATTTTTAAGTCAATCTGAAATTTTCGCTGTTGATTATGTTGTTGTTGTTTGTTGCTGTGTTGCCCAGGACCCAATCTCGCTGCGTTGTGATGACCTAAGTCACACCATTTGTTGTTTTCGTTCTGTTTTTTTTTTGGCTTTTAGGTTTGATGTGGATTCACGAAGCTCCAACCTCTCCAAGCATGTGAGTCACGCGCACAGTTCACTCGTGATACAAATACAAAGATCCCCCATATAGCCTTAACAGACCGTTGGGGAAAGTGTTGTTAGCGAGCACCTAATGAAGGCTGGCACGGCACACGAAGGGGTGGGTGGCCACCACCGCGTGCGGCTGCCTTTGTCTCCCTTGTGGCAATGTTTACACGCCACACAAGGTTCTCATTGGAGGCTAATTATGAACTTAGACACACACACGCGCCCACTTACACATTCGTGCGTGTATGCACATGCCTCGTGCCCTCCCACACGCGAGCACACACTTGGCAAGGTTGCTGGCACTTGCGTCACGAGTTATGTAATGGTAAACAATCACACGAGAGTGCTTCGTTAAATACATACGTTCACAATTGGGGCCATCGCTGCTCTCCGATGTGGTTTTCGGACCGTGCCGTGCGTTGTTTTTCGCAACGATGCCCGACGTACTGGGAGCTTCTTCAGGGACTGACTTGAAGAAGATCTCAGCAGGAACGAACGATGCAACACACACGTCGGCGCACACCATGGCACACGTACACACGCGCACCCACACACACACGCGCACGATCTGACCTAATCCATTACCTGTGTGCCATCTTTGTCTGCACTGCCCCTGGGAATAAACAGAAGGTAACATTTGAAAAAAAACAAAAAAAAACACTCTCCCTCCACGAACCACTCCTTCCCTTCGATAGCTGAACCACCAGCACCCTCAACCCTCCCACCACCGTCCTACCAAAGTCTTCATACACCCTCTCCTCCTCCTCGATGGTTCCTTCCGCTCCCGCACCGCAACCTGTTCCTGTCAGTCCCCTCACCGCTGCTCCTAACCCCCACCGCGCACACCCTCCTGGATGTCACGAACCGTTCGGAGCGTGGACATTCTTGGCTGTCACCCCATTGCACCGCAAACAGGCAACGGCCGACCCAGAAACTCGCACACCCACGCACCCCCATGCGACCACGCACCCACACACCCACACACCCACACATCCACACAACCGCACACCCACACACCCGCACACCCGCACACATGCACACCCATGCACCCACACATCCACACACCCACACACCCACACACCCGTACACCCACACACATGCACACCCATGCACCCACACATCCACAAACCCACATGCCCACACACCCACACACCCGCACACCCACATACCCGGAAACCCAAATTAACGGGGCTTGGTTTCTTGCTGGTAGACCGGCGTAAGCACGTGACCGGTAGCCACAGCCATAGCGAGATGTGTACTGGATGTGGCCGTGACGAGAGTGAAAATATTTCCATGGTCACTGGACAATATTTCACGGACAGATTGGCCCGGCTGAAATGAAACCCTGGTCTCACGTAGAGACCCAAAGGCTTAACGTAGACTTAGACAAGCGTGAGCTTACAGAGACATATCGAGAGACCTATACACTCACATATACAGAGCCGCAGTCTCATTCAGATCATTTCTTCCTGAGTTGTTGTTGGTAGCCAGGAGTAAGTGGCAACTTGACCAGCACAGGTTTCCCTTACTTTATGTGGTAGATGCTTTCCAAAAAAAGGGCTTCACAAAGAAAAAAACGCACGAGACAGATGCCTGCCGAGCAGCGCGCACAGTACACGCACAACGCTGAGCAGCGCGCACAGTACACGCACAACGCTGTCCCACACCCGACCGCGTAGCCGCATATGAGAGCGAAATTTGAGCAGAAATAGGTTTGTAGCATATATCCGCAAAATCGCACAAATCGAACTCACACGAAGCGAAAGGAAACCTGAATCTCCAGAGATGTATACTGGGTGTATGGTGTACCGCATGGGGAAACAGGCCTGGGTGTCACCAATGTCTTGTGACGCATGCCATCGAATAAAAGCAATACCATTTGCTTACGCCGCCCAGGTGCCTTGTGGAACACCATCTGCACCACAGATGTGGCACCTGCAAAAATGGCAAGACAAAGATCCCCCCTAGAGCCTTCACAGACTGTTGGGGCAAGGGCTGTTAGCGAGCACCTATGAAGGCCGGCATGGCACACAAGGGGGTGGGTGGCCAGCACCACATACGGCCGCCTTTGTCTCCCCAGTGGCGATGCTTACACACCGCACTGGGTACTCATTTGAGGCTGAGTCGACCTAGGGTAGGCCCAGGACCGATTCAGATAATCGTCACTGGTGTTGGCCGTGAGCGGAAATTGAACCCGGGTCGTCGGGTTCGTAACGCAGCACAGCGCTAACCGCTACACCACCGCTCCCCACACACAAACATACACACGCACATACAGACACGCACACACACACGCACGTACGTGGAAACAGCCTATACCTCCCATTAATGGTTTAAATGGCGGTAATTGTGTAGGTGAATTTTTTTAATTGTACACAGTAAACACGGTTATGACTGTAACAGCGACGTTACATAAGCAGTCTGTGAAGTAGAGAGCAAAAGGCCGCTGGGATTGTGTGTGTGTAGTGCCAGCATGTGTGTCTGTGTGTGCACGTGCGTGTGTGCGTCAATGTGTGTGTGCGTGTGTGCAAGCGGCTATACGAGGGATCTCTTGCACGTGCGCTTGTTGGCACCAATCTTGAATGCGGCAGCCATCTCAGTCAGTTCACCTATAACACCTGGGTCTGTCCCGTGACCTCCTACCCGTATACACTTCACGTGGCCTCAAAGTGCACCTAGCCTGTCACAAGCGCTGTAGTGACATATACCGCCACTTTGTGGCGACTGTTGGCTGCTTTTGTTGCTGTTGTTTGTGGTTCTCATGCGTGCGTATGTGTGTGTGTGTCTTTTGTTGTTGTATATGTGTTGTGTGTGCCTGCGTGTCAATGTACGTGTGTGCACGCGTGTATGTGCGTGCGTGTGTGCATCTGTGTGTATGTGCATATGGGTGCACACACCTGTATGTGCCTGTCTGTGTGTGTGTGCACTTGTGTGTGTGTGTGCGTTTGTGTGTGTCTATGCGCGCGTGTGTGTATGCGCGTGTGTGCACGTGCGCGTGTATACGTGTGTGTGCACGTCTCTACGTGATGTGGGTGTATGTGAGCGTGTTTGCGTGCACGTGCGTGTGCGTGCGTGTGTGCGCGCGTTTGTGTTGTTTGTCTTTGCGTGTGTGCATCTGCGTGTATGTGCATATGGGTGCACACACCTGTATGTGCCTGTCTGTGTGTGAGTGTGCACTTGTGTGTGTGTGTGCGTTTGTGTGTGTCTATGCGCGGGTGTGTGTATGCGCGTGTGTGCACGTGCGCGTGTGTACGTGTGTGTGCACGTCTCTACGTGATGTGGGTGTATGTGAGCGTGTTTGCGTGCACGTGTGTGTGCGTGTATGTGTGCGCGCGTTTGTGTTGTTTGTCTTTGCGTGTGTGCGCGCGCGCGTGTGTACGTGTGTGTGCACGTCTCTACGTGATGTGGGTGTATGTGAGCGTGTTTGCGTGCACGTGCGTGTGCGTGCGTGTGTGCGCGCGTTTGTGTTGTTTGTCTTTGCGTGTGTGCGTGCGCGCGTGCGTGTGCAGGACTTCCTTGGACAGGCGTTCTGCTCTCTGGGCGAGGTGGTGGGATCAGTTGGTAGCCGCCTTGAGAAGCCCCTCGGGTGAGTTCCGGGCAGGAGGCGGTGCCACCGGTCCCCTCTGCGATTGGGCCAAACGGATGGGCGAGCTCAGAGGGGAAGAGCGGGCGTGGGCACCGAACATTCTGCCAACCAAACATCCGCAGAGACGCGCACACACAGCAAGGGAGTTGAGACGTACTCTTGCAAGCGACAACCACCTGCTCGTCAACAAAGACCTCGACGGTGTCACCTCTCCACCAGTTGGGACGCGAGTCCCGATTCCCCCGTCTGGGATATCGCGCTGCTGCTGCTGCTGCTGTCACCATCCTGGAATCTCGCCCCGAGCTCCGGAAGAATGCTGGCGAGCAGAGTGGAGCGACGCGGATGCCCAGAATGAACACGTCACTCGAAACGCAAAAATTCGCACGCCTCCTGGCTTTGACATTCCTCCTCGAAGTCACCGGTGGCGTAACCATCAACCGCGTAAGAACATCAACGGCAGGCCGATGTCCACATGAATGGCAAATTTAAAACGCAAGCCACAGCGGTGCAATCGTGGCCACGCAACCCAAACTGCGAACGACAAAAGTAGTAAACCACTGAAATCTGCGCGCCATCATATGGAGGAGGAATATCAAACCTGAACGAACGCTCGCTCCTCAAGCCCTCTCGTAGCTAGCAGACCTCGACATTGGCATCTAGCTGCTGAACACATTGCCATACTCGAGCATAGAATCGTACCAAGCATATTGGAAAATGCTTTAAGAAAATCACTGGCTCTGACAGGACTGATAGATATCGATGCTGTCAATTTTTGCCTCAATTTTTGCAGAGAAGGCACGGCGATGCTGAGTGGGACCCAACCCCACGCTCCTAACATTTTGCACTTGGGATGATGCACATTACAATAATGGACTTCACTGCCAAAAATAAAGTGTGGGAGTGTGCGAGTGAGAGAATATATTTTCACGCGTGTGTGTTCGGCTGTGGCTATGTGTGCCTGTGGAACAGTAGTGTAACGGTTAGCCCACTGCATTATGAACCTCGATTCCCGCTCACGGCCAACACCAGTGACGAGTATCTGAACTGGTCCTGGGCCTCCCCTAGGTCGACTCAGTCTCAAATAAGTGCCTGGTGCGATGTGTAAACATTTCCACTGGGGAGACAAAGGCGGTCGGGCATGGTGCTGGCCACCCACCCCCTCGTGTGCCGTGCCGGCCCTCATAGGTGCTCGCTAACAGCACTTGCCCCAACAGTCTGTTAAGGCTATACGGGGGGTCTTTGTCTTTGTCTTCGTGTGTGAGCAGGGGAATACCTGGAAAGAAATGTGGGAGCATAATTCTGACGGCTGAGGAACTGGGAAACTGTCGGGTGAGGCCTCTCATTCCCTCCCCTCCCATCTGACCAACAGCAGTGTTTACGGCCATGTGGGAAACACAGCAGTGGTTTTTGTGAATCGCTGGAGATGCAATACTGATGCCTGCGTGTGGGATTCAACACGTCGAAATGTAATACGGGCATCGTCAACAGCAGAGCAGGGTACATCTAAAAATAATGTTCTTTATTTACCCGGGGAAAGCCTCTCCGAGTCTCGAGCTGTCTCTTACAGTGTGAGTGCTATCTTCGAATGTTTTGGATCGTGCCATTTGTGACAGTTTGGCTTTGTGGTTAAACGCTGAATCGTCACGCGGGTGCGACCACGTGGAGTTTCTCCGTTGCGATGTGTAGCTTCCCCGATGTGCACTCTCTTGGGGGTTCATGAGCACACTGGCACCGGGGGATCTCCGGGCCAATCTCGGAGCACGGCAGTTGAAAACAATGAACACGTTTCTTAAATTCTCCCACCGCTTCTGTTCACCCAGCAGTGTGTAAAGTTTACATTTAAATATTATAAATATTCAACTACATTTATTCTACCGGGTAAGGCCCACTAAGCTATGTAGCTCTTTTTCAGATGCGACCTGGCCACAAATGATAGCTCAACGAAGCGGCTTATTGCGCGGAAATTGATAGCAGACAAATACTCTGAACGCGTGTTGATTATAAATGTGGAGGGTGAAAAAAAATCTCGGCTCAAATAGATGTATTTCAAGCAGTGGGATACCCAGAATATGTACTCAGATCTCAAATAAGACGCCTGGTCAGCGTATAGGCCAAAATACCCTCTTACTTTACTGTCTGGTTCTTTCGGTAAAGTCACGTAGAAAGAAAATACATTAAATTATAGAGTACGACGTTTCAATTGCAACACAAGCAACCGTCATCAGGTAGAACTAAATTTGAGAGAGAGACAAAACACAGACACGGAGACACACAGACAGACACACAAGCAGAGAGAGACAACACAGACACACAGAGAGAGACACACAACATAGACACCGTAGAGCTATGTGTAGTAATTCCTGGAGTCACGAAAGCTTCAAATCAAGTTTGACCCTCTTAATTTCTAGATGGGCTTTCTAGAAAAAAATCTCTCTCTGGTGGAGGTCCTTCTGCCGGCATCGGTGAGAGCGTGCAATTGCAGGACCTGCACTTGTAACAACAAAACCTCTGCTCCCAATCCTTCACCTCCATTTCTCTCCGTACAGAGTCAAACTCATTACCAGCTGGATACTCCCATGCCAGTATTGTACTGGGAGCATTCCTATCTCGTTAATTTTTTTGGGAGGGTGGTGGGGGGGCGTTCTCTAGCCACCTGCAAGGCTGCTCGGGGTTCTCAGCAGCTTCGCTCTGACGTTCATTTGTTTAAGCAAAGACAAATTGATTGCACCGGTGCGCACACAATCACAACGCGCGTGTGCGTGTGCGCGTGCGTGTGCACTCCCACCGACAGCGTAGCAGCTAGCGCACGGCGTTACTGACCCCAGGCAACCCTGAGTGCCCATTCCTGACCACGGCTAACATCGTCAGTGGCGATTATTTAAACCGGTCCTGTACCTCCCCTAGGTCGACTCAGCTAAACAATAGCATTTGTTGCGCTGTATAGACGTTAGCACTGGGGAGACAAATGCGGTCGGGTGTGTGTTACAGGGCATTCCACACCTGCTCGTGAGCCGTGCCGGCCTTTATAGGTGCTCTTCTCCAACAGCACTTGCCCCCATAACCTGTTTAGGCTACACGGTATATCTCTGTCTATATGTCTGTGTCCACCCACGCGCGCAAATGCTCACACACCACTGGCCCTCCGAGATCAGGCCGCAAGCCAGGGCCAATTCAATTTTGGGTTATTTAATTCTTCTCTTGGAGACTCAAATTAAACTTCGCCACAAATGCATTCGTTTCCTGCCGAGGGAAGAGCTGATTTCAAATCAATAGCGTGCGGCTTGATTCGATGCTCCCAGGCAACTTGCAAGTGTGTGGCTGCGGAGTGCACTACATCGCACAGCCACATTCGTGCAATCAGCGCCGGCGTTCGTTCTTGTGTCCGCGCACAGAATCACCAGCGGTGCGGTGGCTAATCGCGCCACGTTAGGAGCCCGACCACGCTGACTGAGTTCCATTGCTGGCCGTGGCTAACGGCATCGGTGGCGGAGTATGTGCTGAAACAGAGACTCAAATTAAACTTTATTTTTAACGCTTCGCAACTTAGGTTGACGCCAGCATTTAGGCATTGGCTCTGTCCCTTTTGGCCGCAACATGGGGTCATGCTCGCAAAGGTGGTCCAATGTAGATGAATATTTTTACTTAAAGTTATGTGACCATCAGCGACTTATTCGAGAGAAAAGTTGCCAAACTGACCTAAAGAGGTTGCCTCAAACTTGCAGTCTCAAACCAGCGCGAAATGCACTACAGTCAAAAACTAGAAAACTATCAACTATTTAAATTTTTATACTTTTTGGTTCTTTCGGTAAAGTCACGTAGGTATAAAATAAAATAAATCACGACGTTTCGATTGCAACGCAAGCAATCATCATCAGGTGGGGAAACCACAGCAAGAACATTTTTTGCTGAAGTGGGAGAGAGAGTTGCCGTGGCAAGAGGTTATATAGGTGAGAAAGGGGGGAGGGGCAAGGAGGGAGAGAGAGGGGGGGGTGTGGGGTAGGGGGAGGGGGAGCGCTGCGTGGACGCTAGGAGAGGGACGTGAGGCTGGGGGGGGGGGGGAATAGGCGGGGCTGGAAGTGGGAGACCGAGAGAGCTGGGGATGCGGGGGGGGGGAAATGGGGGGGAAGTTAACTCGGAAAAATTGATATTTTAATTTTACCAGGTAAGGCCCACTGAGCTATGCAGCTCTTTTTCATAAGTGACCTAGCCACAAATGATAGCTCAACGAAGTGGCTTATTACGTGAAAATGTTTAGCGGCCAAATACTCTAAAGGCGTGTTTCTAAATGTGGAGGGAAAAACCGAGGGACCCAGAGAAAAATCCACGCGACCACGCAGAAAACAGACACCGGTCAGGATCGAACCCATATAACACGGCTCATTACACTGCGGATTTGGATATAACTCTGGGTAAACAACGTAAGAGCATGGATGAAAGATAATTTTTGTTGACCAGCAGATCGGTGCTTCGCTACCAGTGGTAAATAAATCGCCACGGCAGAGTCCCAGCGCGTTATCGGTGGCCGATCCAGCCCCCCCTCCCCACTACTCCGCCCCCCTTCCCTCTCGATGGGTTGCGCAAAACGGCAGCGGACAGCCGTCAGCCCCTCACCCCGGCCCCTCTCAACTCCCTCGTTGGGCAGACAGACACGGAGGGTACACACAGCGACGGTGTCGCACGCAGACCCAGAGACCCATACATCTGACGCGGAGACACGGACGCACGCTCATACACTAGCGGACTGTCGGAGCAAGTGCTGTTAGCGAGCATCTATGAAGGCCGGTACGGCACACGAGGGGGTGGTTGAGTGAGCAACACCACGCCCGACCGCCTTTGTCTCCCCAGTGGCGATGTTTACTGCACACCGCACCAGGTACTTATTTGAGGCTGAGTCGACCTAGGGGAGGCCCAGGACCGGTTCAGATAATCGTCACTGGTGTCGACCGTGAGCGAGAATCGCTCCCGGGTCGCCACCGCTCCCCACACACTCAGGAAAATAGACACGAATCGTAAATGGTGTGTATTTACTCTCCAACACGCCGGTGGTGCTGAAGTGGTAACTAATTGGCATGTTTTGTGTACGTGACAAACCTTGCTAATTGGCTGTGAAGGATTGTAGCGGGTTTAACGACGCATTTATATTCACACAATCTCACCAAAGAATACCTCTATGAAAGGGACACGCATGTTCCCCTCTAACGCGGGTAGCGGTGATTGTTACTCATCTCCCCATGACGCCCTGGTTAGGTTTGGGCTTCGACTGCTTGGTTCAAATGTGCAAACCCGGATTTGTGACTCTGACCGCCACCGGTCGGGCTTGCCTGCCACTCGTGAAGATGTCCCAGCACAACAAATTCACGCTGCAAAGTGTCACAGAAACCATGCAAATGACGACGGCAATGATGATGTTAGTTGTCCTGTGGGTTACAGTCAAGTCTGTGGGTGCCATGTGTTGGATTTGTCTTTGTGTCGTCGACTAAAGCAGTCGAATTGTATCGTCGTCAAACACTCGCAAGTTATTAAATATCGGTCTAAGGGATGTGAATTCCCCCCAGCCCCCTCCCCCACCAGCATGTTCAGGTCAACTAGCCAATCAGTGAAGTCAGTGAGTATTGTTAAATACATCTCGTTAATTACCAATTACCATGTCCAGGCTTCCTCCGTGCCCTGCCGTGTCTAGTAACGCCACTACATTATCCTGGTCTGCCTCTTCACTCAGATTCGGTTAGTTTAGTCTCGTCGTGGTGATGATGATGGCAGTGGAGATTATGATGATGATGGTGATGTAAATGATGGTGATGTAAATGATGGTGATGTAAATGATGGTGGGCAGCAGTTGTTGTCCCTCGATAGTTATCGTCCACTCAATGATCATAGTTCACGCCAAAAAAAACACAGGTGACTGATGTTTTCATTTTCGTGACGCCAAGACTGATCAAATGGAATAGCTGGGGACCCCCCCCCCCCCCCCCGGGTCTAAACACTCGGTGAGGCTTTCCTGAGTACATATCACATTATTACCACTGCTACACTCGGCGTTGAGTCGTTGAATGGCCTTGATATCCATCCCTGTGCGATGGCATTAGACACAATGCGGAGCGCGTGTAAGCAGCCCGCGAATAGCAATATTTATCTCTCTCTCTCTGCTGAAGCCCTCTCGTCGTGACCAGCAGCAGTGCCTCGACTTTAGCATCTGGCTCCTGAACACCTTGCTGCTGCTGCTGCTGTCATTGTGCGCCGGCATTGAATAGCAAAACCGCAATGCCCATGTGCTGGTCGAGAGTTACAGAAGGGAATTGTGTATAATAGGCATAGTAGTAGGTTTTTACCCTTTTAAACTAGTACAAAACTGACACCTACTACTATATTTGCCACTGGTAAAAGAGATCTCATAGTATAATAGAAATGTTAAATAGATTAGACACGTTCCTCAGTAACACTCTTGTGTGTGTCCTTGAAAGGAAAAGAGCACAATAGGCGACGTTTCGGCCAGTGGCCTGAAGAAACGGGGTGGATGATAAAGCGTTGGAGACTGCACTTAACACTGTGGGGCCCGATGCAAATCGCATTTTTAAATATTTTACCGATTCACATTTTTTTTCATTGGCATATGAAGAGTTACACTCACAGTAGTTATTGAGTGTGCACGAGCCCCTTCAATAATAAAACACCTATTACTAAAGAGACCCATCGTTTTTTTTATAAAAGGTTAAATTATAAATGTTGCTCGCACAATGCATTATGGATATAACTTTTGTAGTGAGGGAATTATAAACTCTTATTGTCAGCAGCTCTTTCTCCCGTGTCAGCGGTTGTCCTGCTGCATCGGTGCCACCTGATGAAGGTCGCTTGTGTTGCGATCGAAACGTCGTGTTTTTATTTTATTCTATTTCTACCTACGTGACTTTACCGAAAGAACCAAAACGAGGGAATTATACTCAGGTCTCTCCGGTATGATTTCGGTTCGTGCCGCTGGTTGTCCGGCATGATGTCCGACGTTTCGCTCCACGTGCCTGCAGCAGCAGCATCATCAGCCTCGTCACTTCAGGAACTGAGCAAGCTTCAGGCAAAGTTTAGCGACACGTCGGGGCGTCGTGCCGGACGACACACGGCAGCGACCCGAAACACCGATGCACCCAGTCGTAGATCGTGTTCGGGTTCTCGACGGAGGCGGCGATTGTGGTTGTTGACCTACGGCTGGGTGAGCT
This sequence comes from Lethenteron reissneri, assembly GCF_015708825.2. Taxonomy (NCBI): domain Eukaryota; kingdom Metazoa; phylum Chordata; class Hyperoartia; order Petromyzontiformes; family Petromyzontidae; genus Lethenteron; species Lethenteron reissneri. The sequence goes on from NC_083793.1 coordinate 10,804,084, forward strand.
CACCTGCCCCCTCTCCCACCCACTGCCCACCCAGGACATTGCCACCATGCAGTTCTGTGGAAACAAGCTGGACAAGAAGGATTTCTTCGGCAAGTCGGACCCCTTCCTCGTGTTTTACCGCAGCAATGAGGACGGCTCGTGAGTGCTCACCACAGCAACAACAACAACAACAGCCGCCATTCGCCACTAAGCGGCGGTGACGTCACCGCAACGTTTGTGCCAGGCTGGGTGCACTTTGAGACCACGTGAAGTGTGGAAGGCTCACCGGGGGCAGACCCAAATCGAATGCGTTTACTGCCTGAGATGACTCGCTGATGTGATACACCACCTGTGCTCCCCAATGTGGCAAGTTGCCACAGTGGGAAGTGCACAAAGCTCCCCCGTATAGCCTTAACAGACTGTAGAGGCAAGTGCTGTTAGCGAGCACCTATGAAGGCCGGAACAATACACGAGGGGGTGGGTGGCCAGCACCATGCCCGACCGCCTTTGTCTCCCCAGTGGCGATGTTTACAACACCGTACCAGGTACTCATTTGAGGCTGAGTCGACCTAGGGGAGGCCCGAAAACCAGTTCAGATAATCGTCACTGGTGTTGGCCGTGAGCAGCAATCGAACCCGGGTTGCCGGGTTCATAGCGCAGCGCGCTAACCGCTACACCACCGCTCCCCACCTACATGCACACAAAGACCAAGATCCCCCTATATAGAACATACAGGTTTTTGGGGCAAGTGCTGTTAGTGCGGACCTATAAAGGCCAAGACGGCACGCGAGGGGGTGGTGTGGCCAGCACCATGCCTAGCCGCCAGTGCTAATGTTTACACAACATACATTTAAGATTCAGTCGACCTAGGGGAGGTCCAAAATTGGTTCAAATAATTGCCACTGACATTGGCCTTGAGCGGGAATCGAACATGGGTTGTTGGATCCATAGAACAGTTCAGTAACCACAATGCCACCACAAATACAAAGATCCCCTGTATAGCGTTAACAGACTGTCGGGGAAAGTGCTGTTAGTGAACACCTATAAAGGCCTGCATGGCACACGAGGGGGTAGGTGGCCACCACCACGCCCGGCCGCCTTTATCTCCCAAGTGGTGAAGTTTACACACTGCAACATTTGAGGCTGAGCAGACCTAGGGAAGGCCCAAGACCGGTTCAGATAATCGTCACTGGTATTGGCCGTGAACGGGAATGGAACTCGGGTTGCCAGGTTCGTAGGAGAGCCCGCTAAGCGCAACCACACTCCCCGTCATGCTTTCACACGTACGCACACATTCACACACACACTTCCCTCCACGCACTCTCTGCCCCAGCAACCGAGGCTCTCAGTCGAACCCGCCAGTCCACCTTCACTCAGCGGGAGGTCATTCATTCTCCTCTGTTGCACCGTATGTTTGAAAATCCCTCCCCCCAGCCTTCACCTATTCAGGCTCAGGACCTTCCCTTTTTTCTCTCTGCCTTTGACTGTTTGCCCCTCTCTATAAAATAAACATGCGCACTATTTCTGTACAGCGTCTTTAGGTGCGGTCACATTCAGAAGCTATATAAATGCAAATTGTATTTTATTGTATTCACGCCATGTGTGCATTCCTATCCGGCATCTAAACTTTGTCGTGAGTTAGGGATGACATTCAATTCAGGGACACATTCTTAGATTCCTTGTGTTTACCATCTTCGTTTGTATTGTTTCCATACCTGTCAGCTCCTTATCAATTCCTACCTTATTGCAGACCAATTCAGATATTATTGGTCACCCCGTGCTTTTTTGAATCTCAACTTTCATCCTATAAAGTCCCATCGCAAGGGAGAAACACACAAAAAAAATTTCATATTGCCCGTATTGAAACGGCTGTATGCCGTATGAACTGAAAAACACAATTTCCCTGTACAAGACTATGGGTAAACCTGTACAAGACTATGGGTAAACCGTATGGGTTGACTGGAATGTGTTTCACACATTTTATTTGTCCCGTTCGTTGTTGATCTGCCTGCCCCATTATCCAAAATGTAACACGATCATATAATTAGCACGAATACATTTTTTTTTCAATTGATTCTCGTGCAAAACTCGCGTGCCCAAGAATCGATTTTGAACGAGGAATCGCCACCGTGTCGTCACACCGTGCGTGCGGTCCCACGCTGCTCCCCCAGGTTCACGATCTCGCACAAGACAGAGGTGGTGAAGAACACCCTGAACCCCGCGTGGCAACCCTTCAGCATCCCCGTGCGCACCCTCTGCAACGGGGACTTTGACAGGTGAGGAGCACGCAGCGCGCCCTGCGTCGTCGCCTGGGGAGTGGAAACACGTGTGCCGTGTTCCACGACCAATTTCAAGCAGGTCCGAAGCCGTGCCCGGCCTGTTCTCGTTACCGCCTGGCACGGTTCGTTTTGTCGTCTCAACGCTTCAGGGGTTGCGCAGCTCCGTGAGCTCAGCCCCTACCCTACCCTTCTGCCCTGTTCCATTTGTCTTTGTATTATTAATCTTGATTTGAAGTTTTTATGACTGCAGGAATCCACACTCTTTGGTTCTTTCGGTAAAGTCACGTAAGTATAAAATAAAATGTTATTTTAATACATTTTTATTTTATTTTATACCTACGTGACTTTGCCGAAAGAACCAAAGAGTATAACATGCAGCGTGACATGCAGTGTGACATGCAGTGTGACATGCAGCATAACATGCAGCGTGATCGAGATCACTGAGGGGGGGCACAGTGGTAAGATGTTAACTACCTCGCTTGATATGCAGGAGGTCATAGGTTCGATCCCGACCTTGACGCCTGTATATTTGGAGTTGGAGTGTTTCTCTCCCTGTGGTCGCGTGGATTTTTCTCCAGGTCCGCCGGTTTGTCCCTCAACATTTAGAATTAACATGTGTTTAGACTATTTGGCTGATATGCATTTCCACATGATAAGCCACTTCGTTGAGCTACCATTTGTGGCCAGATCGCTTCTAAAAAGAGCTATGTATCTCAGTGGGCCTTACTTGGTAAAATAAATATAGTTTCGTTTATAGTTTAGAGAATGGACACACTCTAGGTGATTTGGTCTTAGGTGTAAACTTTATTAATCCACTGCTGGATGAAGGTATCCCTCAAGCCACCATTATCTACCGTGCTCCTGCGATGTACTCACCTAGCACGTGCAAACCAGCTGATTTCATCGCTCCATCTCCTCAGTGGTGCGTCCTCACGAGCTCACTCCATTCTTACCGCCGCCACTCCGTCATTATTTTTCAACGGTCGGCCATCATCTCTCCTGAGCGACGTGTCCTGGCACAAACACGTCACGACACGGTGTGAACTTCCCACCCTGAAGGCGTCACCAGGAATCCTGGTGGACTCGTGAATGGGAGTACACGAGGCATCCCCACGGGCGTGGCGCTCATAACGGCTCTCCATGTCCTCAAACTCACAAACGCCGCGTTGGCTGCTCGCACTCATGGCCTGCTCGGACTTGTCACCGCGTTACCCTATAAATATTTATTTATACGTATTCTATTTTTTTGTTGTACCAGGTAAGCCCCCAGCTGAGCTACGTAGCTCTTTTTCAGAAGCGACCTGGCCACAAATGATAGCCCAACGAAGTAGCTTATCATGTTGACATGTATAGCAGCCAAATACTCTAAACACATGTTGATTATAAATGTGGAGGGAAAAACCTGAGGATCCGGAGAAAAATGCATCGACCACGGGGAGAGAGACATGCAAACTCCAAATATACAGCAGCAGGCGTCAGGCTCTGGTATCGAACCCAGGACCTCCTACATACCAGGCGAGATAGTTAACCTCTCGCCAACCACAGCGGGTTGGTCTGCCTCGCATTGGCACCGAGCCAGGAACGCCGCCTTCTCTTGGCTAGTGGGGCATCCTGTTAGTACGAGTGTTGCCGCGATGTTATTATTATTCACGGTTCGATACGAAATGGAATTGGTAAAGGTGCAGCCCTGCAATGGCTTGCTTACACCACTGCTGCTCAAAGGGCCTCCAGTCGAGAGGGGCTCTACAAAGCCCCTCTTGAGAGTGTTTTGTCCAATTCCTCCACGCTGCCTGTGTATCGCACCAGACGTAGAAGCCCAAACGATGCTTGTGTTAAATTCTGTGACCACATGATTCTGTTTTCCAAGCTCTGATTCCATTCACGTGGAATTCACTAAATATAAATACGTAGAAGTGCAGCCCTGCAATTGCGTGCCCATACCACTGCTGGCGGAAGGGCCTCCACCACAGCGAGCTCTACAGAGCCAATTTCTCCGTGGTATTTTTGGCCCACTCTTCCAGACTTACCAGAAAAAAAACCGATTTCATCACGGGCGCAGCTGCCGGGACTGGAGCCGGGGACCAAAGTGGTGTCAACTTGGCTCCCGCGACCTCTGAGCCACCCAGCCGCCTCTGATTATGGGGCGTCTATAAATGGATCAACGTGCATATCCTAGTATTTGCCCCGAGCACGGCAACCCCAAACTTTGTACCCGTGAACTCTCCGCCACCGCCGCGACCTTGGCTTCGCCGAAATTAAAGATCGTCCCTGAAATAGACGCGGGTGGCGTCAGCGTATTCGGTGTCCTCCCGGTGACGCGCGCCCTGCGTGTGTGGACGAGCAGCGTCTGCGCCTATCGACTCCCGCGTGGTCTTAGGTGTTGGCGTGTGTCCCCGCGATGTCTCCCGGCTCGCCGACCTTGTCGCGTCATACCTCCCTGCACCCTCCCACCCCCCCGCCCCCACCTCCCGTGCCTCCGCAGGACCATCAAGGTGGACGTGTACGACTGGGATCGAGACGGCAGGTGGGCCACTTTGTTGAACGGGCTCGGAGGGCGCCGTGTGTAGCCGGCAGCGTGGCAGTGTTGGCGCGGTGGCGGCGGTGGCGGTAGAGGGTAAAACTGTGCAGCTCTGCGGTGTCTCGCTCGTGCCACATGCTGGTGGGAAGGCCTCCACTAGTGGAAGCTCTGGAGAGCCTCTCTAGAGCAGCGATGGCCACCCGGCATTCTCCCGAGCCACATGAGGCTCTTTAATCCACCACATGCAGCTCTATCCAAGGGGGACAACGTAGAACATATCATCACAGTAACAAAGATTAATGAATGTTTCCCGTGCTGTGCCGAATACTAACTCATGGGTACATTTTGGCTCTCGGTCTGTTAGAGGTTGGCCACTTCTGCTCTCGGGGGTGTAGGTGGTGGCGATAATCTTACTTTATGAAGCATGTGTGGAGGGCATTGCAACTACACTTTTTTTCATAAGAGACTTGTGTCATGAAACTAATATAGTGTACATGTCATCAAAGGTCAAAAGTCACAGGGTACAGGGTTGAGACATTTGGAAATACAAGAGGAGGGCAAATTTCAGCCTAACGTTTTAAATATAACTTGAAATGTCAGTAATTGACATTTCAATATATTTTTCCATTACCATGTTCATCATCATCATAATACATAATAAATCAATCATCATTATCACATATCCATCATCCTATCCATAATCATCATTATCACCACGAACCAATCACATTCTCACGACGTTTCGGCCACAATGCAAGCAGCCGTCCTCAGGTGAATAACAAGGGCTGTCGGAAAGACAGCGTCCTAATGAACACTGCTAAGCTTGGCAGCGTATTTTTAAGCTGGGTCGGAGGAGGAAAGAGCCTTGACAAAGGAGTTTACATATCAACAGAGGAATTTAGCATATTGATGACAAATGCAGCTTCAAAATACGCTGCCAAGCTTAGCAGTGTTCATTAGGATGCTGTCTTCCCGACAGACCTGTTCTTCACATGATGACGGCTGCTTGCGTTGTGGCCGAGACGTCGTGAGAATTTTATCTTATTATGTTTTATTTTTATTATTTTATTATTTCCCTTCTACGTGACTTTACCGAAAGAACCAATAATATGAATCCATGCAGTCACGAAAGCTTTAAATCGAAAAAGGGTAAACCATATTTATTGAGTAGATTTCAAATTGTCGGGTGCTCGATTTTCCATTGGCTGGACTTCACAGGAGGATCTGGCTCGCGAGTAGACCCCGAATGGAGGGGACACAAAGTAATCAAATAATCGGATTTGCCACGGGGAATTCAAAGGGCAAGAGCCCGGGGAAAATTGAGATGCAAATGAAAGGATGCGTCTGGTGGGGCACGGGGGGCACGGAACGAATTTGCTTGGTGAGAAGGACGGGTCCGTGGGAGGAGGAGAAGTGGAGAAGGCGGCCGGGGAGAAGGTGGATCAATAGCAGACCGAGCGGGGGAAGTCGGGGGCGACTGTTGTCAGCGCCGTAGTGCCTCACGTGCGCTCACCGCTACACAGGGTGGCCGCAAAGTGCCTTTGTATTGGGGGGGGGGGAGATAACGGCCCGTACAGTTCCGCGATTCCAGGAGGTCGGCAAACCTGCGGCTGCGGAGCCGCATGCCGCCTCTTTAAGGACTGTGCTTCGTGACGTCATTTATGAAGGGCATTGTGGCTCTTGAAATATTTAGGGGTTTTTTCCCTTTCCGAATTCGACAAAGAAAATGGCTCTTCGTGATGTTTTGGTGGCCAAACCCCTCGCTCTGTTCGAGCTGCCCTCCATCCTCGGGCACGCAGCTGGATTCGTGCCCGAGGTCTCCTTCGCATATTCTTTCAAGTGGATGATGGCTGTTGTTTCGAGTTTCCTCAATAATGCATTTGTCAATCTTTGAGTGTGAAGTGTGTTCTCCTCGGGGTATTATCGCCGTCGTTGTGACATCTGGACTTGGGGGCAGTCAGATCAGATCCTCTCCCAATCAATCCATTGTCCACCTGAATTCCTGATTCGAATAATTCCCAAATTCGGAGGGCATAATGCGCCGGAGAACATTAATCTTTCATGCAAAGGGACTGTGACCACCCTATACGTGTTAACGGAAAAATATCTACCCCATCCCCTCCCCCCCCCCCTTGCGGTCTTTATGTTAAGCACGCAGCTCGAGGTGTACAGACAGAGTCTGCACATGAACATATGGATGACCAGAGGCAACACAAGTTTTAATTGCCAGATTAAAACCGTCAATGTGTGGCTAATGAAGCTCAGACACCGCCAGGCAACCAGTGCTGTTTGACAACACAATCTTGCGAATCGATTTAGTTTCGTGGGTTACAACTTATTTTCTGTTTCGAGATTTACATTACTTCTCACGTTTTAATCATCGTACGTCTTATCGCGTAACTTCCGCGGTTAAATTACGTTATGTTCTTCAGAATTTTTCTTTTAGTTGTTTACACCGGAATTTACATATAACCGAGGTTAGGAATTCGAGACTTTAATTTTCCGGCTGAAGACTCCCCCACCCCGTGTTTAAAATGGGTTCTGTGTCTCGTTCTCCGTCTCGTCTTATGAGTCTCTCTCCCCGATTCTCACTTCATTCCTTTCTCCTTCTCACGCGTGGCGATCTCGCGTCCATCTTTCAAGCGGCACATTATAAATCAAAATTATGATTTCCTCTTTTTGCTGATTTTGATTAAACGGTGTGTGCTTCATAACCATCACCTTTAAAGCTTAGCTGTTATGATTAATGACTTTTAAAAATTATAATTCCGAACGATGTTTAGAAGCTCTGTGAACTGAAACAAATATACCCCGAATCGCTTTTAACAGACTTTTGGGGCATGTGGTGTTAGCGAGCACCTATGAAGGCCAGCACGGCACACGATGGAATGGGTGGCCAGCACCACGCCCGGCCGCCTTTGTATCCCCAGTGGCACCAGGTACTCATTTGAGGCTGAGTTGACCCAGGGGAGGCCCAGGGCCGGTTCAGATAATTGTCGCTGGTGTTGGCCATGAGCGGGAATCGAACTCGGGTGCTGGGTTTGTAGCGCCGTGCGTTAAACGCTGCACGGCTATAAAATGACTGAACGCCACCGAGCCCTGCGCTTGATGTCTCCTTCTCCTCGCCCTGGCCCCGCCAACCCCCAACAGCCACGACTTCATCGGAGAGTTCACGACCAGCTACAGGGAGCTGGCGCGCTGGACAGAACCAGTTCAACATTTACGAGGTGAGGTGACAACACGGAGAGAGGGAGGGGATTCCGGAGGACGATAGCGGGGGAGAGGGAGACGGGGAGTCGAAGCAGAGAGGGAGGGGAAAGGGGGCGAATGGGGGAGGTTAGGGTACCGCAGAAGCAGGTAGCACCCTTCGGCACAACATGGCCACGATCAGGGACGCTGGCGAACAAAGTGGAGCGGCGCGGACGTCGCGAATAAACGCCTCGATCGAGACGAACGTCATCATCGCACCTCCTGGCTTTCACATTCCTCCTCGAAGCCATCGGTGTATAACCATCAACAGCATCAGAGCATCACCAGACCAATGTGCAACATCTCCTGTAGTCTACGTGGCCACAATCACAATAGTGCAGTTTTTGGCCACGCAACCCAAACTATGGACCATGTAGTAAACCGCTGTAGTCTACGCTGCTTCAATTGAGAAATAGCAAAACTACGTGAAGCCTTTTCGTGGCTCGCAGACCTCGACATCGAAATTTAGCTCCTGAGGATATTGACAAACACAGGAAGAGAATGGAATGCACTCCTGGTAGAAGGCCTCCGCCCCTAGCCATTTTCATCCCTCACGATCTCACGATCCATCTCAGCGCCCGCACTTGGAGCTGATTCAATCGCTGCTCCTTCCAGCGGGCGGACCGTCCTATCTCTCGGGCTAATAGCGCGCTGAGCTGTCAGAGGGCGATTATTGCGAGCGATGGACCCTGGAGTTCCGAGCGGCCCCATTAGGGGCCGGCGTGGGTAGGAGCCAGATTAAAAGAGGTGGACCGTGATGAAGATGAAACTCGCTTATCCGTGTCTGCTCAATTAGGCCGTGTGTGTGTGTGTCAGCGTGAGGCGGGTGACACGGCATTGGTGGGTACCATCAATCCACCGATGATTCACTTGTGATTTATAAATGAGTTCCAAATTTAGTTTGAGCTGTCCCTATGCCTGTGTGTGTGTGTATATCGTGGGGAGCAGTAGTGTAACCCTTACCTGCGCCACGAACCCAGCGACCTGAGTTTGATTGTCACTCACGACCACTAACACAGGTGAGTGACATTTGTCTTAAATTGTCCTGGGCCTCCCTGAGGTCGACTCAGCCTCAACTAAGTACCTGGTGCGATGTGTAAACATCGCCACTGGGGAGACAAATGCGGCCAGGCGTGGTGCTTCCAAACCCACCCCCTTGTGTGCCATGCCAGCCTCCATAGGTGCTACTCGCTAACAGCACTTGCCCCAGCAGTCTGTTCAGGCTATTCGGGGGATGTGTGTCTTTGTTTTATATATATATGTTACTAGCCTTTTCCCGCCCAAGGACGGGTGTATTGCAGTAAATCTGAAACTTGCAAGCAAGAAGCAGACCACGACATGATATATTCATTGCATCCATTCGTGTGCAATTTGTAAGGGCGCGGTGACACAGACCTATTTCATTTTCAGGTTATAATCCCTTGTTCATCAGGACGTCCTTTTTACTTCGATGTCTCAATAGCGTTACGGAGATCGCGTGACGTGAGGGTTCTGCCTGTGTAGTGAGGGTTGTGAGTTGACGCCGAGGAGGGGGGAGGAGGCGCTTCGCCCCCCCCCCCCATGTGGAGTGACGTCACCCGCTAATTATTATTAATGGAGAGAGGGGGTGTCCATTTGGAGGACGTCACCTGTTCACAATTATTAATGAGGGGGGCTGTTCGATGTGGTGTGACGTCACCTGCTCATGATAATTAATGAGGGGGGCTGGTCGGTGTGGTGTGAGGTCGCCTGCTCATGATTATTAATGAGGGGGGCTGGTCGACGTGGAGTGACGTCACGCGCGTTACACACAGACATTCTTGGCTAAATATAGTAGTCAATTGTAGTGGTTAGCGCACTGCGCTGCAACCCCCTGGGATTCCCCTAGGTTGACTCAGCGTTAAATGAGTACCCAGTTAAGTGTGTAAACATCATGCCAAGGAAGACAAAGGCAGCCGGGTGTGATGCTGGCCACCCGTCCCCTCGTGTGCCGTGCCTGCCTTCATAGGTGCTCGCTAACAGCACTTGCCTCAAAAGTATGATGCAACTATAGGGGGGCCCTTTGTATGTGTGCACAAGATGACCACTGTGTGTGTGTGTGAACGTGTGTGAGCCTTCGACACTTCACGTGGCCTCGAAGTGCACCTGGCCTGGCACAGGCGCCGTGGTGACATCATCGCCACTTTGTGACGAATGAAGGCAGCTGTGGAGCGGTGTGTGTGTGTTGGCGAGTGGTGGCACAGTGGTTCACGCTATGTCCCTAATTCGGTTCCCAGCCACAGCTAACATCAGTGAGGAGATGATATCAGAAGAGATGTTTTAGCCTTCCCCACGACGACTCGGCCTCAAACGAGTACCTGGTGAGGCGTGCGAACATCTGGAGAGGCAGAGGTGGCCGGGGCACGGTTGTGGCAATGCCGTTCGCTTGCGTGTCAATCCGGCTTGAATTGGTGTTTACTAGCAGCATTGGCTGCAATTGTCCGTTGAAGGCGACATGCGGGATATTTGTCCTTGCCGAGTGCGTGTGTGGGTGTGTGGAGTGGTGCGTGGTGTATGGGGAGCAGGGATGCAGCACTTCACACCGTGAACCCGGTGACCTTTATTCAATTTCTGGCCTCGGCTAACATCGTTGACGAGCGATATGTGAACCAGTCCTGGGCTTCCTTTAGGTCGGCTCAGCCTCAAACATCCGCACTGGGGACAGGAAGCTGGCGTGGTTGCTCACCGCACCGCTTTCTCGCCGTGCATTTTGATTTATAAACATGCGTTAAGATTATTTTGATTGTTTTCCTGCGATAAATTTCCACACTTTAAGCCGCTTTGTTGAGCTCATTTGTGGCCAGATCGCGTCTGAAAAAGAATACCTCGGTGGGCTTTAGCTGGTAATAATAAAAAAAATTCGTATTTATTTTTCTGATCTGGTGCCCCTACTGAACATCTACGAAAAAGAGCTTCATAGCTCATCGGATTCCTCCAGTCTAAATAAATGTTCTGATTCAGAGAATGCGTTCTCGCTAACTGCACTCGCCCGAGAAATCTATAAGGCTATGGGGGTGGGGACCATCATTTGATCGCTGCGTGTGTGTTTCTTCTGCACGTGGGTCTTTGTGCCTTTTGATTCAACGATTTTACACAACGCTATCCCACCAGGTCGCAAGCCCTGTCCAGCTTTTCCAGTCTCTTTTGGAACAAGAGACGGCCAATGCAGCGCAGTCTCCAGGCTCAACCCCCGCTTAGCTTCCGAGATCTGGCGATAATTGGTGTGCATTCTGGATTATTATTATTATTCACTCACGTGCTGCTTTTGTATCGACCTCTACAAACGTGAGCGAGTTGCTATTTGTCTTGTCAATGGTTTCCATTGGCTCTCGTGTGTGGGCGTGGGTGTGTGTGTACCGGTGCCCGCTGACAGCACCAAACGTCTGTGAAGGCTAAACGGGGGATCTTTGTCTTCTGTGTGTTTCAGGTGATCAACCCAAAGAAAAAAGCCAAGAAGAAAAAATATGTCAACTCTGGCACAGTATGTAAAACCCACACTGGCACTCGCGCTCACTCAGACACACACAGACTCACGCAGACACACACACACTGCCAGACACGAGAACACACTAAAACATGTATACATACAATCGAAATGAACACGATATTCTAACTAAGGACACATAAAAGACACACAGAGCCCCTCCCTTCTTCCCCACCCCCAGGCGCTGATATTTACACACTACATTGGTTACTCGAGGCCCTATGTGTATCGTGTTTCAACCGCTCGTGCCGGAGTTGACAACCCTCCAGGTGCAGAGGATCACGTGCACACAGCCACATATGTCCCTTGCGTTGGGTGACCTTGCATCAGGAGCCGGAGCTGAGGTCAGGGTTAAAACCGAAATTAGTTTTCTCCCCTAACAATTGTTCCGCTCCAACCAATTTGTACCCCCGGGTTAAGGAGTGAAGGTTATAGGTTCGGGTTTATCGTTACGGGTCGGGTGAGGATTAGGCCCCGGGTGATACATTTGTTCCGTCAAAGTTTGGAACTGTACTGAAAGCGAACGGAGCAGCTGTTTCGCCAGTAACGGTGGGACGTGGTGTTAGAATTAGGGTTTTAGTTTAATTTGCACGGGTGTAGATTTTCAGACAACGACATGCGCTTTTGTCAAAACGGACTCAGGGGTTACAAAATATTTGTCAAGCGATATTGCCTAATATTGGTTCCTCGGAGGAGCGAACCATTCCGTAATCTTCTAATTATAAGATGCGCACTTTGTCCCCCTTTTATTATTAAAGAAAATATTGTGGATGTCTTACAATCCCGTAGGTGTGCGTGTGACCAGATTGGTGTATTGCTATTGAGACCGGACACACATTTGGGGCGCGTCTTACTTTCCAGAGCACCTTACAATCCGGGAGAATACGGTATCATTTATTCCTGGCGGAGGCAATGAACATTCGAGTGGAAACACAAATCCTCTGACGCCGGGTTCACATCCCCGTCGCAGGAAAATTACCGAGACTCCAGGTGTTCACTTTCGGTGGCTGAACCAAACCCAGACGAGCGAGCTAATTCGAGGCAAAATTTTGGCCTCTTTTTAATTGCATGGAATTAACTGCACGGCAGTCACAACACGCCCCGCCGGTGGAGCACACACGCAGCGAAAAACACTCGCACCGCTCACCCGCACGCTCACTCGCGGTGGTGATCGCCGTCAGCGGCCTCCGGTTTGGCAGGTGGCTGGCGAGGCGACGGCTCGCAGGGCCCCCCCCCCCCTCTCGCCAGGCTTGCTACGCTAATTACGAGGATAATTACGTTTCGGAGAGAAGCACAACAAAGCCACAAGAGCGCAAGCTCCAAAACACACAAACAAGCGTGGGTGTGGGCCGAACACACAGCAGCGCGTGCGCGTGCTGCGTAGACTGGGCCTTGAACGAGTAGCCTCCTCGCGGCTACTGCGGAGGGAGACCAAGGCAGCCGCGTAAGCGTGGTCGCTGGTCAGCCCCCCCCCCCCATCGTTGTGCCGTGCCGCCCTTAATAGGTGCTCGCTAAGAGCACTTTGCCCCAACAGTCTGCTATAGGCGATACGAGTGATCGTTGTGCGTGCTGCAGCCAGCACCTCAATTTGGTTTACAAAATGAAACACGCAATGTAATTGGGTGAGAGTAGGTTTTCCCCTTTTTTCTAAAATATGTATACATACACACCGTTTGAGACTTGGCTCGAAAGAAAGCTGTCTCTGGTGTGGACCAATCAGTTTCAAAGTGAATGCATATATGATCAGAGTATGTTTTTTGTTTGCATTCTGACCACAAGTATTGTGGTTAATGCAGACATGATTCCTTGTAAAAGGTTTCAGTTTGGTGTTTTAACATCTTAACACCTGTTTTGTTGCCAGAAAAAAAGGGAAAACCTCTTCTCATATTTTGGTCCTGGCAAAGGGGGTCCCATGACGTAATGTAATTGGGTATTGGCCTAAATATCCCAATGCTGGAAAATTACTCCATTTGGATTAAACACACACACCCACATTAGCAACATCACCCCCTACGGCGATTAACTTAAGCTATATCCTCCTGAATAAGAATCTTGAGACTGAGTGAGGCTCTCCTGTGCAAGTAAAGGAACTTAATAATGATAATGATCACAAATTCAATCGCGGGTGTTTAATTGTTCGGGGCTGTGCCGGTGAAGCTCTCCGGTGTGTGTCGGGACGTGCCGATTGGCGTTTCACTCCACCTGCTGGGGCGCCACGGGGGCTAGAAGATCATCATGGGACCTCCTTAGTTGCTCACCCCGAGCCCTCATTACTCTGGTAGTGCGTTGTCTTGAACTATGCGCCTTTTGGCGTCATCTGGTCGAACACCATATGAGACGAGGCTCCAAAGAAAGCTTTCTCTGGTGTGGACCAATCAGTTTCAAAGACAATGCATACATTATCAGAGTTTTGTTTTTTGTTTGCATTTGACTGCAAGTATTGTGGTTAATGTAAGCATGATTCCTTGCAAAAGGTATCAGTTTTGTTGCCATAAATAAGGGGAAACCCCCTATTAATGGCTAGAAGATGTTAACAGCCTCGCCTGATACGCAGGAGATCGTGGGTTCGATCCCGACCCTGACGCCTGTATATTTGGAGTTTTGCATGTTTTCCCCATGGACACCTGGATTTTTCTCTGGGTCCTTCGGGTTTACCCTCCACATTTCGAAACAACAACAACAACACCTGTTTATAGAATTTGGCTGCTTAAAACTTCAACATGATGAGCCACTTCGTTGGGCTATCATTTGTGGCCAGGAGCTGTATCGTTCAGGGGGGCTTACCTGGCGAAATAAAAAATAGTTTGTTTTTTAATAGTAGCTTCTGCAGGAACTGAATATTTCCATTCAGTTTTCGGCAAAACGTGCAAAGCACATCGGGGAGAGAGCTGTGCAGCGAGGAATGCTGCCCGGATGAGGCTAGAATTTCTGGAGCTCATTGTAGGGATATGACCACAAACGCACAATGCACAAGCGCTCATTCCTTGCTAAATCAGCCACTCGATTGGCGAACGACAGCACACACAGATGATCGTAAACCTTAGATAAAAAATAAATGTAATGATGAATTTTATAACAGCGTAATAGGCATCTCACGATCGCTGAGGAATAACCACAGACCAAGCTGGAAGGCTGCCAGATGGTGAGCAGGTGCCAACGGTTGTTCCGCAGTTCCCTATATATCAAGATGTTTTCAGCCAATTACTGAGTGTTTATGTTGCTTGTGGGAGGAAACTGGAGCACCCGGGAAAAAAACCCACACGTGCGAGGGGGCAACCCTCTATCCCAAACAGAAGGGACAGACGATATCAATCCACACTTTTGCCGTACTGCATTCTGCTGGCGAGCCAGGATATTGCCACTCCTCGATTCCCATGGGGTAATGCAGCCTCGTAATATGTTGTCATTGGCGCGGTGGCCCACCAACTCTCACCGCCTCCATGGCGAAGGGTTACAGGTCCTCGTGCGTAGCCACCACCGCCCGATGTGTGTTTGCGTGCAACTCCCACGTCGATATTCTCTGTACTGTCAAGGAACACCTCTCTGAGTCTCAAGACCGTGTGTTTCGGAGGGTGCTACTGCATTGGGGTGGTTGGCAGATTCCGTGAACGTGAGTTTTGCTTCGCGTGGAAGCAGCCCGGAGAAACCCCGCCAAGTGCACGAGAGAGCATCACTTAAAGACCCGCACAGATAGATGCAAAATTATAATCACAAGCCTTGCTGTCTCCTGGCCGTGCCATCGTCCGAGCCTACAGTACCCAGAATTCCCAGAGAGCGAGCGGGTCCAAGCACCAATCAGCGGCCGACCCTGCCTGGCTGCCGAGATGTGACGAGGTTGGGTGCGTTCAGAGTGATCCAATTTGGTGGTAGGTTTGTGTGATGCAGATATTACCATTTCCCCGCGGATTAGGAACTCGTGCACAGAGGTGGTGATTCACAATGTGCGGATTAATTTAGTCGTTATTATTGTCCGAGTTTACAACAAAGCCAGCTTTGTTAATGCGACTGCAGCATTTGCTGTTGTTAGACGCAGCCACCTAACCACATATAATTATTATAATTTATTGGACGATGTGTGTACCATTTATACCAAGCGACAGTTCAATGAGACCATGAGTCTGTTTTTTTAGGAGAGAGTTTGGAATCTAAAACAATGCATATAATCGTCATCAGCCATCATCTATCTACTGCTGGATGAAGGCCTCCTCCCCAAGCCATTTCCATCCCTCACAGTCACGCGAGATGCATCAAAGCGTCGAGTTCCCGCGCACAAGCCGATCGCCGTCGCCCGCCGGTCGTCAACATCAGAATATTTATGCTGGATGAATCCGATGAGCTGTGATGCTCTGTTCACGGACATGCACATGTAAATAAAACGTCTAATCATCTTAAAAAACGATCAACGATGAATTTAAAGTTTAAACAATAAACTACCCCTTGACAATACGCACACAACTCGTTTGTCAATGCACTTCAGGATCAGGACCCCCTTCTCGCCGTGCGGGTAATACGGTTCTTTAACTCTAATTCACCGCACCGTTTGGTGAAGGCGGAGGGTAGAGCACAGTTGGGAGCACAGAAGCACAGTACAACATTATATATTTTTTTCTGCACTGCGCTCTCGCTCGTTGGCAATAATTCATTTTTTTTATATTTAACTTCGCTTCGTAGTTCAGCTGTGGCGGTGGCTCCGCTTCAAAAGCAATTGCGTCCGTAACGAGCGAGTAAAACGAATTTCCAAAATCTAAGCGTGGATCGGGAGGCAGGGACGACGCGAGAGCCAGCGCTCGGCGTGACAGCCCGCGGAGGAATGGGAAGTTGGGGAGGACGGGCGGGTGGGCGCGCGTGCGGGATCCCGTGAATATGGTTAGCGAGCACGCGGGGTCGGGCTTAATTGGCGGCACAATCTAAATTTAGCCGGTACCACGGGAGGGCAAATCATCCCTCTCTTGACGATTTCTCCATCGGATGCTTTTGGATCAAACCGCACCAGCCGTCTCTCATGCCGCCTCACGATGGGGCCCATTCTTTTCCAAAAATAGAAAAAAAACACTCTTTCTCTACGCAGCAGACTGCCGCGCCACGCTCAAGCGCCTGGTCTTGTCACGTCTCAAAAGCTAAGCAGGCGTGAGCCTCGTTAGGAACTGGATGGGAGACGGTGCGGATAACAGCACAGTAAATGGATTCTCGAATCTTACACGCGTTTAGAGTATTTGACTGCTATAAATGCCCACGTGATCAGCCACTTCATTGGGCTATCGTTTGTGACCAGGTCGCTTCTGAGTAGTGAGTCTTACCTGGTAAAATACAAACACTTGTTTAGTTTATCTGTACAGCTGTTGAGTGCATTGTGCATTTTCTCTTGTGACTCTCGTTTCTTCCCACGTTACGCCAAACAATGAATGGAATTGGTCAAACGTGCCAACGCTGAAGCACCCTCCTGTTAAAGTCTTGGGACTCCACAGACAAATGGAATATGTTTATATCCTTCAACCTCGTGGCATTCCAGACCATTATTAACAATATAACGCAGAATAATTTGTTTCAGCAAGCAACGCTGCCCGATAATATTAGTCTGCGTGTGGGGATCAAGGCCTCTGGTCAGCTCCCCCCAATATTCAAATATGCTCAAAATGCCCCCCCCCCCCAATATATTGCTATAAAATATTTAAAAAAATAATCATTGCTATGCTATGTAAATAAAAACAACAATTTGCTAAACCTTGGCCACAATATCTGGACTTGTCTTCATATAAATCAATGCATAGATTTCTGTTTATATGATTGTGGTCATGATTGTACTTTATTAATCCCTAATCCCAAACATTACATACAATAAAACAAGAAATGGTAAAAAAGCAAAAACAGAGCAATGTAATACAACACACTATTAGACATAATTGTAAAAAAATAAAGAAAAAGTCCATCCCATGTGTTAGTTAATCTTTTAATATTTTAGGCAGGAAATGGCAGCAAATTCGTTTTCAAATTTAGATTTTTTTTCTGGATTGGGACCCCCTGGAAGATTTGGTTCCCCCCAATGTTGACTCCATAGCTACGGCTTTGGTGGGGATACACGATAAGAGGTCTGCGCACATATATATTAATACTATCCATAACGCTCCACAACGAGCTTGCATCCTGGATACACACGCTCACTACTTGTACAATTAACCAAGCAGATAGACTCTCTGCCCCTGCTTTTGCCAGTGTGGCGCTGCGATTAGTGATGTCCCCGACCCTCTCGCACCTGCTACAGGTGACCCTGCTGTCCTTCAAAGTGGAATCCGACTACACCTTCCTGGACTACATCAAAGGAGGGTGGGTCAACACGCACATGCAGACCGACACACACACGTAGGCACACTGGAAAGCACGCGCGCGTATACCAATGCGAAACGTTGAGGTGTACACACGCACGGACACACACACACTGACAGGCAAGCACACACATACAGGTTAGCGCATACATATCTGCACCTCCGATTGGCTACGTACGGTGCGAAAGAAGTTCAACATACACACAATGGCAGGCAAACACGTGCACACATACACACAGAGACAAATATCTGCTGTGTAGCCTTAGCCAGACTGGGCAAGTGCTGTTCGTGAGCACCTATCAAGGCTGGCACAGCTCACGAGGGGATGGGTCGCCAGCATCGCGCCCGGCTACCCCTTTGTCTCCTCAGTGACGATGTTCACACATCATCCCAGGTACTCATTTGTATGTATGTTGAGCTTCTTTTGCACCGTACATAGCCAACTGTGCTAATCAGAGGCTGAGTTGACCTAGGGGAGGCCCAGAACCGATTCAGATAATCGTCACCGGTGTTGGCCTTGAGCGAAAATCGAACTCGGGTCGTCGGTTTCGTAGCGTCGCGCGCTCACCGTTGCACTACACCGCGTGCCACACACACACATACACCCCCAACGACAAGCATACCCTCACATGCATGCAAACACTTCCATAGTCTCACGCCGGCAAGCAGGCATGCTCATGCATGGACACCCACCTGCGCGCATACACACCCACCAAGAAAAAGATTCCCCGTATAGCCTTAACAGACTTGCGGGGCAAGTGCTGTTAGCGGCACATGGAGGGGGTGGGTGGCCAGGACCATGCATCCGCACACACCTGGGCGCACACAACTTGAGCTCACCCACACACCCACGCACGCACACCCACGCACCCACGCACGCACGCCCACGCACGCACGCACGAGCACACTTGCAACCACTCACATACGCTCACAAGAGCACCCTCTCGTGCGACAGGCCCCCACCTTCCATCACATGCCTGTAAGATCCCCCTCGCTCGAATACGCCCATCGCCATGGCAACAGAGCCCTGCATAAATAATGCATTGAAAAAAAAACACCCACAGCAGCCAACCGGAGGTGGGAAATGAACGCAAAAAATAAATGGCATATTCATTCAGACCAAAGCCCGGTTGCCTGCATGTGTCCAGGTGGCCACCACAACACAGAAGTTAATTTTGCAAGGCAGGAGGGACTTACTAAGGATGCCCACCTCGTTGCAGCAGGTAACGGCAAAATGTCAGCGCGACTTTTGGATGTATAAATAATTATCAAATGCACGCGTTTGTGGCTCCTCGCTGCATGGCTTTTGTTCGATTCAGGGAAACCACTGACGAACGGGAAGGCACCCGGAGCTGCTGCTACCAACAATCGCCCGAGCCCTGTGGCCGTACATTGGGATGTTTAGCCAACTCCAGTAAATTAGTGTTCATCAGTGAGTGTTGCCCCCCTCCTGCGTGAACCACGGGGCACTTGAATGGATTTCAGAGGTAGTTCTGTGGTGTCCGCCTCCGCAGGCCGCACGGCTCAGCGAGAGATCCGAACGGCTTCTTCATCCCGTGCGACGCGGCATCGTAAACGCGCATCTAAATAAAAGTAGGGATTACAAATATATTCAAAGACGAAATATTAACCAGCGGACGCTGCCCAAGGGGAGAGAAACGTTTCTTTCCTCGCATCCAAAACCAAAAGCCAGCGCGTGGGTCACAGCCGGGGAGGTCAAGTGGCGAACCCTGGCAGGCAGCGTAAACTTGTTAGCGCGCTGACATTTAAACCTCTCACACCAGCGATGAGAACGAGGCAGCAGCGTGAGACATGCCCCCGCGCCACGCAGCCTGTCCCCCGGCCACCTGCTGCGTCCACAAACAAAAGCGTCCTCACACCCGAAATTAGCGCCCTCTCCCCTACAGCTGGGACTGTCGGTGGATTCCGTCAATCAGTCGACTCTCGTGTTGTAATCGGCCGCTCTTTCTGCGCCTGATCACTCGGGCCCCCTTTAAAAATTGCTGCGCCACCATCCTGCCTGCCGAAGGCAGGAAACCCCCTACAAGCTGTGACCAGCACGGTGCGGCCGATGATGCTGAAGATGTCACCGTGACCCACCCTTCAATTCCCATCCAGCGGCACAAGTGACAGCATAGGTCAGAGTTGGCGGGGTATTTTTGTCCTCCAACAATTTCCGAATTCTCTCTCCGATCGGTCGAGCAATCGAACCGATAATCGGCGGAGCAGTCGATATCTCAAATAATCTGTGGAGCGATCAATTGCCTCGATCGTTGTGTTGCAGCCCGGCCGTACTCTCCACGGTCGCAGCGCTGAAACGGCGACTCCTGTCTGCCGGCCGGCACGACCGCTTTGTTAGGCAGAGGTGGCCGCAACAAAGCGGAGAGCAGCGATCGGTCTCCTTGACGACGTCCCGATGAAGTGCGTCACGCGTCGGACTTGCCCCGACCCCCGGCAGCAGCCCGGACCAAACGCCACGGCCGCACGGGAGCGGTTTCTCCTCCCTCGCTCGTACGGATACCAATCGCGTGCCCCCCCAACGCGAGCGAGCATTTGACGCGTCGGAGCTCATCCCCCGTTTACGGCCCCTGAGCCAGCGGTGAAGATTTTCGCGTTTCTGTGGCAGCGGCGGCGGCGAGTCCATCCTCAGGACAACAACCGTTCACTTCCACCGCAAAGTGGTAGCTATTTTATCGACCCTCAGAGGGACGATGGGCTGAGTCGACCCACCAACCAGGATTTGAAGTCGCGACCTTCCGATTGCTGTGAGCCTCTCGCGCCGCCGCTGAGCCACCAGGTCGGATTGCTTGCGACGAGCAGCAGCTAGAAATCGATGTGGCATGGTTTGATTGGAGCCTGAGAAGGGCGACTTCGATTCCTGATACTCGGCATGACGGGCGCAAAACTTCGAAGCGACTGCGTCCGTAGTAGTGGAGGTGAGGGCAAGGTGGGCCGCCAGGAGGCTGCCACCGTTCCTAGCCGACACGCGGTCGCGAATCAGCAGCCCCCTAATCTTGTAGGTGGGGGGGGGGCTGGATCGGACTGAGCTCCCCCCCCCCCCCCCCCCCCACTAAATTCTTACCATCATCAAAAGCAAGCCTGGTCAGTCCACTGCTGGATGAGGGCCTCCCCAAGCCAACATTCAAGTGAAAAAGCGTTCGCACAAACAATTCGTCCAATTCAGCGATGGGCGTTGAAGCCCGCGCGGCTCATCGGCTCACCGTGCGCACGGGGGGAGAGAGAGAAAGCAGACGTGGCCACACCGCGACCTGTTGCTCGTTCCCTTTCGCATTTAACGTAAAGTCCAACGCAAATCAGGGTAGAGTGCTCGTGATATTGACCGATCTCGAGTTTCCTTGGCGGCTCAAGGAGACTCAAGGATGCCACGTGGTGCCCAGGCGGGGAATGACTTCGAACAACGGGTCATCAGGTGGCTGAGCGAGAGAGTGAGCAATTGGAAGGTTGCGAGCCCGAATACTCGTTTTGGGGAGGTTGAACTCGGAACATCATCCCCCTGGGGTCGATTAAGACCAGCACCACTTTGTGGGCGGTAGTCCTGCGGGAAGACTCGCCGCCGCCATAGGAATGTGGAATTTCCACCACCGTCTTCAATGCTGCAGATGAACGACGAGTGATGCGTCAATCGTCACGAGCAGGAAATCGCTCGGAGGGGGTCTGTGCGAGGGAGCGACCGGTCCACTGTCACTCAAAATAAAAACTCAAAAACAAAACCACCTCTGGAATTGACTCCGCATCTCCCAAAGGCGGACGTCAAACCCTGGGATATGAAAACTTTTCATGTCGCACCGTAAGTCGTCGCCATTCTTCCGTGGGACGTCAACGTTGTCGCGCGCGCTCACGTTCGGCACGGGGCTGTGCAGCGACCGGCGTCGTTGCGCGTTTCCGAGCGCGCAGACCGAGCTTGACTGCCGGCGTCAATCACAAACTGAGCAAATCCGCGACGCGGCGGCGGCGGCGTCATTAAGTCCGCCAGTGAATTGCAGCGCGGAGCGCGTCGAGTGAATTGGGGCTCGTGCACGCGCCGGCTCGCGCACGCGCCGGCTCGCGCGCCCTCGCTCGTGCCAGAGAGTGTACGCGGGGACGGAGGGATCAATTAAATACAATTTCTGTTAAGAGGCAAATGACGGCGGATAAATAAATAAGGCGAGTGGCCGCTACCCCCCCTCACCCCCCGTTCAATAGCGTGGCGCTGCGGGGGCGGGCAGGCGGGCGGGCGCAGTTCGCGTAATTGGTTGTAGCAGCAAAAAAAAAATCCGAAATGGCAAAGCGCTCTTACAGTGTAATTACTACTGGAGAAGGGGGAGGGTGAGAGAGGAGAGGTCCTCCGCTTTGTCTGACACACAGACAAAGATCCCCGATATAGCCTCGGCGGCCTGTTGGGGAAAGTGCTGTTTGCGAGCAGCAACTATGGGAGGCCGGCACCACGCCCGACCGCCTTTGTCTCTCCAGTGGCGACGTTTGCACATCACACCAGGTACCCATTTGAGGCTGAGTCGAGCTAGGGGGCCCAGAACCGGTTCGTATAATCGTCATCGATGTTGGTGGCTGTGAGCAGGAATCGAACTCGATTCGCTGGGTTCGTACGCGCGGCGCGCAACCCGGTGAGGCAGGCACGCGGGCACGCGCTCGTACACACACACGCACGCATACGCACACATACACACGCACACACACACACACGCACGCACACACACGCGCACACACACACACACGCACACACACATGCGCACACACGCACACACACGCGCGCACACACGCACACATGCGCACGCACGCACACACACGCACACACACGCGCACACACACACACGCACACATGCGCGCGCACACACGCACACATGCGCACGCACGCACACACACGCACACACACGCGCACACACACACACGCACACATGCGCACACACGCACACACATACGCGTACACACGCACACACACACGCGCGCACACGCGCACACGCACACACATACGCACACACACAAGCGCACACACGCACACACACGCGCACACACACGCACACACACGTGCACACACACGCACACACACACGCGCGCACACACACACGCACGCACACACACACGCGTACACACGCACACACACACGTACACACACACGCGCACACACACACACGCGCACACACACATGCACACACACGCACGCACATACACGCATACACACACACACGCGCACACACACACGCACACACACGCACGCACATACACGCATGTACACACACACACACGCGCACACACACACACGCGCGCACACACACACACACGCACACACACGCACACACGCGCACACACATACACAAACGCACGCACACACACAGGCACACACGCACACACGCGCACACACACATACACGCACACACAGGCACACATACACGCACACACACGCACGCACACGCGCATCGCATGATGGGGAGCGCACCACAACTCACGGCCTCGGCGAGCACCGGCGGGGAGGGAGGCATTCAAACACGAGGGACGGCACGACGCATCACCCGGCGAAATCGCGCGGCGAGCGCGCCGACGCACACCCCAGTGCACACATTGACACTCGGCACATTCACCAAACCTGACGTGCCTCTTCCGCCCACGAAAACAAAGATTCCCCCACCCCCCCTCCCCCCGTATCGCCTGTAACAGACTGTTGGGGCAAGTGCTGTTAGCGAGTAGCGCCTATGAAGGCCGGCACGGCACACGAGTGGGGGGGTGGGTGTCCAACATCACGCCCGGCCGCCTTTGTCTCCCTCGTGGAGATGTTTCACACACCGCGCCAGGTACTTGTTTTGAGGCTGAGTCGACCTAGGGGAGAGCCCAATACCGGTTCAGATCATTGTCGCTGATGTTAGCCGTGCACGGGAATCAAACTCGGGTTAGTGGCGCAGCGCGCTCTCCGCTACAGGACCGCTCCTGGCACGCACACGCACGCCGACCTCTGGATTGTAAGTTCAGCACGGTAACCATCGCACCCGGGCAAATCCAGTGAGTTCCGGAGACACTTGTAGAGGCCACGTATTTATTACGCACACCACACTAACTGCTGTACACTAATTACTCGTACAGCCTATCTCACGTATCTCTTCCACGCCGCCTACGTAGCGTGCCTACCCCGGCTACGCTCCAGGTCCTCCGGCTATGATACCCTACGGGAGGCTGTCTGACCTGACCCAGCCAAGGTACAGGTCCAACCACGATAGGGAAGCTGCCAGGGGTGCAGCGGTGTTATTTTGCTGAACTGTGTCCACCCAGCAGCAGATATGGGTCACAGCACAGTGAAGTCTGTGATCGGCAGGTCGGCGTGTGGTGGGCTCGAGTGTGACTACTTCCACCTCTTCCAACACGTCTGGTCAGTGTGGAAGAGTAGGCCAAAGACCCTCGAGAGAAAGGCTCTCTATAAAGCTCCCTCTCTAGTGGAGGCCCTTCCGCTGGCAGTGGCATGAGCGAGCAATTGCAGGGCTGCACATTTACATTTTTTAACGTGATTCATCATCATCGGCCATGACGAATCCACTGCTAGATGAAGACCCAAACCCGATGTCATTGCTCCCATATCTCCTCGGCGGACGACAACGTCGAGATCCTCTTGAGCGGAAGCCAACGCTGCTCTTTTTGAAAGCAAGCCGGAACGCATCACTCACCAGCTATCGTGCTGTGACTGTTCCCACCTGAAGACGGAAGCTTGTCTTGCCTCCGAAAAGGTCGTGATTTTTTTATTTGACTTTTATTAATTTTAATTTTTTTACCTACGTGACTTTACCGAAAAAAAAACCTAAGAATATTCATCACTCGCCCTCGCCCATGGAACGCGCGCGCCCGGGTGGCAGGGGAGGGGGCTGGGATCCGCCGATGTGTGCGCATTGCGCTCTTGACGACGGCTATGAAATATGCCCCCCCCCCCCCCCCACTGAATCCTCGTGGTGTTTTTTTTCTTGTTTTGTCTCTGCTCGCAGGACCCAAATTAACTTCACTGTGGCGATTGATTTCACCGCCTCCAATGGTAATTACTCCTGCGCACCGACGGTACTCGCCGTTCTCCGCTCGTCCCCGCTCATCCCCACCGTTCCCCACCGTTCCCCCATCGTTCCCCGCCCGTCCACGCTCATCCCCACCGTTCCCCACCCGTCCCCATCGTTCCCCCACCATTCCCCGACCATTTCCATCGTTCCCCGCCGTTTCCCGCCCGTCCTCCGGCTAATTTACGCGGCGCGTACATTTCCTCTCAATGCGCCGATTACGCGTACGCCCGTGCGCTACTCCACCGCTTCTATTAAAAGTTGAAATGGTTGTGATGAAAAAAAATTATGGTTGAAACGAGCGTCGTTCCGTTGCTGCGCCTGTGCACTTTGGAGAGTTGTTTTTTTTACGTGAAAATTCAGAATATATAATTTCGCTGGGCGTGGGGAGTTGTGCCGTGAAGTGGAGGTGCTTACCCCGCAAGTGTAAATTATAGTCACGATGGAGGCAAATGGTGCAGGAGCGGAGCGGTGGTGCGGCGGTTAGCGCACCCTGCTATGAACCGAGTTCGATTCCCGCTCGCAGCCAACACCCGCGATAAATGTTAACCGGTTCTGGGCTGTCTCCCCTATGTCGACTCAGCCTTAAATGAGTACCTGATGCTGTGTGTAAACAGCAGCCTGCATAACCAGGGGTGGGGATTGTGTGAAGTTGTGGCTGTATCTGGCCCGCTACTTAATTTCACACGGCCAGTGGCCACATGAGGCCTGCTACTTCTCAATGGCCTGAATACTTTATCCATCGCTGCCAAACATCTTACCCTGCTCTAATTGGCTACTGGAGAGGGAAAACCATTTTCGGCCTGGCAACAGCACAAATGTGTATCTCCGTGCCCAGTCACTTCTGTCACTGCGAGGGCTTCTCGCGGTGACAGAAGGTGGTGTTTTCGAGTTGTTCCAAGCGTTCGATGCCCGACGTTCCGCTGTGCGTGCTGGGGGCTCCTTAAAGTCCTCTTCGGCCCTCAGCCAGGAAAAATGTGTGCTTTGTGAGGTGATCTGTGTGTGGGCTGCGGGGTTATGTTCGTGTGCGTGCAGGCAGCCCGTCCCAGCCCACGTCCCTGCACTACCTATCCCCGTACCAGCTCAACGCCTACGCCCTCGCGCTCAAGGCCGTCGGGGAGATCGTGCAGGACTACGACTCCGACAAGATGTTTCCCGCGCTCGGATTCGGGGCCAAGCTGCCGCCAGATGGACACGTGTCCCACGAGTTTGCGTTGGTGCGGACCTTGACACGGAATTAGGGTCGACTGTTTATGCTCACGACAACGCACGGCGAATCACGTTCGTGAAACGTACGGCGCAAGCGAAGTTCAACATACGTACTTACATATCAGTGGGGCACGCCTGCGATCCAGCGCTGGGGAGACGAGGGGATGGTGGATCACCGCACAGAGACGTTGCAAAACTCCCTTCCCCGTGGGTGCTAAGGAGGTGCAATACTCTGGCATGCCAAGAGAAGGCGGCAGAGCAAGCGGACCAATCGCCACCTGTTTTCATCTGTATGGGAACAGAGTGTTGCCCCCTCATGTTTGTGAGTTTTCTCCGGGTACTCCGTTTTCCTCCCACGTGTGTAATAAGCACAGCTCATCATTAATTGGCCGAGAACATCTTGAAATAAATCCCAATGTGGCGGCAGGACCCTCCTGAAAGAGAGTCATAGGACTCAGCGTGGCTGTCCTGGATAAACAAATGAGTTATTATTATCACCATTAATTTTAGAGAGTTAAAGGTGTATTTATATGTGACTACATAAGCACCGCATGAGAGTGGAAAGCGCTCATGGTAGCCAAGTGCTATAGATGGGGTTCAGCAAAGATGGTCATGTTTGGTGGGACACTTGTGCGGGATAGGGGAGAGCCGATTGCCGGGACAGACATTGGAGTGGTCTACACGAGACCGCCGATGAGGGGGAAGAGAAAACATCAGGCCAAATGGTGGCAGAGACTGTCAGGGCAGATCTTAGAGGTCGCTACGTGTCTCCTGTGCAGCAGCTGCGGGATCTGGCAGAGGGGGTAGAACGTCTTGGAAGTGAAGAGGAGGAGGAGGGGGTGGGATGTGGTAGGGGTAGCATCAATTGCTTTCGCTAAAAAAAAAAATTAATCTTGACTTCAAATGGATGTTGGCCTGGTGGTCAAGTCCAGCGAAGGGCTGGCAGCCAAAAAGCAGGGAAAGAACCTCAGAGGTAACGTCCGCCGCGGAGGTGGAGTGACGAAACCGGCTCGTGCGATGTGTGTGTGAACGTCTCTCCCCGTCCGCGTGTGCGTCGCGTACAGAACGGAAATCCGCAAAACCCGTACTGCAGCGGGATCGAGGGGGTGCTGGAGGCCTACTACCAGAGTCTGCGCTCCGTGCAGCTTTACGGCCCCACCAACTTCGCGCCCGTCATCACGCACGTCGCCAGGTCCGTGCCAGGGCTTACGATTGCTGTTATCATTCCGCCCGTTCACCCAGGAGAGCCTCGCTGAGCCGCAACGGTGTTTTATTCAGGAGGGTCCTGTGATGTTTTCACAGTAGGGGGCAATGTTGCTGCTGTGTAATCCCAATTCAGTAATTTTGCAGGTTATATTTCAGCACTGGGATTTTGGGCCAATGCCAGTTACATTGTAAAGAGGAAGGTCACGAGTTTGTACTTGAACAGGTGCAGAAGGTTTATGGGTCTCTGTGCGTGTCTATTAGTTTGCCTGTGCGTGTGTGAGTGTATGGGTCGATTCACCTCCACGTACTCTCTGCTCCAGCAACCGAGGCATTCTGTTGAATCCCTCAGTCAGCCGTCGCTCGGTAGGACGTCACTCATCCTCCTCTACTGCCCTCAATTTCCGGAACTCCCCCCAATCCATCCGTGGCATTGACTCTCTCTACGCCTGCTGAAGTCTAAACCTGGGCCTTCCTTTTTCCTCCGCCTATTGCCCCATTCTCTATCAAAATAAAGCATGCCCACCGGTTCGGGACAGCTTCTTGAGATGCGGTTCTTGGCTGCCCTGGTGACACATTGTTCTTTATCCCCATGGTGAGCCCCTTCGTGACCCCCCCCCCCTTGTCATGTCCAGCTCCCTCTGATCTCGGTACCCGTGCCATGCACGCGTGCCACGTGCGTGCCGCCCTGCAGGTATGCCGCGTCGGTGTCGGACGGCTCCCAGTACTTTGTGCTGCTCATCATCACGGATGGCGTCATCTCGGACATGGCGCAGACCAAGGAGGCCATCGTGCACGTGAGTGAACGTGCCGCAAACACCGACGCACGTGCGGCCAGGTGGGGCGGCGAGCGCCCGGCCCTAAATTTGCCCCCCGCACCTAAACGATGCCGCGCGGGCGCCACGATCGCTGAATCCGTCCGTCGCTGTGTGCCGCCCTCGTTTTTCCGCGCTCGCAGGCGGCGAGTCTGCCCATGTCCATCATCATCGTCGGGGTGGGACCGGCAGAGTTCGACGGTGAGAGCGCCGACTTTTCCATGAAATGCCCGCCTGAGCAGACAACATGACCCCAGAACACCAGGAAGCTCTTGAGATGAGATGAGAGCCGAAGCTCCTCCACCTTGTTGGCCGTCGCGCCAAGGTGGCCGTCGCCGCCTCGCGAATGGCTTGAGTCACCAGCTTGAGTCGGTTCCAACGACTCGGCTCCACAGGCAGGACCCACCCCCCCCCCCGCCTCCCCCGTTGTGACATCGCTGGCTTTTATCTTGCAGCTAAGCCTAGGCTGAGTGTCCTGGGCTGTCTTGCGCGAGTTTGATTGACGCTTCATGAAGGAGATAATTTTTTTAAGTTACATCTTTTTACTTGTTATTAAAGCAAAGCTTTTGTCGAGGTGGCCGGTGGCTCAGGAGTCGAGAGTGCTGAGTTGGCACTGCCGAGATTCTGACATCGAAGCTGTGGTCTCGAGTGAAGCCAGTTGATGTTTACAGCCCGGTCACCAATGACTACACTAACAAACCCATCGCATTTAATTAGAATTTTAACTTCATTTGGCTAAATACCAGCTCAGCTCTGAGAATTGCGAGTATAGGGCAGGCTTCCACTTGATGTGGGAAAGAATGCGGATAAAACAACAAAATCACGTGACATCAGTGGCGGGTAATAACAGAACAGGTCCTGGGCCTCCCTTGAGTCAACCATGTACTTAAATGAGTACATGGTTGCGGTGCGTAAACATTTGCTCTGGGGAGATGAAGATGGCCGAACGCGGTTCAGGCCACACCAGCTCCCTGGGCACCGTTCTATCATTAATAGGCGCTCGCTAATTAGCACTACCCATGCAACGTGCCAGTCGCTTTGGACCGGACGCCACTGAAAAGAGTGCATCTTAGCTCAATGGGCCTTACCTGAATTTGACTGACTGACTTGCCCCAACAATCTATGCAAGCTATGAGGGTGGGGGGGGGGGTGATGGAGAGATCTAAATCTTTGTGTGCGTCTGGCAGCCATGGAGGAGCTGGATGGAGACCAGGTACGTGTGTCGTCACGGGGCCAGGAGGCTGAGAGGGACATTGTCCAGGTAACGCTCACTCCCTCCCGCTCCCTCCCGCTCCCCCTCGTTCCCTCTCGCTCGCTCCCTCTCGCTCCCTCCCGCTCCCTCCCGCTCCCCCTCGTTCCCTCCCGCTCCCTCCCGCTCCCCCTCGTTCCCTCTCGCTCCCTCTCGCTCCCTCTCGTTCCCTCTCGCTCCCTCTCGCTCCCCCTCGCCCCCCCTCGCTCCCCCTCGCTACCTCCCGCTCCCCCTCGCTCCCCCTCGCTCCCCCTCGCTCCCCCTCGCTCCCCCTCGCTCCCCCTCGCCCCCCCTCGCTCCCCCTCGCTCCTCCTCGCTCCCTCTCGCTCCCCCTCGCACCCCCTCGCTCCCCCTCGCTCCTCCTCGCTCCCTCTCGCTCCCCCTCGCCCCCCCTCGCTCCTCCTCGCTCCCTCTCGCTCCCCCTCGCTCCCCCTCGCTCCCTCCCGCTCCCTCCCGCTCCCCCTCGCTCCCCCTCGCTCCCCCTCGCTCCCTCCCGCTCCCCCTCGCTCCCCCTCGCTCCCTCTCGCTCCCTCTCGCTCCCCCTCGCTCCCCCTCGCTCTCTCTTGCACTACAAGGCTCAGATCATGGCAGAGGTCCGAGCGGATTTGCCATGCCCGGGGTGGAGCTTCCAGTTCCTATCTCGCTTTGCTGGATAGGGGCCGTCCATAAATGACGTCACTCACCTGGGGGGGGGGGTCAGACATTTGTGACGATGTGTGACGAGGGGGGGGGGTGAGAAATGTGACGTCACATCAAAATGCGCAACTTTAAATAAACATGGACAACACGTTCTACTTAATTAAATAGACTTTTTAATAAATGTTTTCTCCTACAACATCAGAGTGCAGCGCCACATTAAATACGCACTACAATGACACTTGTTTAAAGCGATGTGAAGCGTGTTTTTTTGTGGGGGGGTGGAGCTTTGTGACGTCATTTTTGAGGGGGGGGTCTGACTTTTTGTGACGCCGTGTGACGAAGGGGGGGGGAGTCAAAAATGGTCCAAAATTGCGTGGTGTCATTTATGGATGGCCCCATATGATCCATACACAATAAGAATCAGAATCTGTGTTTCGACTGGGTGAATCCGATGAGCTATGAAGCTTATTTTCACATGTGTCCAGTAGGGGCGCCATGGTGACGAGATGTCATCTCCCTCGCCTGGTATGGAGGAGGTCGTGAGTTAAATTCCGACCCTGATGATGCCGGTATATTAGGAGTTTGCATGTTCTTCCCGTGGTCGCTTGGATTGTTCTCCAAATCCTCCAGTTTTTCCCTTCACATGTAGAAACACGCGTTGAGATTAAATAAATTTCCACCTAATAAGCCACCTCGCTGAGCTAAAATTTGTGGCCAAGTTGCTTCCGAAAAAGATCTATGTAGCTCAGTGGGCCTTACATGGTAAATAAAATAGTTTACTTGTAGGTGCGGGTCAGCAAGTTACAACAACAACCATTACAAACAACAATTGCAGTGCAAAATAGAGAAACAGTTACGCGTACTCACATCCCCTTTGTGAATCAACTGCTGGATGAGTACCGTTCCACGCCGTGCGGGTCATGGGAGTTGTTTGACCAAACTTCACCACGCTGAGCAGTGTGGGTTTGATGAAGGTGGACGCATAGAGAGTATGGCACAACATTGGATTCGTCTGCACTGTAAAGCGATGTCCCGCTCAAATGGTGCTCCTATCACATTTCTAGACCTGAACCATCAGTGGAAATTACACATTCCTGTAGCGGGGGCGAGATGATCCATAGTAAAACCTCTATTCACTTCCCCACAAAGTGGTACTGATTCTATCGACCGAGCAGTGAGCAATGATGGGCTTGACAACTCCGACTGGGACTTGGACCACACTACCCTCCCTCACTTCCTAACCCCCTCCTTCCCCCTCCCCCCTGTCCCTCCTCCCATCCCTCCCATCCCTGCGTCCCCCTCCCACCCCCCTCCCTCAGTTTGTTCCATTCCGGGACTACGTGGACCGCGGAGGCAGCCAGGTGCTGAGCATGGAGCGCCTGGCGCGGGACGTCCTGGCCGAGGTGCCGGAGCAGTTCCTCTCCTTCATGAGGTCCCGCCGGGTCCCACCGCGCCCCGCGCCCCCCCCTTACACGGCAGCGGGGGGCCAGGGGGGGCCGGGGGGCCCCGGCGGTCAGGTCGATGGCTCGTTGGGGGCAAACGCATAGCCGGCGTGGCACCGCACGCCCGGGGGCATCGCTGGTCGTTATAACCGTCACCGTCTCTTATTCATCAGCCGTGTTGTATCCGCTGCCGGGTGAAGGCCTCCCCCCGCCAGCCCCTGTCACCCCCATCCACCCAAACCCCGCTGGTGCCTTCTCACACGGTCCAGCGATGCCACGATCCATCTCGCTCGCTCGCGCGCACGAGCCGCCCTCATCGCTTCATCTCAACGGCGACGGTCCCCGCGGCTCGCGCAGCTCTCGTACGACGGAGTAATATATTTCAGGATCAGAATATTTATTTACACTGGAGGAATCCGATGAGCTATGAAGCTCGTTTTCACGGATGATCTGTTTCCTGTGCAGAGCGATTCCACGACATGTGTTGTGATGTCGGTCACAGAAGAAGCAATCATCGCGATCGTAATGTTGTGGAATTCTAAATAACGGTTGTAGACATGTATTTTCAGTGATCGTAAAAAAAAAACGTCAAGTATGTTGACGATATAACAATCGGTGGACTGGCTTGTGCTATAACGGAGCACGCTCACAGAACACCCTGGAGGAATCACCCCTCCGCCAGCAAATCAGCCTTCCACACCGACGATTCACAGCTGCGTTCTGTTTAACCGGGGCAGCTTCGTCGAGGAGTCGAGACCTGCTCAGAAAATAACACCGCCATTAAAGCACTGGCCTTGGAAGGCTTCTAAGCAATGGCGTCGCGTCGTTGGTTGCCATGGGCCCTGGCGCAAGGCATGGAACGGGGTCCCCTGTTCACTCCCCCACCCCGACTATTTGTCGCCCGGTGCCTGGGCCGTTTCGCGCTGTGGGCCTCAGTGCAGTTGCACTGCCTGCGGACTTGAAGGCTACGCTCATGTGCGGAGTTTGGTGGGCAGGGGGGCACGGGGGGGGCAGCACCCCCCCCCCCCAAACCGAACACCTTTATTAATTTATTTTCAGTAGTTTGTAATAAAGTTTCAAAATAAATGAATTATATCCGCCCCAAACTCCGCTGACACTGCCCGTAGGCCAAAGCGCTTGGAAGTTTGTTTTTATACGAAAAGAAAGGCGGACTCCCGTCTAGCTGTTTATTTATTTGACACCCATAATAAACTAAACTTTCTAAAAAAACTATTTTTATTTTATTTTACCAGGTAAGGACCACTGAGCTGTGTA
The DNA here is from genome assembly GCF_015708825.2 of Lethenteron reissneri. Classification (NCBI taxonomy): domain Eukaryota; kingdom Metazoa; phylum Chordata; class Hyperoartia; order Petromyzontiformes; family Petromyzontidae; genus Lethenteron; species Lethenteron reissneri. Next base: position 10,836,803 of record NC_083793.1, read on the forward strand.
GCTCTGTTTTAGAAGCGACCCGGCCACAAGCGATAGCTCAACGAAGGGGCTCATGACGTGGGAATTTATAGCGGCAGCCAAACACTCTAAACGCGTGTTGATTCTAAATGTGGAGGGAAAAACCGGAGGCCCCGGAGAAAAATCCACGCGACCACGGGGAGAGAGAGACACCACAAACTCCAGGGTCGGAATCGAACTCACGACCTCCTGTATACCAGGCGAGGTAGTTAACATCTCGCCACCGTGGCGCCTTGTCTCCATGACAGCAAAGCCTTTGCATCGTGTACGTGGGTCGGGCTGGAATCGTGGCCCCTCCACCCGCACCCTCACCCCGCTGACCCACGTGGGATGAGTCACGCTCCACGGGGCCCGCACGCGCGCGCCTCTCGTGTCCCCACGTGGCGGTCTCGTCGGTGCGGCGAGCCCAGACGCGTTGCCGCGAGCCGCTCCGTCGCTCCCCCCCTCCCCCTCTCCCCCCGGGATTTGTCACGGCGCCCCCCCCCCCCTCCTCCACCCCCCACCGTGCCCTCTGCGGTGCTCGTCGAGACGCACGCAAGCACCGCCGTGGCTCTTCCCCACAATTGGCACTTGTTCGTGAAATCTCGCTTTGCTTTTCATCATCGACACCGGCTGTCCCATACGTCAGCTCATTAGCGAGACAATGTGCTTTTGTCTCCCCATACTCCCCGTTTGCTTCAACGTCTGTATCGTACCGCCGAGTACGTGGTGGGGGAGTAGTCAGCCTCGTAGCTGCACGAGGCTGTCATCTTCGAGCCTTGATTCTCTGTAATCGGGTTGTTATTGCCTCCAACTCTGTTCTCATGTCATCACTTTCCAGTCTGTGCAGTCCCGATACTCCTCCTGGAATCCCGCCCAAGCAATCCATCTCGCACGCTCAGATCGTTTTCTCATCGAGCTCCCTTGTCGTCAGACGGGATTCTGGACCATAGATCAGTACCGGTGCAACCATCGACTTGGAAAGGCCTCGATCCTGGGCACTGTCACTATGTGGGTAGGTGGTCATCGCTCACTTTTAAATTAAAGCAAAAAACTCAAATGTTTTCTTCACACATTGTTAGCGGATTCAGAACAATTGGGAAAGAATGCGTTGCACAAGAGTGGATTTCAACGCACGCTTGTCTTTGCAAGTATATAATGAGCAGTAGGCAAGATGACGGGCGGTTTTCAGGGGAAAATGCGTTTGCATGCTTGCAAATAGTCGTCTTTGCTCTGGTTTGCGTCTCCAAGATCTAGATAATAACGCTTTGACCAACGTGGCCGTTGCAGGGCGAGGCTTAATCTTCCTAGCAGCAACAGGTTCGGTTCGTACTGGATCGACTTCCTAAGCGTTATCATGCCCACCTCCTGTGATGTACAGACGAACGGACGGACGGACAGAGCTAACGCGTGCACGTTTCCAGCCTCGGTCAGAAAGCCTTGGAAAAGTCGTGATCGTAAGAACAGCACTAATCCGGTATATAGGAAATCGAACACGCTGCCTCTATTCAAATAACACATTTCCACGGTCCCTTTTTGATGCCTTTTAATTTCGTCTCTTTCAAAAACCTGCCGACCTGCGGCGCCAAACCCGACCCGTTCCCCCCACCCCCCCACCCCCCGTTGCGCAAATCCCGAGCCGGTGCCAAAGCGGAGCCGCCGCGCGTGGCCGCGTCAGTGCCGGCCCGCGTCGTTCAGCCGTGCCAGAGTCCCTTCGAGGGAGGGCCCCTCAATTTCCGAGGCTTTCCCGTGGCTTGCCAGGTAGAGGTGGAGATATCAGCTGAACTCCCGAGTGACTCCGCGGGGCCACGGGGAGAATGGCTCTTGCGTGCGCGCGCTGTCACGCAATTGAGTGTGAGGAGCGATTTCAAAGTGCACGTCGCGCCGGGCGTTTGGAAGGTTTGCGGCACACGAGAGAGCAAAGCGTCACGGTGCCCTTCTCGCTGAGATTGCGCGCCTCCCTCGCTCTCTGCGTTGTGCACTCTCGCAATGTCCGTGTCTCTCTTGAGCCTGCAATTTTTTTCCCATCAGTCAATCTGTTTCTCTGTCTGTCCCTCTAAGTTCTATATTTTTTTGTCAGTTTTCTCTCTGTGTCTCTCAATGTTTTTTTATGGGTTCCTACAGCTGTACCTTTGTATTTCTCCTTCCTCTTGCGTCTCTTTGTGTTTAACTTCGTTTTTTTCTACATCCCCCCTATGTGTCCACCTCTCTTTGTCTCCGTGACCATATTCATCTGCGTTTGTTTCTTGCAGTCTATTTTTTTCTGTGTCTATATTTGGCCCCACCCTATATCTCTCTCACTATTTCCCTCTGTTTTTATTTCCCTCTCCTCTCCCACTCTCCCAATTGCATTATCTTGACACCCTTCATACATTTCCCGCCCGCCCCGTCACAGCATTGCTCCCTGGGCTGCCACGTTTATCCCCCACCCCCGAGGCCGACCCGGACCTCCCCTCTCCACAAATCCGTCGCAGCGCTCCACCACTTCGTTTCTTTGTGGGACAGCCTTTTCAATGCCCCGTCATCTCCACCACTTGCGGTGCGTTTATTACAAAGCCACGCACGCAGCCCTGGCGGTGACCTCTGCCAAGCTCTGCCAACCTGCTCCCAAACGTCTTGCCTCACCCACGCACGGCACAACCCAGCACCCAGGCCCCACCCCAACACCACGGCACCATTCGATGTCACGTCGAGAGCACGGGTTCAGGTGCAGCGCGCTTGCGCCCAGTTCGATTTCCCGATGCCCAGGTGTGGCCCCGACACTGCCCCGTCCGGCAGGAGAGACGCGCCGCACGAGGATGTGTCTGTGCGTGTATTAGTGGGGAGCGGTCGTGCAGCGGTTAGCGCTATGCTGCGCGACGAACACGGCGACCCGAGTTCGATTCCCGCTCACGGCCAACACCGGTGACTATTATCTGAACCGGTCCTGGGCCTCCCCTAGGTCGACTGAGCCTCAAACGAGTACCTGGTGCCGTGTGTAAACATCGCCACTGGGGAGATAAAAGCGGCCGGGCGTCGTGTTGGACAACCACCCAATCGTGTGCCATGCCGGCCTTCATAGATGCTCACTAACGGCCTGTTAGAGGCTATACGGGGGGGACCCTTGTCTTTGTGTAGTGAGTTCAACTGAGTCGCAGCCGTACACTTGGAGGCAACACATTTATTTAACACCAACACTCGGGGTAACTGCCTCCGTAACAGAATAACAGCCTATGGTGGTGACCACCAGGCTAAGTACACAAATTACTACGTAGCTGCTATGACAGACCGGGACCCACAGCTCGGGTCCAGGTCCACGTGTTGGAGACTCGGAGAACGTATGACGTAGACGAAGGTTTCTTCAGGATGAACAACAACGCCGGCCCCTCTGGGCGACCCGGCTTATATCCTCTGCGGCGTGGCCGGCTCCACCCTTGGCCACGCCCACCTTCTAGAATCCTCGAGCAGGATCTGGACCCCGACCACGTGACCACTCCGAGCCCCTACTCGAGGCCCCTTTGTAGACTTAACCGGTCACGTGTCAACCAGAGGGCCATGGCCTTTAGTAACCCCTTTCCTACGGCCGGCACTCCCACACCCTATCCTGTAGGGGCTGGCACTGCACGCCAAGCGTGGTGCTACCCAGCGCTGTCACTCAGCGCTCACCAGGCCCCTCTAGGGCCGCTACTACACAGTGACATCCCGAGATGTCACTACATTTGTGTTGGGGGCCGTCCATAAATGACGTCACGCACTTAGGGGGGGGGGAGGTCAGACATTTGTGACGATGTGTGACGAGGGGGGGGGGGGTTGAGAAATGGGACGTCACATCAAAATGCGCAACTTTAAATAAATATAGACAACACGTTCTACTTAATTAAGTAGACTTTGTAATACATGTTTTCTCCTACAACATCAGAGTGCAGCGCCACATTAAATACGCACTTCAATGACAATAGTTTAAAGCGATTTGAAGCATGTTTTATGTTTTTTTGTGGGGGGGGGGGGGGGCAGAACTTTGTGACGTCATATTTGAGAGGGGGGTCTGACTTTTTGTGACGCCGTGTGACGAACGGGGGGGTCAAAAATCATCCTAAATCGCGTGACGGCCCCTTGGGGTCATACTTCGCTGTCATCTCAGACCCCCTCACGCGCGTATCTTGTCATGAGCGGAGTGGCCGTGTTTACACAGTTTTTGTACTTCGTCCTGAGACGGCGATTGGGACGTTCTATAGAGGATATAGAATAGACGCATTATATACACGTAATATAAATCCATCTTGTAATCGTGTCCTCGTGTCGTACGGAGTGGCCCGAGAAATACCCGGCCACTCGAAATCGTTTACAGAATTTGTACACATTTGTGCAAACATCGTTAGCATCGCTTAGCACGTGTGTGAGAACGTGTGTGTTCACGTGTTGGGGAGTGGTGGCCCAGTGATTAGCGCACTGCACTACGAAGCCAGTGACCGGAGTTATATTCCAACTCACGACCCATAATTGACAGCGAATATTTGATCCGGTATTGTTCTTCGCCTCGGTCGACTCAGCCTTAAATGAGAACCTGATGCGTTATAAACATAAGCACTGGGGAGACAAAGGCGGCCGAGTACGGTTGTTGGCCACCCACCCTCCACCTCGTGTGCCGTGCGGGTCTTCTTAATATGTGCTCACTCACAGCACCTGCCCCAACAGTCTATTAAAGGCTATGTGGGGGGTCTGTGTGTGTGGGGGGGGGGGGGGGGGCAGTGGTGTAGCGGTTAGCGCGCTGCCCTGTGAACTTTGTATCTCGCTGTTGGGTATCCATCTGCCAATATGGACGTGTGCATGTCCAATACTACTGCTTGTGTTGTCACGGTCGGTGCCGCTGTACCGCTCTCTCCCACGTGTTTCCAGCTTGTTAGCGCGTGTTGTTCGGCACGATGTCCGACGTTTCGCGCAACGTTGCTGGGAGCGTCTTCTCGAGCTGATTTGAGTCGCTCGCGTTTTCCCCTCGGATTATACAGCCCTGCTGGCTGCTGCTGCTGCTGACGTTGCCGATTGGCTCGCTTCTCGAGACGTACGTCGGCCCGGAACGTCGGACATTGGTGCCGAGCCAAAACCAGCGGCACAACCCGAAAACACGATCAGAGGACCGCGCGTCCGTGTGCGTGTCGAACGTGTAGGTTGTTGCGTGTTGCTTCTCGGCGCGCGCGTGTGTGTGTGCGCATGGCAATGTGTGCGTTGGTGGGTGTGTGTGTGGGTGTGTGTGTGGGTGGGTGTGTGTGGGTGGGTGTGTGTTCATGGGGTGGGGAGCGAACCCAACGACCCGCGTTCGATGTCCGCTAACGGCCAACACCAGTGGCGATTATCCAAACCGGTTCTGGGCCTCCCCTAGGTCGACTCAGCCTCAAATGACGACCTGATATAAAGTGTGAACGTCGCTACTTGGGAGACGAAGATGGCCAGGCGTGGTCCTGACCACCCACCCCCTTGTGTGCCGTGCGGACCTTGCGCGTACTGTATGTTGGACTTCTTTCGCACCGCACAAAGCCAACCGTGCGGGGGAAAGACAACGAACGAGACACCAAAATCAGTGCTAAAGAAATTAGTTTTCAATCTTGATGTTCGAGAGCATCGCTTCCAGTGGCTTCCTAATATCGGAAGCAAGAGCGTTCCAGACGGCCGCAGAATAAACATTCGCTAACAGTCCGTTCAAGGCTTCACACGCAAGAGGATCCGTCATTGTGCTGTGAGTGTGTTCACGTGTCCATGGTTCTGGTTAGCGTGATGGAGTGAATGTCGCCCGTGTGCCAGTCGGGGTGTGATGACTTCTCTGTGCGCCGGTGGGAGCGGGGCCGCGGGGGGGGGGGGGGTTGAGCGATGTGCGTGGATGGCAAACGGCGTTCGGAAGCAGAGCCGCCCACAGGTGGGGGGTGGTGAGGGGGGGTAGTGGGAGTGGGGGGCGATTTTCACAGTGCCTCACACACAACCCCCCCCCTCACACACAAGGGGCCTGCAAGGAGCCCTGTGGGCGGTCCTGCTTCGTAGCCACATGCTTCATCCCGTGGGCGCGAGTGCACGCGTGGACCCCAGCCAAGGAGGAGGAGGAGGAGGTTGTTTTGTACAGACTTTGTGTTAATAAATGATCATAAAACACTGCGTCGGCACCACCAGCACTCGTGGGTCATATTAAATTTTCAGTGTGTGTGGCCCTGCGTACGACGCGAATGCCCTAATTCTGTTCCATTAAAACAGAGCCGAGAGGTGGGATCCGCAGCGGTCTGCAGGAAGGGAGATGGGGAGGAAGGGAGATGGGGAGATAAGGAGGAAAGGGGTGGAGAGAGGAAACGGGGAGGAAGCGAGATGTGGGGGATGTGGGATAGAGGGACATGGGGAGAGAGGGAGATGGGGGGAGGGAGATGGGGGGAGGGAGATGGGGGGGAAGGAGATGGGGGAGGGAGATGGGGGAGGTAGATGAGAGGGGGAGATGGGGGAGAGGGAGATGGGGGGAGGGAGATGGGGGAGTGAGGGGAGGGAGATGGGGGGAGGGAGATGGGGGGGAGGGAGATGGGGGGGAGGGAGATGGGGGGAGGAAGATGGGGGGGAGGGAGATGGGGGGGAGGGAGATGGGGGGAGGGAGATGAGAGGGGGAGATGGGGGAGAGGGAGATGGGGGGAGGGAGATGGGGGAGTGAGGGGAGGGAGATTGGGGGAGGGAGATGGGGGGGAGGGAGATGGGGGGGAGGGAGATGGGGGGAGGGAGATGGGGGGGAGGGAGATGGGGGGGAGGGAGATGGGGGGAGGGAGATGAGAGGGGGAGATGGGGGAGAGGGAGATGGGGGGAGGGAGATGGGGGGAGAGAGATGAGGGGAGGGAGATGGGGGGAGGGAGATGGGGGGGAGGGAGATGGGGGGGAGGGAGATGGGGGGAGGGAGATGGGGGGGAGGGAGATGGGGGGGAGGGAGATGGGGGGAGGGAGATGGGGGGAGGGAGATGGGGGGAGGGAGATGGGGGGGAGGGAGATGGGGGGGAGGGAGATGGGGGGATGGACATGGGGAGAGAGGGAGATGGGGGGGAGGGAGATGGGGGGATGGAGATGGGGGGGGAGGGAGATGGGGGGGAGGGAGATGGGGGGAGGGAGATGGGGGGAGGGAGATGGGGGGGAGGGAGATGGGGGGGAGGGAGATGGGAGGGGGAGATGGGGGGGAGGGGGAGATGGGGGGGAGGGGGAGATGGGGGGAGGGAGATGGGGGGAGGGAGATGGGGGGGATGGACATGGGGAGAGAGGGAGATGGGGGGGAGGGAGATGGGGGGAGGGAGATGGGGGGGAGGGAGATGGGGGGGAGGGAGATGGGGGGAGGGAGATGGGGGGAGGGAGATGGGAGAGAGGGACATGGGGAGAGAGGGAGATGGGAGGGGGAGATGGGGGAGGGGTAGATGGGGGGAGGGAGATGGGAGGGAGGGAGATGAAGGGAGGGTCATGGGGAGAAGGAGATGGGGGAGGGAGATGGGGGGAGGTAGATGAGAGGGGGAGATGGGGGAGAGGGAGATGGGGGGGAGGGAGACGGGGGGAGGGAGATGGGGGTAGGGGGAGGGGGAGAGGGGGGAGAGGGAGATGGGGGGGAGGGAGATGGGGGGGGAGGGAGATGGGGGGAGGGAGATGGGGGGAGGGAGAATTGGGGGGAGGGGGAGATGGGGGAAAGGGAGATAGGGGGAGGGAGATGGGGGGAGGGAGATGTGGGGAGGGAGATGGGGGGAGGTAGATGAGAGGGGGGAGATGGGGGAGAGGGAGATGGGGGGGAGGGAGATGGGGGGGAGGGAGATGGGGGGAGGGGGAGGGGGAGATGGGGGGAGGGAGATGGGGGGGAGGGAGATGGGGGGGAGGGAGATGGGGGGGAGGGAGATGGGGGGAGGGAGATGGGGGGAGGGAGATGGGGGGGAGGGAGATGGGGGGGAGGGAGATGGGGGGGGAGGGAGATGGGGGGAGGGAGATGGGGGAGGGGGAGGGGGAGATGGGGGGAGGGAGATGGGGGAGGGAGATGGGGGGGAGGGAGATGGGGGGGAGGGAGATGGGGGGAGGGGGAGGGGGAGATGGGGGGAGGGAGATGGGGGGAGGGAGATGGGGGGGAGGGAGATGGGGGGGAGGGAGATGGGGGGAGGGAGATGGGGGGAGGGAGATGGGGGGGAGGGAGATGGGGGGAGGGGGAGGGGGAGATGGGGGGAGGGAGATGGGGGGAGGGAGATGGGGGGGAGGGAGATGGGGGGGAGGGAGATGGGGGGAGGGAGATGGGGGGAGGGAGATGGGGCGAGGGAGATGGGGGGAGGGAGATGGGGGGAGGGAGATGGGAGGGGGAGATGGGGGGGAGGGGGAGATGGGGGGGAGGGGGAGATGGGGGGAGGGAGATGGGGGGAGGGAGATGGGGGGGTGGACATGGGGAGAGAGGGAGATGGGGGGGAGGGAGATGGGGGGAGGGAGATGGGGGGGAGGGAGATGGGGGGAGGGAGATGGGGGGAGGGAGATGGGAGAGAGGGACATGGGGAGAGAGGGAGATGGGGAGAGAGGGAGATGGGAGGGGGAGATGGGGGAGGGGGAGATGGGGGGAGGGAGATGGGGGGGAGGGAGATGGTGGGAGGGACATGGGGGGAAGGAAATGGGGGAGGGAGATGGGGGGAGGTCGATGAGAGGGGGAGATGGGGGAGAGGGAGATGGGGGGGAGGGAGATGGGGGGAGGGAGATGGGGGTAGGGGGAGGGGGAGATGGGGGAGAGGGAGATGGGGGGGGGAGGGAGATGGGGGGAGGGAGATGGGGGGAGGGAGATTGGGGGGGAGGGGGAGATGGGGGAAAGAGAGATAGGGGGAGGGAGATGGGGGGAGGGAGATGTGGGGAGGGAGATGGGGGGAGGGGGAGATGGGGGGGAGGGAGATGGGGGGAGGGGGATGGGGGAGGGAGAGATGGGGGGGAGGGAGATGGGGGGAGGGAGATGTGGGAGGGGGAGATGGGGGAGGGAGAGATGGGGGAGGGAGATGGGAGAAGGGAGTTGGGGGAGGGGGAGATGGGGGAGATGGGGGGGAGGGAGATGGGGGCAGGGAGATGGGGGAGGGGGAGATGGGGGAAGGGGAGATGGGGGGAGGGAGATGGGGGGAGATGGGGGGAGATGGGTGAGGGGGAGATGGGGGAGAGGGAGATGGGGGAAGGGGAAAAATGGGGGAGGGGGAGATGGGGGAGGGGAGGAGATGGGGGGGGAGATGGGGGGGAGGGAGATGGGGGAGGGGGAAAAATGGGGGAGGGGGAGATGGGGGGAGGGGATGATGGGGGGAGGGGGAGGTGGGGGGAGGGAGATGGGGGAGGGAGATGGGGAGATGGGGAGAGGGAGATGGGGGGGAGGGAGATGGGGGGGAGGGAGATGGGGGAGGAAGATGGGGGAGGGAGATGGGGGGAGATGGGGGAGATGGGGAGGGTGAGATAGGGGAGATAGGGGAAATGGGGGAGGGGGAGATGGGGGGAGGGGGAGATGGGGGGAGGGGGAGATGGGGGAGGGGGAGATGGGGGAGGGGAAGATGGGGGGGAGGGAGATGGGGGAGGGGGAAATGGGGGGAGGGAGATGGGGGGAGATGGGGGAGGGGGAGATGGGGGAGGGGGAGATGGGGGGGAGGGGAAGATGGGGGAGGGAGATGGGGAGGGGGAGATGGGGGGAGGGAGATGGGGAGATGGGGGAGGGAGATGGGGGGAGGGGGAGATGGGGGAGGGGCAGATGGGGGATATGGGGGGGGGGAGATGGGGGGGGGGGGAGATGGGGGGGGGGAGATGAGGAAGGGAGATCTTGAGAGAGGGAAGCAATGTGTATTACTACAGACGGTGCAATGCACTGGCGACCCTACGGGGATATACCGGTATACACGGGATGAGGTTCGGCATTAATGGGCATTGTTTTGGGATCTTTTTATGGATGTACCAATTTAAAATATCTACGTGTTAACAATAGTGATGCATAGCGCTTGTTATATTTGTACAGCGTAAAGAAAATACAATGTATGCCATCCGGGCCACGTTTGGTCTTCGTGGAAATGTCGGGGGTTTTTGTTGTTGAATTCATGGGAAAGAGAAAAAACACCCTCAAAAACACACAAATATTAAAACACAATTTTTTTTACTTGCATAGGAAAGTAATTGCATGTTTTCATTTGCTATGCAGCCAGAAAATACGATAAATCGCTAACCTTAAACACCCAGTAGTTCATAAAAGTTGAAGGCAAATTAGTACTATTGTAATAGAGCAAGTGCAGAATCGCTGAACCGGAATTGACAGCTTGAAAGCACTTAGCGCGGGGCCCTTGAAAGTGCGGGGTCCGGAGCATCATGTGAAGCTACTTGTGCTACTGGGATCATTCCGGCACTGCCAAGCAGCAGTCCTTCAAGAGCCGCATGCGGCTCTGGAAGCCGCAGGTTGCACGAGCCCCCAATTAGCGGAACTTGCCCGGCATGTCGAGGACACGGGTTTCCGGCTCAACAGCGAGACGGAGGCAGCAGGCAACGTGAGTGGATGCGTGAGACAGTGAACGAGGTGGTGGGGGTGGGGGTGATGGGGTGAACGAGGTGGTGGGGGTGTTGATGGGGTGAACGAGGTGGTGGGGGTGATGGGGTGAACGAGGTGGTGGGGGTGGGGGTGTTGATAGGGTGAACGAGGTGGTGGGGGTGATGGGGTGAACGAAGTGGTGGGGGTGATGGGGTGAACGAGGTGGTGGGGGTGGGGGTGATGGGGTGAACGAGGTGGTGGGGGTGGGGGTGTTGATGGGGTGAACGAGGTGGTGGGGGTGATGGGGTGAACGAGGTGGTGGGGGTGGGGGGTGTTGATAGGGTGAACGAGGTGGTGGGGGTGATGGGGTGAACGAAGTGGTGGGGGTGGGGGTGTTGATGGGGTGAACGAGGTGGTGGGGGTGGGGGTGAACGAGGTGGTGGGGGTGGGGGGTGTTGATAGGGTGAACGAGGTGGTGGGGGTGATGGGGTGAACGAAGTGGTGGGGGTGGGGGTGTTGATGGGGTGAACGAGGTGGTGGGGGTGGGGGTGAACGAGGTGGTGGGGGTGGGGGGTGTTGATGGGGTGAACGAGGTGGTGGGGGTGATGTGATGAACGAGGTGGTGGGGGTGGGGGTGTTGATGGGGTGAACGAGGGGGGGTGCGGAGGACCGCGCTGTGCTACGAACCCCGGCGGAGACCCGAGTTCGATCCCTGCCCACGGCCAAACACCAGTGACGAGGTATCTCTACCAGTCCTGAGCCTCCCCCAGGTCGACTCAGCCTCAACCTGGTGGGGTGTGTAAACATCGTCACTGGGGAGACAAAGGCGGCCGGGCGTGGTGTTTACCCCCCCCCCCCTCTCACCACCTCGTGTGCCATGCCGGCCTTCACAGGTGCTACTCTCTCACAACACTTGCCCCAACGAGTCAGTTTCTTGTTATTTTCTTTGAACATATCTACGTGACTTTACCTAAAGACCCAACAATATGAATTCCTGCAGTCACGAGAGCTTTGAGTCAAGATCCAGCACACCGGTGGGCTAAAGAAGTCAATTAATTTGTCCTTTGAAAACGTGACACATTTTTTACTGTTTGGCCGTGTCGGGTGGTGGAGGGTTACGACACATTTATAAATAACGCGATCTGAATAATATTGGTCGCGAAAGGCTACGTGTTAAATTAAATCCAACGAGTCTGTTACAAGCGACTTGGGGGAGGGAGGCGAGAGAGCCGCCCCCGTGTACGGCGCACGGCCGCGGGAGATCGCAACCAGCATCAGGACGCGAGACGTGATCGGTGGCACCACAAAGCGATGACACCCGGAGAGGCTTCGCGTGGCACAAAGAGGAGGAGGTGGGGTGGGTGGGGAGAGGTGGGGGGGTAGGGAGGGGGTGGGTGGGGAGGGGGTGGGGTCGGGAGGGAGGGGGTGGGGTGGGTGGGGTGGGGTGGGTGGGGAAGGGGGTGGGGTGGGGAGTTGTGGGTGGGGTGGGGTGGGTGGGGAAGGGGGTGGGTGGACAGGGGGTGGGTGGGGAGGGGGCAAGATGCCAGAGGAAGCACTTCAAAGCTCCTTCCTGACACGAACCGGCCGGCAGTCGTCCGCGTAGTGCAGTCGTCCTTCACGAATTCTCAGTCGGGTGGTGTTGGAGGGGGGGGGGGCAACTTTCGCCGATGGGACATTATCAGTGTGGGGGGGGGGGGGGTCGTCACACATTTGAAACCGTTGGAGGTTTGACACCACGATGGGGTGTTTTCGCATGTTTGTGTATTCACAATACAGGTCTTTTTGAGTTAATTCGCGTAAATATATAAAAGTGTCGTTCAACCCACCACCACCCGACACAGCCCATTGGTAAGGTTTGTCACCTTGGTTCTTTCGAAAGAACCAAGAGGATGAATCCCTGCAGTCACGAAAGCTGTAAATCGAAATTTAAGGTTTTCCACGTAAACAGAACATGCAACTAACTTCATCAGGCAACAGCTACTTGTAATTACTGGTGAAAAGTCGTACTCAGATTGTAAATGTGGCTTTGCTCTCCAACACACCGGTGTGCTGTACTCGTAACGAATTAGCACGTGTTGTTTACGTGACAACCCTTACTAATTGGCTGTGTCGGGTGGTGGCGGGTTTAACGACACATTTATATATTTACGCGATATAACCCACAAAACCCTCTATTATGGATGATATTGATCGCGCAAGCCTGCGACGTTTTGTGTATTGTCAGAGGGCCGCACGCCAGGGGACGCACTAAAGGCCACCACCAGGGGTCGCTCTGTGGTCCGCGGACCTTGCAACGAAGAACACCCGCGGAGTCCGTGAGCCGCCGGCCGAGTAATCTCACTTCTCGGGGACCAACCCGAGAGCCGGGGGTCACTTTAGCGGTTCCGATTTATCAATGTGGCCCTCAACAGAACTGTGAATGATGTGATAACTGTTGGGAAGTGATTCACTCTCGTTAGCCGTGGAGATAAATCGGAGCTACCGTTTTCTGGACTCGCTCATGGATGACCTGGCCAAGAGGGTGAGTGAGTGTGTGTCTGTGCTTGAGGAGTGGTAGTGCATTAGCTAGCGCGCACTGCGCTACAAACCCGGCACATGGAGTTCGATTCCCGGCATAATTGGTGACGATACTCGACTGGTCCTGGGCGTCTCCTAGGTCGACTCAGCTGTCAATAAGCACTCGGTCTAGTGTGGAAACATCGACACAAACAGGCGGGTGGGGGCGTGCTTCTAACCACACCACCCCCATCGTGCGCCGTCCCTTCGCCGATGACCGCGAACAGCACTTTCCCCAACAGCCTCCTAAAGCCTACACGGGAGATTTGTGTCCCTGTGTGTGAAGAGCACAACCCCACCGAGGCATCTCTGTGATTTAACCGATAACGCCTGGGTGCGCTCCCATCACCTCATGCCGGCGAGTCTTCGACATTTTAAATTAGCCTCAAAGAGCACGCAGTCTGGCACGAGCGCCGTCGTGAGGGCGACCGCTACTGAGTTGCTGTTACTGCTGTGCACGAATTCATCTCCACACAGATCTGTCCCTGTGTATTTCTAGCTCCAGGGTTGACCAGCGTACATCCCTGCCTGGCGCTGTCTCGTGCGCTCACGTGTGTTCCATCACACGCACGCACGCGCGCACAGGTGTATACATAATAGGTTATGGAATCCGCTACCATCAAAGATTCCCCCCTATAAGCATTCAACATGCGGTTGGGGCAAGTGCTGTTAGCGAGCACCTATGAAGGCCGAAGCACACGAAGGGATGGGTGGCCAGCAGCCACGCCCGGCCACCTTTGTCTCCCGAGTGGCGATGTTTACAGACCGCACGGGTACTAATTTATGGCCGAGTCGACCTAGGGGAGGCCCAGGGATCCGGTTGAGATCATCGTCACCGATGCTGTCCGTGAGCGGGAATCGAATTCTGGGAGCTGGGTTCGTGGCGTCCTGAGCGGAGTGCGCTTACCACGACGCTGTCGCTCCCCAGTGCCTGTTGTGTACACACACACGCGCACACACGTGCAGCACCACCAGGCGCTCACGTGTACCCCGAGGATGCGAGGAGGGCGGGCGGCAAAGCTGTGCAAAGGGAATCTCATCAATATTGCATCGCTTGCGCCGCGGTCGCTCTGCACGCGCGCGTAACATCCGGCTGTTGCTGCTGCTATTGCAATTGCCCTATAAAAAAAATGTCAGGGATAATTCATTAGATTCAACTTATGTGTATATATATACATCCATCCAGTGAGCTCGTTACGATACAGCAATGCAATCCCGAGGAATTGCACCGCTCGCTTACGCAGATATCTGAGCGGCATTAGAATATTTTTTTTGTAATCATATATGTTTGGGGGTCGGGGAGGGGGCGATTCAGAATCTTTATTTCACAATTGGAATGTTTATTTAGATTGAATGAATTCGATGAACTATGAAGCAATTTTTTCAACAAATGTCCAGTAAATTCAATTGTGTCACCGATGTGATGGATGCCCTGCAGTACCGAAAACAAAAGACCGGTGGCATACGTGGTAACAATGGTGGTGGTGCCTGCCACCCCACCTGCCCAGTAAACATGCAACAACGTCGGAACCAACGTCGCCATGTGGTTGGGAACCCTTGGCCCCACCGGTCGATCCGACGGTTGATCCAACCTGCCGTGTTGACTGGGCTGGAACCCCCAGTGCGTGTCACGCCGTCTCAAAACGGTTCACCGCAGAAATGTGACGTTCCCCCACGCTTCTCTTTGTGCGTCAGCGACTGTGGCCAGAGACATTTTTTTGCTGCGAGCTCTGCCCTACTTTTCCAAACGTCCCACTGGACGATGGCCGCGCGATGGGTCGGAGGCACCGGGCTACTGACTAATGAGCAGTAATCTGCAATTGCCTCTCTCATTGGGTCGTGTTTCATGTTGTCGGTCTTTGATATAAAATTAAAGCTCAATCGGAGAAAATAAAGAATGCTTCGATGAACACGAATGATGAATCAATCGCCCACCCTCCTCCCCGTCACCCCAAACCCCACCGCGGCGATTCGACGAATTGTCTTAATTCTGAGTCCACGATTCGATTCAAGAACCCACTGAGATTTGGTCTCTCGTGGTTGCAGGGGTCACGGGGACCCATTGCTCGAGGCGTACGCGAATCCCCAAACATCGATTCCTACACGCGGGGGTCAATCCACGTACAGCCGGATTCATCATCCACACCATCATCAGCTGCAGCGGCCCTGATCAATCCACTGCTGGATGAAGGCATCCACAGGTCGACCCTGCCAAGCAGTAATCCCGCACGTGACCTTAAACATCAATACTATTCATGGGTGAATCGATGCATGGCGACATCGCTGACAAACACCAACAACTCTCCTAATCGCAGATAGGTCCTGAACGTAGAGAGTCGCGAGGCGGTGCAGTGGCGTTTATCCCGCACGGCACAGCGGCAGCACTCGAGGTCACGCGTTGCAGTTGCTCACGCTGTGTTGCACCACACAGCGGAATACAAAAAATACACACCACGGAGAGAAACCTGTAAATATATATCCATCTAAAAAAAATCAATCAAATCGCATACACTTTCGTCGGAAAATATCATTATACAATATTATAATTCTAAATATTATAAATTATAATTACTGTACAGGAGATTCAATATTATAAATAGTTATTATATTATTACAATTATTATAATAAATATAGTTGCTAAATAAATAAAATATTATTTTTGCGGTGCCAAATCGAGTAACGCAACGCGGGTATCTCGTTGGCCGAATAAAACGGGGTCGCTACGATGTATGCATGCAATCTGGTCCATTACGTAATTGCTTGCAGGTTAGCGGTCCTAATTTGCTTCTCGTTTGAACTAAAAGCAGGTAAGGGGCCCCCTTCCCGCTGCGATCGAGCAGCGTGCAGCCTCATCGACACCGTCCCGGGCAAAGGGAATCCATCAATAGCTAACGAGGGCGCTAATGGCCTCGTGCGCGACACGGCGGCGGAGCGAGGTCTGCGAGGTGGCTGTGAGCGGTGGCAGGTGGCGTTTAGACTCGAACCCTCTCAATGACCCCCCCTCCACCCCCCGTGGTTCGGGTGCCCTTCCTGAGGTGGGAACTGGGATGGAGCCTCGGGGGTCAGAACTGGGGCCATTCCTGCTCCGCTCCCACACTCTCTCTCTCTCTCTCCGAGGGTTTCCGCAGTGAGAGAAAACAAATCGTGTTAATTAGGCGGATGCCGCATCAGCCCGGGATGGATGGACGTCGACAGAGGACCCGTGGGAGGTCCGCGATGTTTGTTTAATGAACTTCTCGCCTCAACCGCGAGTGCGGTCCGGCGTGAAGCACCGATGAAGGCGAAGCGACGCCACGAGCTGCCTCCCTGCCGGGGCAGCGGGCTGGAGGGCTGTGGAGCCGCCGGTGTTCTGTGCCTGTCCCTGTATGTCGTCTCTCTGATTCTCTCTGTCTGTCTCGATGTCTTCTCTGTTCCCCTGTGTGTGTGTCTCTCTCTCTTTGTCTCTGTGCATCTGTGTGCCTCTCTTTGTGCCAATCTGTTACCCTGTGTCTGTTTGCCCGTTTATTAGCTGGAGATGAGAAATTATGTTTCTAATAAAAAATACTTTTATATCAAATTTTGCTTGTGTTTAAAAATATATGATTCTTTCAACGTTAATTTCCAAATGAAGATAAAAAATTTAGTTCATATTTGAAACCGCTGCAACACTACAGTCTGAGTTGTGCCTCGGGGAGGTCTCGGGGCGGCTGTGAAGGCGCCCGAGTGAGAGATGTCCCCCTTCATTCATTGCGATTAGCTTCGCATTTTAGCCACGCCGTGTGAGACCCATTGAGGGCGGTGAAAAGGAAATGCGCCCGTGGCTGTAATGAGACGATGTCACAACGCGAGGTTGCACCGTGCAAATATAGCAGGTCACGGCCTACACGCTCTAGGAGGAAACAACAGCAGTGGCGATGGCAACAGGTGCAGCAAACGAAGAATTAGCAACGAACACGAGTCACTCCTAAATATTCCATTTCAAGGGATGACAGATCTTTAATTGTTCTTCAGGCTTTTCTCAGTGTCAAAGGGGTTGTGTAGTGTGGAATTTAGGGTCATGTGGATAGCATCTGAGTGCTTTGTTGTTCAGTTTCGTATTTTTTTATAAATGACTACCGTTGGTAGATAAGAAAGTAAAATCACTTTCACGGGAAGGCCAATAACACGACGAGCTTTTTCTAAATTAGAACACCGTCAGTTCAGAGGTCACTCACAACAGCCCCGCCTCGTGGAGATGTCACGAGCCGCCACTGGCTCCCACCTTCATTTTTAATGGGCAACAACTCTCTTGGCGACACGGAATCGGTGGACTGTATTTGAGCGACGACCATTTACCCCAGGACTCACTGGATCGCACATCGACCCCAAACACAACGACCAAGGCACAATTAAACGAGGTCACAAACCGCGGTGGTTAGATCTACATGACGCACCAGGACAGTTGTTCTCTGGAATCATCATTACTACAATGCTTACTTTTTTTATTTTACCAAGTCCCACCGAGCCATATAGATCTTTTTTTCAGAAGCGACCTGGTCACAAATGATAGCTCAACAAAGTGGCTTATCACGTGCAAATGTATTGCAGCGAAATACTCTCAACGCGTGTTTCTAAATGTGGAGGGAAAAACCGGAGGACCCGGAGAAAAATCCACATGCCGACGGGGAGAACGTGCAAACTCCAAATATTATCCCTGCACCTCCGATTAGCACGTTTGGCTATGTACGGTGCGAAAGAAGTTCAATAATATCTAGTGGCAAAGCTTGCACTTGGTTGGATAGGTTGCTCCACCTTCAATAGGATCACCCCTCCACCCCATCGAGTTCCGTGCTATTTTCAGTTTTGGCCCGATTTCCATGTCTCCTGTCTCACAGAGGACACATTAAGGCCCGGTGACATTAACAATCCCTGCGCCCTTGTCACAGAGAAATCCCGCAATTAAAACCTCGTGTAACCGCAGTTCCCCAGACTCCAGCCATTACAAGGAGGGCTCTCAAGGGGACCTGACCTGATCCAAAGGTGAATTGGGGGAGGGGGGGGGGTTCAACCGTGGTTTGGAAATCTGCTTCCCAGCGTCGGCTCGTTGCCGCCCTCTCGTGGTCGTGTGGGGCAATGCAAACGTCAACGGAGCATGACGATGACAGCCGTTCCCAGCCGTGTTGGTATGGAGCCCCCGAAAGGATAATCCACTGCGCCCCCATCCCGCCCCAGGTTACTAAGGCCACAATACATCGATTGATCACACGTCCACGCCTCTCGTTAACGCGGTGTTTCACGTTGTGTATGAGTGCGTTTTGTGCTCATTGTCATCACGATCCATTGGCAGAGAGCCCTGATGTATGCATGACACCTACGGGTTATCTGCCCCATGGGTCGTGATGGTGACGTACGTTTAACTTCTTTCGCACCGTAACATAGCCAGCCATGCTAACCGTAGGTGTCCACTGCACATTTCGTAATTTCTTTCCACTTTCCTCTGTCTTGTGTCAATATGCTCAAGTAATGCACAGCTTCCTGGTACCAATCTCTCATGCCGTCAAGCCATTCTCTGGCAGGTGTTAGACATGAGTTTCAGTTCCACGCACGTAAAAGAAAAATACTTGAAACTAATGTGATTGTTAGGCATTTGTATCATGGTGTGTGTTTTGTTACCACAACATGTTGCTGACGTTCCCCACGCACATTAAAAAAAATAATCCTGCACGGTATCCATGCCGCAGCATGCTGCCTACGGGGTGAGAGCCAGTGTCACGCTGTGAAGTGAGGATGTACAGCGTGCGCAATCCATGGCGTGCAGAAGTGGATGGTCTCGAACAAAAAATCTGAAACCTGCAGCTCCGCAGCCCCTAGAAGCACCTCAAGGACCGCTGCTTGGTGACCTTATTTATTAAGGACCCATCGTCTCGTGTTCACCACATGTGCATTACGGCTCTTGAAATATTGAGTTTGTTTTACCGAATAAAACCAAAATGTTTCTTGTTACTTTGGTTGTCGACCTCTGGTCTCGACTCTCGTGGGGGTAGGAACATGGGTTCAAATCCAGCCTTTGGTGGAATTTTTTTTTTATCTAAATCAGCGGCCCGCTTCCCACTGTTTGAGATGCGTGCTCTCCGGAGATGATCGTCTACGAACCCAAACCAGATATTTCACTCGCCGATACCACCTGGAGGTGACAGATTATTGGTTCCAATGCATTGGGGTGTCCAATCATCGTGAGTCATGTACTAACCATTTGAATTGAGTGAGGTTATCAACAATTCACTCTCAGCCATATCAGCGCAACGGTTCTTCTAAAGATGCGCTACCAAATTTTGATCTGGCCTATGGACTATGAATTGAGAGGTTTCCGTCCGAAGTGGCGGGGGAGAGGGGGGGCTGTGCAATGCTTTAGGAATTAGTGGTCTTTTGTGATTGGCCACAGCCAGAGGGGTGGTATATTTAACGGAGGCCATGATGATGGACTTCCCCTAAACCATATCCCACGGTGCTTCATAATGATCCATCTCGCTCCTGCACATGGGCTCATTGCATTGCTCCATCTCCACATTGAATATGCTATGGGAAGCGTTCCTTGCGTTGGCTGCCTGCTCCACGGAAGCACGAGGCCAAGGTTCGGAAAATCTATAACAAATCATTGACGATGCAATCGATAAATTTGTACCGATACACAATCTATTGATATTTTCAATTACATCTCTCCAAAGTTGATTCCAGGATCGTAAGCGATGGCGGCGACTTGAATCGGCTGTCCAAGAGACAGATTTCACCAGTATAAAATTATGGGTATGATCTGAGTTTCTAGACAAGCAATTAGGTTTTTGTTAAGGTAGGGACAACGCGGTACTCCTGTACAAAGTGTATATCAAGAGTTTTTTCATTGGTCTTACCAGCTGTTGTGTGGACATCAATGTTTCCCGAGACACCAACACGAAAGTTGCATCATCTCGAGCAAATAAATAAATTAAACGTTTGTGCAAGAAAACTGATCTCTGGGATGACAAGTTTTAAAAAAATGTTTTATGGTAAGAAAATAATTAACGCCTTACAGCACGCACAGGGCCTCGAAGAGACAACAGGTGCACACCTCCAGCCAGCCACGCATGTACATCCATGTCGAATGGTGCGTCTGTGATAACTCCACAAGTAGGGGGGCTAAATGACATCCTGGTGTTGGGGGCATGAGGGGGGCAGGGGAGCGGAGCCCGGATGGCAGCGCCACAGACGTTGAGTAGAAGACGAGCAATGTCTACTGCACGGAGGAGCTGTCACCGAGGAAAGACGAACACAAGGCGGTTTTGGTTTAACTGTGTGGAGGTGGTGTAGCCAACGACATCGGACAAGAGGTGGCTTCGTTTAACATGCATTGACAAGGGTTCAAAACCCCAAGTTACGTTACACATGGATGATGGGAGGAAATGCAGCTTTATCCAAATTGAGAGCACGGGTGCTGCGTCTGCCAGTCAACGCGGTTTACCCGTAATACCACCCGGGTCTGTCTCGTGACAACCTGCCACTACGACGCGTGACGCGGCCTCCAATCGCATCTATCCTGGCACAAGTGCCGTGGTGATGTCACTGCCACTCCGTGGTGAACGGCGGCCATTATTGTTGCATATCCCCATGTGACCGTGCGCATGTCTGCGCGCAACTGTGTTCGCCTGTGAGGGACCGTGTTCGCCTCCGCGTATGTCCGAGGTGCGAGAGTGCGTGTGTGTGTGTGCGACGCGTCAGTCCGAGCAGATGGCGCGTATGATGCTGATCTCTTCGACGGGCCGGTCCTGAGCCACCGTCTCAACGAGCCCAATGCGGTTGACCGTGCTCATGCCGCGCGCCACGCGGGCGAAGATGGAGTGCTTGCCGTCGAGCCACTGCGTGGGCCCCAGCGTGATGAAGAACTGGCTGCCGTTGGTGTTGGGCCCCGAGTTCGCCATCGAGATGATGCCTGCACCTGTGTGGTGATGCGTGACAAAGTTAAGCGAAGAACCGATTTTTTTGCCTCCTGTAATTTTGAACCCAATTTTATGCAAATTGTGCTATCGGGAGTCGTGGCACGAGATGTATCCTCTTGCATCTCTCAGAGCAGTGCAACGCTACGTGTTGGAGAATGGCCCACTGAAGCGGATATCGCAGAGCAACCTCTGAGAACCATTCAAGTGTCATCTGATATAACACAGAGTAGGGGGCAGCCCACCTGCTCTGCATAGGAAAGTGAGGTTCGTCACATGCCATTCAAAATGTAAATCCTCAAGAACTTGAGTTCATCCAACCTAAGTGCAGAACCAAACTTAAAGTGATAAAACCATCACCTTGTTAGACAACAGTTGAGAGCCCGGTTTAATCAGACACCTGCCTGGTTTCGAACTCAGGATGTCAGTGGTACCGGCTCAGCGCTCTGACCTCTTAGCCAACACCCCTGATCGGACACACGTGTCGCGAGCGCAAGTATCTTTTATTTGAATGTATTAATTGTTTTGGGTCAACTCACCTGTGTGCTTCAGGTCTGGGTGGATCTCATCTTCGAAGTGTTTTCCATAGACGGAAGCTCCTCCCCGGCCTGTTGAACAGACACACAGACCCAGCCATGTAACTACACAGAGCGTTGTGGAAAGAACTGTTCGCGAGCACCTAGTGAAGATTGGCATGGCACATGAGGAGGCGGCCAGCAACATGCCCCTGTCTTCTTCCCATTTCTGTTGTTAACACATTGCGCTTGTGGTGACCTCGTAGAGGCCCAGAACAGGTTCACCGCACACCACTAATTTTGTGGCTGGGAATCCAATTCAGGAGCCAGATTCAAAGCGCCCGAAACGTCGTGATTTAATTTATTTTATACCCACGTGACTTTACCAAAAGAACCAAAGAGTATGGATCCCTGCAGTCACGAAAACTTCAAATCTAGAGATTACACTAAGCAATCGCACGCAGAGACACCCAGTATACAAAGAACCCCCGTATAGCCTTAACCGACTGTTGGGGAAAATGCTGTTAGCTGGCACCCCCACAACAAAAGCAAAGACAAAGATCCTCCATATAGCCTCAATAGACTGTTGTGGCAGGTGCTGTTAACGAACACCTATGAACCCTGGTATAGCACACGAGGGGCTGGGTAGCCAACACCACGCCCGGCCACCTTTGTCTCCCCAGTGGCGATGTTTACACACCGCACCAGGTACTCATTTGAAGCTGAGTCGCCCTCCGGAAGGCCCAGGACAGGTTCAGATAATTATGTAACACGACTTTTGTCCCTCAGTAGTAAGTGTTATTTTCTAATTGTTTATGCCTCAAAAGTATAGAAGATGGCTATTATTCCCCACAAACTTTGCTTTTGTGACCAGGACTTTACGTGAAGAAATTACACAAATGCACACCACGTTTTCTCATTGAAAATAGGTAAATTTCAAAATATGACTGTCCTGGTCACAAAAGCAAAGTTTGTGGCGAATAATAGCCATTTCCTGTACTTTTGAGGCATAGGCAATTGGAAAATAACACTTACTACCCAGGATAAATGTTTATTTTGTTACACAGCCACCGGTGTTGGCCGGGAGCGGGAATCTAACTCAGGTCGCCGGGTTCGTAGCGCAGCATACTATAGGCCTCGGCAAGGAAAGGTAAAAGGTAAAAACAACGAGCCTACCTTTACCCTACCTTTTACCCTTACCCCATACAAATTGCCCGATTACAGGGTAATTACTGGGGTACTACTTCACATGAACAAGGTTTATAACAGGTAAATGCTAGGTCGAGCGCTTTATTCACACAGAATACTCTCGATGATACCAATCTTAAATGGAGGCCACGGACTGCGCCACGGAGCTTTTAGCGAGCGGTAAACAAGGTTTTTACCGGGTAATTCTTCACGCTATCTTTACCCTACCGGGTAATTCTTCCAAGCTACCTTTACCCTACCCTTTACCTTACCCCTTGGCATGTCGACACCCGGTAAAAAGGGTAAATTACCTTACCTTGCCGAGGCCTAGCATACCAACTGCTTCACCACTGCTTCCAATACACACTTCACCACATGCACACCTATCCATGAGCATTACGACAGTTTGTAAAGAAGCGTAGGGGCCTCTACACATGAAATGTGTAATCTAACGTGCCCTTTGCTTTATGAAAGAGCCAATGTTCAATGAAATGGAAAGGACGATTCAAGCTCTTGAAGTGATGGTTGCTTTAGGAGCCTCCTCTGCATTGCCGACACAACACACACGACCAATAATGACAGCTGCAAGAAGATCGAGGCAGAAACTGGAGGGGAGTAGAGAGACACGAGAAGGGAAGGTAGGAGCTTGTGCGGAGGGGAGTAGAGTGAGGGGAAAGGTAGGAGAGTATGTGGAGTAGAGTGAGATGAGCGGGGAGAGTTATGCAAGTGCATGAAGAGGAATAGTGCGGGGAAAGTGCATAGAGGGAGGTAGAGCGATGAGAGGGGAGAAGGAGAGTTCGTAGAGAGGAGTAGAGCGATGTGAGAGAAGGCGTAGGAGAGATGGTACCTGTCCCCGTAGGGTCTCCGCCCTGGATCATGAATCCGCGGATGATTCGGTGAAAGCGAGTGCCATTGTAGTAGCCGCGCCGCGCCAGCTCAGCAAAGTTGCGGCACGTGCGGGGAGCGTGCATCCAGTAGAGCTCCAACACTACGGTGCCCATCCTGCACCACACGACGGACATGCAATATACAGGCGACGTACATACAACACACATGCAATGTACACACGACGCACATGCGATATACAAGTGACGTACACACGACACAAATTGGATATACAGTAGAACCTCGGAGATCGAACGCACCAGAACTCGAACAAATCGGTGTTCGAACGATATTTCCAAAAAAAATTGCTCCGGAAACCGAACGAAATTCGGAGGTCGAACGGGCAATCGCGACTTGAAAGAACGTGTATGGCTGAGACGCGTATGGCCAGCATGCATGATGCTTGTCCAGACACAGGTTTTACCACCTCCTCCTCACCACCTACCACTCAAGCCATCAACTCTCCTTACTGCAGGTAAAGTGAAGTTTAATCTTCATTTATTTCATTTATTCCATATATTTATTCCATTAATTTATTGTGTTTCTTGTTTTTTGTATGATTTTATGCATGTAATTACTGTAAACTTCGTGTAAAAATGCTTTATAACGAGAGATTTCTTGTGTCTGGAACCAATTAATGTCCTTTACATTAATTCTTATGGGGAAAATTAATTCGGTGTTCGAAGAAATCGGTATTCGAATGGTCTTCTGGAACCAATTAAGTTCGATCTCTGGGGTACAACTGTATAGGTGACGTACATACACATGCGATATACAGGTAATGTACACACGACAAACATGTGACATACAGGTAACGTACATACGACACACGCGCAACACCGCCACGGATGAGAGCGACTAGTGACACAGCCATCGACACCTTCGAGAGGACTGGCATCTCAAATGACATAGCCACTTTTTCTACTAACATCAGCCATCAATTAACTCCTTTACTAACTACCATTACTGACATCTCCACTGCCAACAAAGATACAAATCCCCCGTATAGCCTCCAACAGACTGTTGGGGCAAGTGCTGTTAGCGAGCAACTATAAAGGACAGAACGGCACACGAGGTGGGTGGGTGGCCAGCACCACGCCCAGCCGCCTTTGTCTCCCTAGTGGCGATGTTTACAAACCGTTCTAAGTACTAATTTGAGGCTGAGTCGACCTAGAGGAAGCCCAGGACCGATTCAGATAATCGCCACTGGTGTTGGCCGTGAGCGGGAATCGAACTCGGGTCACCAGGTGCATAGGTTCGCTCACAGCTACACTGCTGATCACACCCCTACCAGCACACACTCCCACTACAAAAACTGCTCACACCACCATCACCACCACCACCACCAACTTCTATGGCGGTGGTGTCTGCAGGCAGGAGGGCCTCACGTTGTTTCCAGCGTGATGGTGGAAGGCTGCCACGTCTCGGAGGGCAGGCCCGACATGCTGACTCGGCTGGAACTCCTGCAGCACAAGGGCCAGGCCGTGAGCCAGACATTAGTGGGATCACACACACAGACACATACCAGCCAGGACGCATATACTGTTCATCATGTGCCACATTACACACTCCCCACAACTCCTATACACCAGCCAACACACCCCAGCCAGGGTCCCAACACATCAGCCACCACACACCAGTCAGGGTCCCACCACACCAACCAGGGTCCCACCACACCAACCAGGGTCCCACCACACCAACCAGGGTCCCACCACACCAACCAGGGTCCCACCACACTAACCAGGGTCCCACCACACTAACCAAGGTCCCACCACACTAACCAAGGTCCCACCACACCAACCAGGGTCCCACCACACTAACCAAGGTCCCACCACACTAACCAAGGTCCCACCACACCAACCAGGGTCCCACCACACCAACCAGGGTCCCACCACACTAACCAAGGTCCCACCACACTAACCAGGGTCCCACCACACCAACCAGGGTCCCACCACACCAACCAGGGTCCCACCACACTAACCAAGGTCCCACCACACTAACCAAGGTCCCACCACACTAACCAGGGTCCCACCACACTAACCAGGGTCCCCCCACACCAACCAGGGTCCCACCACACTAACCAAGGTCCCACCACACTAACCAAGGTCCCACCACACCAACCAGGGTCCCACCACACCAACCAGGGTCCCACCACACCAACCAGGGTCCCACCACACTAACCAAGGTCCCACCACACTAACCAAGGTCCCACCACACCCCAGCCAGGGTCCCACCACACCAACCAGGGTCCCACCACACTAACCAGGGTCCCACCACACCAACCAGGGTCCCACCACACCAACCAGGGTCCCACCACACCAACCAGGGTCCCACCACACCAACCAGGGTCCCACCACACCAACCAGGGTCCCACCACACCAACCAGGGTCCCACCACACTAACCAGGGTCCCACCACACCAACCAGGGTCCCACCACACTAACCAGGGTCCCACCACACCAACCAGGGTCCCACCACACTAACCAGGGTCCCACCACACCAACCAGGGTCCCACCACACCAACCAGGGTCCCACCACACCAACCAGGGTCCCACCACACTAACCAGGGTCCCACCACACCAACCAGGGTCCCACCACACTAACCAGGGTCCCACCACACCAACCAGGGTCCCACCACACCAACCAGGGTCCCACCACACTAACCAGGGTCCCACCACACCAACCAGGGTCCCACCACACCAACCAGGGTCCCACCACACCAACCAGGGTCCCACCACACCAACCAGGGTCCCCACCACACCAACCAGGGTCCCACCACACTAACCAGGGTCCCACCACACCAACCAGGGTCCCACCACACCAACCAGGGTCCCACCACACCAACCAGGGTCCCACCACAACCAACCAGGGTCCCACCACACCAACCAGGGTCCCACCACACCAACCAGTGTCCCTACAGACCAGTCAGGGTCCCACCACACCAACCAGGGTCCCACCACACCAACCAGGGTCCCACCACACTAACCAGGGTCCCCACCACACTAACCAGGGTCCCACCACACCAACCAGGGTCCACCACACCAACCAGGGTCCCACCACACTAACCAGGGTCCCACCACACCAACCAGGGGTCCCACCACACTAACCAGGGTCCCACCACACCAACCAGGGTCCCCCACACTAACCAGGGTCCCACCACACCAACCAGGGTCCCACCACACCAACCAGGGTCCCACCACACTAACCAGGGTCCCACCACACCAACCGGGTCCCACCACACTAACCAGGGTCCCACCACACCAACCAGGGTCCCACCACACTAACCAGGGTCCCACCACACCAACCAGGGTCCCACCACACTAACCAGGGTCCCACCACACCAACCAGGGTCCCACCACACCAACCAGGGTCCCACCACACCAACCAGGGTCCCACCACACCAACCAGGGTCCCACCACACTAACCAGGGTCCCACCACACTAACCAGGGTCCCACCACACTAACCAGGGTCCCACCACACCAACCAGGGTCCCACCACACCAACCAGGGTCCCACCACACCAACCAGGGTCCCACCACACCAACCAGGGTCCCACCACACCAACCAGGGTCCCACCACACCAACCAGGGTCCCACCACACCAACCAGGGTCCCACCACACCAACCAGGGTCCCACCACACCAACCAGGGTCCCACCACACCAACCAGGGTCCCACCACACCAACCAGGGTCCCACCACACCAACCAGGGTCCCACCACACCAACCAGGGTCCCACCACACCAACCAGGGTCCCTACAGACCAGCCAGGGTCCCTACAGAGCATTCTAGATTTGAAGATTTCGTGACTGCAAGGATTCATACTCTTAGTTATTCCGGTCAAGTCACGTCGGTAAAAAAATTAAAATTAATAATTATTGTTTCATTTCTATTAATTTTTATTTAATTTTTTTACCTACGTGACTTTACCGAAAGAACTAAGAGTATCCCTACAGACCAGCCAAAGACCGCGCAAAGCACACTCCACTCAACACCATTGACTGCACCACCACCACCATCACACAGCAGCAGCAGCAGCCGAGCCGGCACTGTTATCACCCCCGTGGATCCCTGCGCGTGGAGCCCACACGGCCCCGGGGAGAGTCCCGTTGGAGTGGAAGAGTCGTGAGTCCCTGGGGGAGACCCTGGGGGACCCGGGATCGAGGGGACCCCCTCTCACCCGGCAGCAGCAGCGGCAGCAGCAGCGGCAGCAGCAGAAGCCTCGTGGAACCCGGCCGTGCCACGCCGACTCGTGATTGGCCCCTGAGCCGGGCACGTGATGCGTCGTGGTGACGTAGCCAGTGAGGGAGGCCAGGTACGGCCATCTTGCGTGGGGAAATAAATGAATAGCAAAGCCAAAGTTAAATAAATTATTAATGCTGTGAATTTTGTGTAATCAATTGGCAATTGATTTGTTATTAATTAATTGCTTATTTTGTTATAAGTTAATAAATACATTATTAGTGGATTAATACTAATTTAACAATTAATTGGTGATAAAAGAATAAATTAACATGTAAAATTAACCCAAAAACGTTGATTATGAATGTATTTATGAGTTATAGATTTATAATAAATAAAATTACCCCCCCCCCCCGTTTTTAAACTAGAGTTATTATAAGAATATAAATAACATTGTAGTCCTGTAAAAAATAGCTTACCCGGCCTTTTGGGCCAGTGTTTTCTGGCGGGATTTGTTTAAAAGCAGCAGTTTTCGACATGACAGTGAATTAGCGGTGTAACATAACAATAATCGGTTGTTACCCTTTGTGGCAGTAATCAAACAAGAAGTTGTGTTAAGCTGTTCAAACACAAAATAGAAACCTTTTGCAACGAATCAAGTACTGCATTAACCACACGTACACCTGTTTTTGCCAGAAAATGGGTAAAACCTATTCTTATTTTTCAACTTTGATATTGGCATCAAACAAACAAAAATGTCATCGTGATAGAGCGGTGTGACCTGTTGCAACAAATGCGTCTGGGTCTCTACCCATGGCGGTGTTCTTCAGTCATCCTGAGAGAGAGGGGGGCCACTTTCACCACCGCACATTGGAAACCATTGGGGGTTTGACAACAGCACGATGATGGGGGGTTGTTTTCAGTTGTTGTGGATTGTCGACGGGGCCACCAGGGGCCGCACTAAAGGCCACCAGGAACGCACTAAAGGCCACCAGGGGCCGCACTAAAGGCCACCAGGGGCCGCACTAAAGGCCACCAGGGGCCACACTAAAGACCACCAGGAACCGCACTAAAGGTCACCAGGGGCCGCACTAAAGACCACCAGGGGCCGCACTAAAGACCACCAGGAACCGCACTAAAGGTCACCAGGGGCCGCACTAAAGACCACCAGGGGCCGCACTAAAGGCCACCAGGGGCCACACTAAAAGCCACCAGGGACCGCACTAAAGGCCACCAGGGGCCGCACTAAAGGCCACCAGGGGTCGCACTAAAGGCCACCAGGGGCCGCACTAAAGGCCACCAGGGGTCGCACTAAAGGCCACCAGGGGTCGCACTAAAGGCCACCAGGGGCCGCACTAAAGGCCACCAGGGGTCGCACTAAAGGTCACCAGGGGCCGCACTAGAGGCCACCAGGGGTCGCACTAAAGGTCACCAGGGGTCGCACTAAAGGCCACCAGGGGTCGCACTAAAGGTCACCAGGGGCCGCACTAGAGGCCACCAGGGGTCGCACTAAAGGCCTCCAGGGGTCGCACTAAAGGCCACCAGGGGTCGCACTAAAGGTCACCAGGGGCCGCACTAGAGGCCACCAGGGGCCGCACTAAAGGCCACCAGGGGTCGCACTAAAGGCCACCAGGGGTCGCACTAAAGGCCACCAGGGGCCGCACTAAAGGTCACCAGGGGCCGCACTAGAGGCCACCAGGGGCCGCACTAAAGGCCACCAGGGGTCGCACTAAAGGCCACCAGGGGTCGCACTAAAGGCCACCAGGGGTCGCACTAAAGGCCACCAGGGGGCGCACTAAAGGCCACCAGGGGCCGCACTAAAGGCCACCAGGGGCCGCACTAAAGGCCACCAGGGGCCGCACTAGAGGCCACCAGGGGCCGCACTAAAGGCCACCAGGGGCCGCACTAAAGGTCACCAGGGGCCGCACTAGAGGCCACCAGGGGTCGCACTAAAGGCCACCAGGGGTCGCACTAAAGGTCACCAGGGGCCGCACTAGAGGCCACCAGGGGTCGCACTAAAGGCCACCAGGGGTCGCACTAAAGGCCACCAGGGGCCGCACTAAAGGCCACCAGGGGCCGCACTAGAGGCCACCAGGGGCCGCACTAGAGGCCACCAGGGGTCGCACTAAAGGCCACCAGGGGCCGCACTAAAGGTCACCAGGGGCCGCACTAGAGGCCACCAGGGGTCGCACTAAAGGTCACCAGGGG
The DNA here is from genome assembly GCF_015708825.2 of Lethenteron reissneri. NCBI lineage: Eukaryota > Metazoa > Chordata > Hyperoartia > Petromyzontiformes > Petromyzontidae > Lethenteron > Lethenteron reissneri. The sequence continues at coordinate 10,866,730 of NC_083793.1, forward strand.
TCGCACTAAAGGCCACCAGGGGTCGCACTAAAGGTCACCAGGGGCCGCACTAGAGGCCACCAGGGGTCGCACTAAAGGCCACCAGGGGTCGCACTAAAGGCCACCAGGGGCCGCACTAAAGGCCACCAGGGGCCGCACTAAAGGCCACCAGGGGCCGCACTAAAGGTCACCAGGGGTCGCACTAAAGGCCACCAGGGGCCGCACTAAAGGTCACCAGAGGCCGCACTAGAGGCCACCAGGGGTCGCACTAAAGGTCACCAGGGGTCGCACTAAAGGTCACCAGGGGTCGCACTAAAGGTCACCAGGGGCCGCACTAGAGGCCACCAGGGGTCGCACTAAAGGCCACCAGGGGTCGCACTAAAGGCCACCAGGGGCCGCACTAAAGGTCACCAGGGGCCGCACTAAAGGCCACCAGGGGCCGCACTAAAGGACACCAGGGGCCGCACTAAAGGCCACCAGGGACCGCACTAAAGGCCACCAGGGACCGCACTAAAGGCCACCAGGGGCCGCACTAAAGGACACCAGGGGCCGCACTAAAGGCCATCAGGGACCGCACTAAAGGCCACCAGGGACCGCACTAAAGGCCACCAGGGACCTCACTAAAGGCCACCAGGGACCTCACTAAAAGCCACCAGGGACCTCACTAAAAGCCACCAGGGACCGCACTAAAGGCCACCAGGGACCTCACTAAAGGCCACCAGGGACCGCACTAAAGGCCACCAGGGACCGCACTAAAGGCCATCAGGGACCTCACTAAAGGCCACCAGGGACCGCACTAAAGGCCATCAGGGACCTCACTAAAGGCCACCAGGGGCCGCCAGTGACCCGCGGGCCTTACAATGAAGAACTGCCCTATAGCAATGGAGGATCAACAATCGCGCTTCGTGTGCCTGACGCGAGTTATTATTCTTGAGTAGGTGTAGCGTGTCGCATGAAACAAAGGGACATATTTAAGTGTACTGACTGACCATAGCTGTCAACCCCATACGTTTGATCCCGTATTCTTGTACAGGGAAATTGAGTTTTCAGGTCCATACGGCGTACAGCCGTTTCAATACGGGCAAAAACTCGTTTGTGTCTATTTGTTTGTGTTTCTCCCTTGTGATGGGACTTTGTAGGATGAACGTTCAGATTTATAACTTATAAATCTCAACGTTATAAATTATAAGGGGCACGGGGGTGACCAATAAGGTCTGAATGTGTCTGTAATAAAGTAGGGCATTGATAAGGGGTCGACAAGTATGCGACCGTGCCATGGAGTCAACATTGGGGGGACCAAATCTTCCAGGGGGTCTGGGCGTCCCTCCCCAGAAAAAAATAAAAATGTAAATTTGAAAAAAATTCCTGACATTTCCTGCCTAAAATATTTTAAAAAATTCACTAACACATAGGATGGAGTTTTTATTTATCTTTCTACAATAACGTCTAATACTGTAGTTTATTGTATTACATTGCTCTGTTTTTTTCTCTTTTTACCTTTTCTTGTTTCATTGTATTTAATGGCAGAGATTAGGGATTAATAAAGTACAACCATAACCACAATAATATAAACAGACATCTATTTTATAGCAATGTATTGGGGGGGAGACATTTTGAGCATATTATAATTACGGCCTTGGTAAGAACATCGGGGGAGTTCACGAGCATCGATTGATTCAAGCGAGCCTCTTGGCCGAGTGATGAGACACTGATGGTCGAAAACCTGCCCGGAGTTTAGCGTTGTGCCCAATGTTCGTGAAACTCGCCACTCCCGCGGGGGTTCAGGTTTGGTCAACTTTCGGTAGGGACCCCCCCCCCCCTCGGCGTAATCTCGTCGATGGACAACAACTCACAGCTTCTTGGTTCTTTCGGTAAAGTCACGTAGCAGGGAAATAATAAAGTAATAAAAATAAAACATAATAAAAATAATATATTTTATTACGTATTATTTTTATTATTTTATTATGTATTATTTTTATTATTTTATTATTTCACTTCTACGTGACTTTACCGAAAGAACCAAGAAGATGAATCCCTGCAGTCACGAAAGCTTTAAATCGAAATTTAACTCTCATCTTCTCTCTCCCTACGTAACATGTCCGTCCTCGCTGCGCTGAGCGCGGCAGCGGCGCCAAATTCGGGGTCCGCGTGGCCGGAGGGGGTCTCGCTTGTCCCGCATCCCGAGGGAGGTTCCGTGTGACCGGGGGTCTCGTGGGGTCCGCGTGGCCGGGGGTCTCGTGGGGTCCGCGTGGCCGGGGGTCTCGTGGGGTCCGCGTGGCCGGGGGTCTCGTGGGGTCCGCGTGGCCGGGGGGGTCTCGTGGGGTCCGTGTGGCCGGGGGTCTCGTGGGGTCCGCGTGGCCGGGGGGGTCTCGTGGGGTCCGCGTGGCCGGGGGGGGTCTCGTGGGGTCCGTGTGGCCGGGGGTCTCGTGGGGTCCGCGTGGCCGGGGGGGTCTCGTGGGGTCCGCGTGGCCGGGGGGGTCTCGTGGGGTCCGTGTGGCCGGGGGTCTCGTGGGGTCCGCGTGGCCGGGGGGGGTCTCGTGGGGTCCGTGTGACCGGGGGGTCGTCTCGGTTGTCTCACATGTCGGGGGTCGCGATGGGGATGCGGGCCTGGCGCTCCCTCCCGTGCCGCCAGGCGGAGCTGAGGCTGGACATTACCCTGGCGTGCGGGCAAGCCTTCAGGTGGGTGGGTGAGGGCCTTCAGGTGGGCGAGGGCCTTCAGGTGGGCGAGGGCCTTCAGGTGGGCGAGGGCCTTCAGGAGGGTGAGGGGCCTTCAGGTGGGCGAGGGCCTTCAGGAGGGTGAGGGCCTTCAGGTGGGTGAGGGCCTTCAGGAGGGTGAGGGTCCTTCAGGAGGGTTAGGGGCTTCAGGTGGCCGAGGGCCTTCAGGTGGGTGAGGGCCTTCAGGAGGGTGAGGGTCCTTCAGGAGGGTTAGGGGCTTCAGGTGGCCGAGGGCCTTCAGGTGGGTGAGGGCCTTCAGGAGGGTGAGGGCCTTCAGGTGGGTGAGGGCCTTCAGGAGGGTGAGGGTCCTTCAGGAGGGTGAGGGCCTTCAGGAGGGTGAGGGCCTTCAGGAGGGTGAGGGCCTTCAGGAGGGCGAGGGCCTTCAGGTGGGTGAGGGCCTTCAGGAGGGTGAGGGCCTTCAGGTGGGTGAGGGCCTTCAGGAGGGTGAGGGTCCTTCAGGAGGGTTAGGGGCTTCAGGAGGGCGAGGGCCTTCAGGTGGGTGAGGGCCTTCAGGAGGGTGAGGGCCTTCAGGAGGGTGAGGGCCTTCAGGAGGGCGAGGGCCTTCAGGTGGGTGAGGGCCTTCAGGAGGGTGAGGGTCCTTCAGGAGGGTGAGGGTCCTTCAGGAGGGTTAGGGGCTTCAGGTGGGCGAGGGCCTTCAGGTGGGTGAGGGCCTTCAGGAGGGTGAGGGTCCTTCAGGAGGGTTAGGGGCTTCAGGTGGGCGAGGGCCTTCAGGTGGGCGAGGGCCTTCAGGAGGGTGAGGGCCTTCAGGTGGGTGAGGGTCCTTCAGGAGGGTGAGGGCCTTCAGGTGGGTGAGGGCCTTCAGGAGGGTGAGGGCCTTCAGGTGGGCGAGGGCCTTCAGGTGGGTGAGGGCCTTCAGGAGGGTGAGGGCCTTCAGGTGGGTGAGGGCCTTCAGGTGGGTGAGGGCCTTCAGGAGGGTGAGGGCCTTCAGGAGGGTGAGGGCCTTCAGGTGGGTGAGGGCCTTCAGGTGGGTGAGGGCCTTCAGGAGGGTGAGGGCCTTCAGGAGGGTGAGGGCCTTCAGGTGGGCGAGGGCCTTCAGGTGGGTGAGGGCCTTCAGGAGGGTGAGGGCCTTCAGGTGGGCGAGGCCCTTCAGGTGGGTGAGGGCCTTCAGGTGGGTGAGGGCCTTTAGGAGGGTGAGGGCCTTCAGGAGGGTGAGGGCCTTCAGGAGGGTGAGGGCCTTCAGGAGGGTGAGGGGCTTCAGGAGGGTGAGGGCCTTCAGGAGGGTGAGGGGCTTCAGGTGGGTGAGGGCCTTCAGGAGGGTGAGGGCCTTCAGGAGGGTGAGGGGCTTCAGGTGGGTGAGGGCCTTCAGGAGGGTGAGGGGCTTCAGGTGGGTGAGGGCCTTCAGGTGGGTGAGGGCCTTCAGGAGGGCGAGGGCCTTCAGGAGGGTGAGGGCCTTCAGGAGGGCGAGGGCCTTCAGGAGGGTGAGGGCCTTCAGGAGGGTGAGGGCCTTCAGGAGGGTAAGGCCCTTCAGGTGGGTGAGGGCCTTCAGGTGGGTGAGGGCCCTTCGCTTTAAACTATTCTCATTGTAGTGCGTATTTAATGTGGCGCTGCACTCTGATGTTGTTGGAGAAAACATTTATTAAAAAGTCGATTTAATTAAGTGTTGTTTATATTTATTTAAAGTTGCGCATTTTAATGTGACGTCACATTTCTCACCCCCCCCCCCCCCGTCACACATCGTTACAAATATCTGACCCCCCCCTAGGTGCGTGACGTCATTGATGGACGGCCCCGAAACCCTTTAACAAGGATACCCCAGGAGAGAGAGAAGTCCCGTGCAGAATACAGCCGCCCCCCCTACCCCACAGCAGTACAAGAGGTGGCGGTGGTGACCCCATGAGTCATGGCATTTGTTGCAGGTGGCGCCAGCAGGAGTCGGGTGGTCTCTGGCGCTGCGTGCTCGGACGCCGCCTCTACGAGCTGTCCCAGCGGGGAGACCTCCTCCTGTACCGCGTGCTGCCCCCGGGGCAACCTGCCACCCACGTGGAGGAGACGGAGCACGGCGGCAAGAGGCGCAAGACGGCTGGCAAGCTCACCCCGGTGAGAAAACCGCTGGCGCCACGGTGGCTAGGAGATGTTAACTGCCTCGCCTGGTATACAGGAGGTCGTGGGTGAGATCCCGACCCTGACCCCTGCGGTATGTTTGTAATGGAGCATGTTCTCTCTGTGGTCGCGTGGATTCTTTCTCTGGGCCACCCCGGTTTTGTTCCCTCCACATTTAGAAACATGCGCTTAAGAGTATCTGGCTGCTATAAATCTCCAAATTTGTGGCCAGGTGGCTTCTGAAAAAGAGCTATAGACCTCAGTGGGCCTTACCTGGTACAATAAAAAATAGTTTGGCTTTTAACAGAAGGGTCGTGGCCGCAACAAGAGCTGGTTGTGTCACTGTGGTGAAAGTGCAGCCCTGCAATTTGCTTTGCTGATGACACTGCTGGTGGAAGGGCCTCCTCTACAGAGAGCTCTTTAGAGAGCTCCTCTCGAGGTATTTTGGCATTCGGTACAGGTACAGGCCTACCTCGGTGTGATGGCTCCTTAGGGACCAGAGCACCGCAATATACCGAAAATGGCAATAAAGCGAGTCACATGCTGTTTTTTCACATGGCTATGCATATACAAGCCTTAAAACACGTTTAAACTACACTATATTCAACGCGCAATGCAACTACAGTATGCCTAAATAAAAAAGTTAAAATTACGCCGACTGACTCGCTAAGTTCACATGCAAAAAGCGGGAGTTTCAGATGATGGTAAGCCAATCAGATTGTAAGTAATTATTCATCGACTCTTATTCTCCTGCTAAGTTGAGAATCATGAGATGCGACATTTATCTTGAGATGCGACATTTAAAAAAAGAGCGCAATTATAGCGAAGCGCAATAATGCGAGGTACGCCTGTGCTGTACTCTTCCCCGCACTGGCCATTCATCCTGGAAGAGGTGGGGGTATCCACGCTTACCCCCACCCAAGGCTGTAGCCATGGAGTCAACATTGGGGGGGGGACCAATTTTTCCAGGAGGTCTGGGGGTCCCCCCCACAAAAAAAAAATCTAAATTCGAAAACGAATTTCCTGCCATTTCCTGCCTAAAATATTTTTAAAAATCACTAACACAAAGGATTGACTCTTTATTTATTTTTAACAATAATGTCTAATAGTCTATTGTATTACATTGCTCTGTTTTTTTCTTTTTTACATTTTCTTGTTTCATTGTATGTAATGGCAGAGATTAGGGATTTATAAAGTACAACCATAACCACAATCATATAAACAGAAATCTATTTTATAGCAATATATTGGGGGGGACATTTTGAGCATATTTGAATAATTACGGCCTTGCCCCCACCACACGCCATCGGCCGATAAACTATTTGATGTACCCATTTAAACTCATGGACAGAGGTCGAGGTCGATGTTTAGAAACTTGCCCATTGTTTCAACCGCCTTGCCGGGAGGTTGAACTGGTGACTTCTGAATCGCAATTCGAGTGCTCCAATCATTACACGACGGCATCATCCTTTTTGATGAAATCTAAGATGACACTTGAATGCAATGGTTCAATGGTGATGTTTCATGACTCCAGGTTGAGGAGGCTTCAATTCCACCCCAGATTTTCCGGTGTTTGGTGATAGCTCGTGCAGGTGGACTAATGGTGAATTGAAACACAAGTGCTGGGTGCCCACCAGACCATTTCTGAGAAGCTGCATGTGCCCGTCTGGTGGAGAATGCGGTGATTATGAAGCCACTGCCACCAAATTCCAGCTTCTCACTGGGTCTCTATGCAAGCCTGTGGGTTGCTGTGTGAGTCTTTGGGTCTCGATGCGAGTCTGTGGGTTTCTGCCATTAACTTGTCATCTCAACCACAGTGACCTGCAGTTCACACTGGCCTGGCTGTAAAACACTTTAAAGGGTGAATGTAGGCAAACTGATTTCTGAATTTCAAAAACATGGGAAGGGGTACATGTAAAAACATCACTATCAGCCCTGATATATCCACTGCTGGATGGAGACATCCCAAACCTGTCACCATTTCGGTCCTTTGATGCAACAATCCATCTAGTTTCCTGCGTGCGACCTGATTTCATCGCTCCATCTCTGGTGGTTGAGTAAACACTGAATCAGAATTCGCTTCCAATAAACCATAGATTGTTTTAAAATCTCATTTAATTTTGCATCATAGGAGCAGGAGCCGGGGTCCCAACCCTGCCACGCAAACAAGCGCAAATCCAAGCGGGGCGGTGGCAAAACTCCCAATGTAAACGGCACCGGCGACATCATTGGCGGTAGCAACAATGTGGTGGAAGACGGTGGTGACGAGGAGGGGAGCGGAGCGGCGCTGCGTGATTACCTGCAGCTGGGAGTGGCACTGGAGCAGCTGTACGAAGAGTGGAGTCGCGTCGATCCGCACTTCGCTCGTGTCGCCGGACACTTTCCTGGTGCGCATGCTTGCTCGCATCTTCGCATGCACGCACGCACACACACACTAATGTGCGCATGTACACACACGTGCTCTCGGTGACGCCCACAAGCTCATTATTCCACGCGTCGCGTACAGACGCTCCGCTCCATCTGCGTTGATGTGATGGAGGTGGTATTGGTGGCTTCTACTGTCAATGCCTGTCCACGAAAATACCTTTACAGTGTCGGCACGGGTATCTGCCTATCTCTACATGAATTTTCCGCAACTTCCAAGTGACTTCTTTATCCTTGGATAAAATCGCGGATGACAGGAATATTCCCTCCTGTGTGTGTGCAGGAGTGCGGGTGCTTCGCCAGGACCCCGTGGAATGTCTCTTCTCCTTCATCTGCACCTCCAACAACCACATCTCGCGCATCACCGTCATGCTGGAGCGGCTGTGTGCTTCGCTGGGCGAGCTCGTGTCCACGCAGGATGGCGTCGCCTACCACGCTTTCCCCTCTCTGCAGGCGCTCTCCGGTGCGTTTTGTGCATGGCATGTCATCACAGCAGCAGCATCATGATGATGATAAACATCATCCTCATCATATTAGTATTAATACAGTCAACTCTCAAATATGTGGTGTAATGGGTTGGAAGGGTGGCACAGATACCACAGAGCTGAAAGAATTTCGTGACCTAATTTCCATACAGCAGAGGGCAGCACTTTTCCACTCTGCACCATCAAAGTAATGTTGCATTCCAGAACCAAATTTAATATCGTGGGCTTTTAGTGCAATAACCGGTGACCGGGCGAAGACCACCGACTCGGTACACTTGAGAACCGGGTTTAATCACGGGCGGCCGAAACCCGGATTTGTACTGAGGGTTTCAGTGGTTTCCGAGCCACCCGGCCACCTCGCAATATCGCGTTCCATTTACCCTTTAATCACCCGACTCTCCGTGTCTCCGCAGGGGACGGTGTGGAGGAGCAGCTGCGTGAGCTGGGATTCGGCTACCGCGCCGGCTTCGTGGCCAAGAGCGCTCGCGCCGTGCTGCATAGGGGTGGCGCCCCCTGGCTGACGTCGCTCCGCACCGCGCCGCTCGCCGAAGCCCGGGCGCAGCTCGTGCAACTGCCCGGCGTAGGGGCCAAGGTCGGTGTGGTGGCGGTGGCGGCGGCGGCGATGATGATCGTTTGAAAGCATTAATGCATTAGCTCTGTCTGTCCATATACGGTGGACTAGGGAGAGAAAGGTAACTCTCCTAAAGATGATCCAATATGAACAAAACCTTTGTGTATAGTTGTATTGCTATTGAGAAATTGATGTAGGTGATCAAAGGGGTGCCCAAAGTTTGGTGACAATTTACAAATATGTAAAATGTTTACCCTTACAGCTACTACATCGTCTTCCGTACTGCTAGTTGAATGCTTCTGAAGATAAGCACATGTTGGAAAGCATTACAGAATTCATTCATGTGCACGATGTTTCTAACTTGTTTGTAATTTCATAATGTTACAAGCAATAATCAGTTTAGATCATGCAAACATTCAGAACATCACAATCTAGTAAAATGTAATATTCCATTAAGTGCCTGGCATAACTTCGTGGCATATGGTAATACAGTGATGACTGGTATCCACATCTGCACGTCAATTTGTCGTATTTAATCGTTGGCGACAGGGACCACCTTTAACGTTTACTCTTAATCAACAGGTGGTGCGTTAAACGCTAAAACTGTAGAAAAGCAGAGAGAGGAGGAAAGGTTTCACTTGGGCTTAAAGGTAGAATTTGTACTCAAGCCCAGGCAGGTGGCCCCCCAAAATCCTGTGAGCCAAGTCACTGCCCCCCTTTCCCTGGAAATGTTTTGCCTTTTAAATCGATGTTCCCGAACCGTTGCCAATAGTTGTCAATTGCAGGTGGCTGACTGCGTGTGCCTCATGTCGCTGGACAAACCGCATGCCGTACCAGTGGACACGCACGTGTGGCAGATCGCACAGCGAGACTACCACACCACGCTGGGCAGTGGGCGTAAGAGCCTGACCGACAAGACCTACGTTGCAGTGGGTGAGTACGCACGCAGACGCACACAGACGCACTCACATGCAGACGCACTCACACGCAGACGCACTCACATGGACAGATGTGTATACACAAATACGCATACGTACACACCCACACACACTCGCATGGATGTCAGCTGTTCATGGACAGACACAAGCAGCCCAAACGATACTTTACACACGGACATGTGTATAAAGCACACAGCCTTTATTCAAGATCCGACCATGTCCATCCAGTGCTCGCTGAGCTGCATTGGCTTCCGCTTGCCGAACGAATACATTATAAGGTCGCGCTCATTATACACAAAGTTCTTGCCATAAATTAACCACAATATCTTGCTGATCTTGTCAAGAATCATAAACCATCATGCAAACTCCGGTCATCCCCACAGTGGATTTTGGCTAACCATTGAACAAAGACAGTCACCGCATCACGCGGCTTCAGATGAGCCTCTGCATCCGCCTGTAACTCTCTCCCTTCGGACATTAGGAAGCCACTGGAGCTATGCACTTTTCAATAATCTAGATTGAAAACATTTCTTTAGAAATACTTTTTGTGTGCAGTTTTTTGTCCTTCCCCCGCACCTCCGATTAGCACGGTTGGCTACGTACGGTGCGATTGATGTTCAATATACATCCATCCATCAGCATTTCCTGAAGACGTGCACTGTGGTCCTGTAGACTTGGGCGGCCATAGCAATAAATGTGTGCAATGTAACCAACTGACCACCCCAGGGGATAAAGTTGATTCAGCCGACTGAATTTATCAAAATACAATAACAGGGGATTCATCCTCTTGGTTCTTTCGGTAAAGTCACGTAGAAGGGAAATAATAAAATAATACAAATAAAACAATAAAATTCTCACGACGTTTCGAACAGGGCTGTGGGAAAGACAGCGTCCGAATGAACATTCATTCATTGGGACGCTGTCTTTCCGACAGCCCTGTTCTTCACCTGAGGACGGCTGCTTGCGTTGTGGCCGAAACGTCGTGAGAATTTAATTGTATTTTTATTATTTGATTATTTCCCTTCTACGTGACTTTACTGAAAGAACCAAGAAGATGAATCCCTGCAGTCACGAAAGCTTTAAATCGAAAAATAAGAGGGGAGTTGTGTATGGTTGTATGTAGAGTTTGGTTTAACTCCTCTGCATATTGTGGCCGACACCACTCTGTAACATTCTCATTCTTGACATCGATTCAACTTTTAGTCGTAGTTCTATTCCATTTATTGGCCAAAACTACATCGTTCACGGTGATCGCTCTTGTTAACAATACAAATAATACTGTCCGCATAGTGCAGTGGTGCTCTTTTTGGTATCAGTGTCAAGGTGAATGTGTCTGCCCCGTGTTTGTGCGCGTGTGTGTTTAGCGGACTTCTTCCGTGAGCTGTGGGGGCCGTATGCCGGCTGGGCGCAGTCGGTGAGTGCCAAGGGCCAATGTGGTCGATCACATGCCGCGTTACTCTTTGCAGTGGATGCCCCGTGCCGGACACAGCACTGACCTCTGTTCTATGGATGATGCGCTAATATCCCTAAAAGCACGAAGAAGCTGTCATTGGGCGATATTAATTGATAAGGAAATTGCCCAAAGATCTGAACTTTATTGATCAGATTCGTTAATACCATTCCAAAGTCTAAACAATCTGCGACGTGTGCCCGATTGCTCACGATTCCTAGATTTCGTACCCAACTTGGTTCAAAAGCGTTTCCTGTAGCTGCTCCAACGTTTTGGAACCAACTCGTGTCTTCTCTGGGGATCCCCACTCTGCCATCTCTGTACTCTTAAGCATTATAACTATTATAATTAACTTTATTCTTGTGATCATGTTTAATCATTTATTTGAAACGCTTGCTGCCATGTTTTGTCTGCTGGCCGAGTCACCTTTGAAAAAGAGCTGTGTAACTCAATCGTTTATTTACTCGGGTAATACACTTCTGATTCTGATGCAGATCTGTGTTGCGACTGAGCAATTTTGTCCAAATCCAGTGACACTGTTATCGGGTTTCCCAAACAACTAAATCTTGCGAAGGTGACGAACGATCTTTCTAGAACTTGTCTGCTAATATCTAGCAAACGTTGAGGTTTGTTGGGGCGACTTTCCACACTAACACAGTTGGCAACACTGGTGCAGATAGGAGCCCTCGTTTACCGCTGGGCCAGCTCCATGATGCCGGACATACTTTGATGACACTTTAAAAAGTATGGGCTAATAATTCGTATATTCAGCAAGAAGCTTTCTTCACCTGGGCATAGTGTGTAAATTCAGGCAGAAGTAATTAGTACATTTTTCAGAAATGCTCATAATCCCTTGGTGGCATATGTACTCTGATGAACTGGCTTGTTCATCTCTGCTGGGATGGTGATAGTGCAGTTTTCTGTACTTAACAAAAGATTGAGTTATTCTGTACGAGCCATGTTTTCGAACACCACAGATAATTACCTTCCAAATAACTCCTGTATGTATGAATCGGATTCATTTTTTATTTTGACAAGAGGTTGCCTAACTTGTGGAACTGCCGTGCTGCCAAAGCAGACCCAGAGATCATTCATGTTCCCATCTGTGCGGACCACTCACAGGTGCTGTTCAGTGCCGACCTGCCCAAGTTCAAGAGCTACAAATCCGAGGAAGCAAAGAAAACCGGGAAATCATGTTGATGCTGCTGTGCTCACCGCATAGAACGATACCCACTGCAGCCATGCAGACTTTTGGGGGAAAGGCTGTTGGCCAGCATCAATTAAGGACAGCACGGGTGCGTTAGGCGGTGGTGTCGTCGGAACCATGCCTGGCTGTCTTTGTCTTCCCAGTGCTAATGTTTACAGTCTTTCAAAGCTGAATACTCCCTAGATAGGGTTGGAAACCACTGAAGTTAGCTGTGGCTGGGAATCAAACTCAGGTCAATGGGTTTGCAGCGCAGTGAACTAACCACTGCACCACTGCTGCCTACATGCATGTACCCACTCACACGGCAATACATGTACATGCATGCACACATACACACATGCACACCCCAACACACTTTCACGTGCACACATTCACATCCCAAGATACACCTGCACGTTCACACCGATATACGTTTGCGCACACACACACACACTACCCGTGCACCCCATATTATGCCCCTTGACTCGCGTACACACACTCCTGCTTATCCTGTACAGTTCAACGTGCATTCACACAGCCAGACAATACACACTTGGCATTGCGTACACTGACACGTGTATGCACTCCCACTAGCAATCTGATACGCAAACATTTCAGTGTAGACCTTTGGGAAAAAATGATGCCGTTTTAGTTTTTTACAAATAAATACTGTAAAGATGAAATAACACAAACGAGCCAGTCTTTTGGAGTTGGCAGACGCAGCCGTGTGGTCTGGTTCTCCAGGCGCGTACGACTGCAACTCGCCACGTCTCGCTCAGCAGGGAAACTGGACCACGAACATCATCGTCGTGCCAACGGATAACCGATCCCAGACCGCGGTGGCCACCGGCAATGATTTCATATAAAATATCGTTCCTCTAAACCATCGTCAAGCCACGAACGTTGACCCTTACTACAAATCCTGTCCGTCTACTTTTCCCAGTTCATGGTTTTGACGCGACTACAAACACGCCTCCTGGGCACACAAGGCGGGCGTGTGAATAAAGGAACAGACGAGCATAACGATGAAGATGCGAAGAGAGACAATGACGCAGAGCTGCACAGAGAAACAGGTTGACGTGGGCAGACACGAGTAGAATAACAGACATGGTATGGACATAGTACGGTTAAAGTACCCACTTTTCCCCATATACACACCCCGAGATGCTTACCTACAGATATATAAACATACTAAAAGACAAAGATCCCCCAAATAGCCTTAATAGACTATTGGGCAAGTGCTGTTAGCGAGCACCTATGAAGGCCGGCACGGCACACGAGGGGGCGAGTGGCCAACACCACACCCAGCTGCCTTTGTCTCCCTAGTGATGTTTACACACCACGTACTCATTTGGGGCTGAGTCGACCTCGGAGAGGCCTAGGATCGGTTAAAATAATCGTCACTTGTTGGCCGTAAGTGGGAATCGAACTCTTGTTGCTGGATTTGGAGCGCATCATGCTAACCGCGACACTGCTTCCCACTATAAATATACCACACCTGCATCATTTGACACTTGCATTCTAACACATTCACTCACAAAGGATGACAGACACACACTCCTCGATACATTTAAACTATATTTTTATTTTAGCAGGTGAAGGCCGGCCCACAGCTATGTAACTCTTTTTCAGACGTGACCTGGCCACAACTGATAGCTCAACGAAGTGGCTTATAATGCAGAAATATATAGCAGCCATAAATCCATGTTTCTAAATGTGGAGGGGAAAACTGGAGAACCCAGATAAGAATCCATAGGCTCAGGAGCGAACGCACGCCCTCCTGCGGCATCCCATTCACATAACCTCTTGCTACCCGAACATGGACAAAGAATCCACCCCTCTGCATAGCCTCCATGTATAATCTAGGCAGCCGATGACAATTCATACGGTACACGGCCGAACCACTGTAGTAAACACGCGCTTATTGTTTTGGTTGCGTGCGTTTGGCCATTTCTTTGACAAGATTGTGGCCCAGCAGCCATGTGGGCATACCCACGCCGCAATCCCCCCCACAACGCACATCCGCATAGAGGAAGAGACCATGGGTGAGCGAAGACACAGGTTTATTTGTAAAAATAGGCAGACACACACACACTGCACTGCACTGCTTGATTATTTGTAAAAAGTTAAAACCAACGCGATGGAAGGTGGCCGACTTGGCCATTCCTCCACCGTGGCTAAGGAAGGCGGCCCCCCCATCAGCCTGTATGGGGCACGGCCGTTGGTAAACAACTTCTCTACACCGAACATGTTAGTGCCTTCAGCAGGAATCACTTCGACCTATGACGTTAAATACGAGAGTGCTCTTATGTTGCCGTAAAAGCGTCAGGCCTCTGGCTAATCTCAATGCCTTTTTCACTCGCTAATCGTGAGATTAGTTACTGACAAGTTTCACAGCTGACGCAAACAAACCGACACATTTAAAATTCGTAAATCGAGTAGGTTTTTTCCCCCCTACATCTTAAATAACGAAACACATGTTTTACAGTTAAGATTCAACACCAACAAGAGACTTGAAATGTCTGGATGCCAAACAGTGGCTTCAAAGAATAACTATTAATAACGTCGTATTAATAAATGAACACAGTGCTAACGATTAGGTGTTTTGCGACAGGAGCTGTTGCGTCACTACTTCCTCCGACAACCTCGTGACGAACGGTGGTCGTCGTTGAGCCCTTTCTAGCCGAACGCAAAACAGATTTGGTTCAACAGATTTGACTTAATCTAATTGTGGCTCAAGAAAACGAGATTAAAATGATTATGTTCACAAAGCTAATTTATAACCGGCTAGGCATGTAACAATTCACACCCACAGCTATTTGATGAATTGCCACGATTTGGAGTCACGATTCGATTCAGAGATTTGTTTTGTCTGGTCTGCATTGTTTCTCATGTTTTCTGCCTTATTTCTACAGGTTTTATTTGTGCCATTAGCCTAAACTGCAAATTCCTTAATTCGATTCACATGTGCAATATTCGATTAATGTATCATAAGCCTTAAGGATCGATTTTAACCGAAGAATTAGTGCATCGATACTCGGGTATGACCCACATGCGGTGGTGATGAGTGTTAATGTTCCTTTAATCGTTTAATATAAATAAGTTCACGATACACGAATCGCGTGCATAGGAATGAATATTTTTCAATTTGTGTACGTTCTATGTAACGGGTTCACGTCACCTCTGCAGCCACTGGAGATGCGATCATTCAATGCGAAGTTTTAATTCGATGATGGATTTTCAAAACAAATCGCGACCCTGAATCGGGACATCTTCGTGGGGAAAATTATCACGCTCTTAGTGTTTTAAACGTTCCGTGCAAAACAAGTGCGTTAAAACCCGATTCATACGCTCTCGTGTACAAAGGGTTATTGAAGGGTGACGACCCCCACACTCCGTTCCCAATGGCTCAGTGACCCTACGCGCCCTCTAACCCCTACGCTGACCTCGCCCCAGCTAGACTTGCCGGTTGACAAACTGCATCGCCACCTTCACCGCCACTGCTGCAGCCTCACATGGAGACTGTATCCATGACGACTGTATCCATGACAACGGTATCAGTGGGGACTTCCTCCTCGGCGACGGGTGAGATCTTGAGTACCGAGTCGTCGCCCAGGATGGTGCAGAGCTCGGTGAGGCGGCGCTGCATGGACGGCACGCCGGCCAGCTGCGCCTCGAGACGCTGCTTCTCGTCGCTGAGAGAGACGCGCGCTGCCGAGTCCAGCTGCTCGAACATCCAGCCGCCCTCGCCGTCGAACTGCAGCAGGTGTGTGTGGTACTTCCTGCATGCATGACGCATGCACGCACGTGAGCCAGCGTTAATTTTTGCCGTGTCAAATTGCTGGCGAAAATATTCGTGAAGCGATGGCTGTGCAAATCCCAAGCCTGGTCGTTCATGGTTAGGCTGCCATATCGAGCATTTATTTTCTCAACCTTTCGCCACCCACTACAGTGGCCATATTCAGGAGTTGAAGTGAAGTAATCCCAGCCCATATTAATAAAACAACTAATTTGATGGGGTTTTTTGCATACGCCCGAATGAGTAGTGGATGGCCGAAACCTGGATACTAATCCTGGTTATGTAAAAGAGTTGGTCAGAGAGCAGGGACACAGCTATCCAGTGTGTAAGTGGTGCAAATGCACGATTGCCCATGGGCCCGAGGGACCAGATGCCAGGCTATGAAGGGGTGGGGGGGGTAAATGAACCAGGGGGGGGAGACGCATTTAATATTTTGCACCAGCAGAGCCCATGCCGACCACGCTACCCCACTGCCAGAGACAGGTGATGGGAGAGAAATAGCAAAGGACAGGTCTTAGCCACGTGGCAACGCCACTGCCCGCTTCGATCTTTCGCCGGCAGCGTTTCACATATTCACCAGCCTACTCCTGAAGCTGTCCAATGGCTCATTCACCAACCTCGACAACAGCATAGAAACACTGCTGATAAACTCCCCACACATACGAGAGAGTCTTCACAATAGTTGACAAGGGACAGGAGGGGACAGCCTCACCAGAGAGACGGCCTGTGGGTGATGGAGAGCAGAGAGATGCCACCGTCCTTGGCCGCCTGGAAAATCTTTCCCTCGACATCGATGCTCACGGCGCTCGTGCACTCATCCAGCAGTGCGTACTTGGGCCTGAATGCACGCACAGGCACGTACACATGAACACGCATCCATAAACATACATTGGAGACTTGGAGAATGCTGGGGCATGTGCTGTTCGTGACCACCTGTTTTATGACCGGTACGACACGCAAGGAAGTTGTAAGCAGCACCATGCTCTGCCGCATTTGTCTCCCGAGTGCTCATGTTTACACACCGCGCCAAGTACTTGGCCTAGGGGAGGCCCAGGAGAGACTCAGATACCACTTCCCATTCACAATATACCATGGCCAGGCATTTAACTCAGGGTGCCAACTTTATAGTGCTATGCGTACACACACCGACATGCATGTAGCCAAAGACAAAGTAGAACACTACATACACACAAGCAGGCTGTGGGCACTAGGGGATGGTGCAACAAAATCCATTGTTCTCCGATTGTATTCTTCTCCTATGTCTATGCTGCCTAGCCCAGGGCCAGATTAAGGTTCTTGTATTCCCTAGGCACTTCTGTTTCGTCGGCCTTTAGTGATAACTTTCTAAAGTCGCTACTGCTGCTGCCCCATGTTACTACTACCACCGCTGTCACTCGCTTGTATCACGCGGATTTCGTCCAGCCGCTGCACAGATCTCGTTACCGCTGATATTGCAACGAGCAGCCAACAAATTAAGTGGCAAAAATAAAAAAAATAAACATTTAATTATTTTCTAAAATACATTGTCAAATATACTGCATAGAAAAATAAATTGCCATATTCCCCCAGTTTACATTATATATTATAATTTCAAAAGTGGCAGGGACTAAGGCTATTTGGCTGCTATTTTTATTTTAGGCTCAATTAGAAAAACATTTAATGCCTTAGCCCTTAGAGCTATACTGAAAAGAATTCTAGTATGATTGCATTTTTTCATTTCTTAGTCTCTGTCTTATACTCCTGTTTGGTCTAGCTGTTCAGAGATTTTAATTGGCTTCTTGCTTTGTGTATTTCTTATTTCAAATCATTTACTCATGTAATTTCTTCCATTGAAATTTAGCAATATGCCAATGCATTGGTTGCTGCATATCCAGCAGATCGTGAAAAATCATTCACCGATAAAATCCTGTTGTTCCTGCATTTGTATGCAGAGAAAAAAATGTGCCAGATATGCTCAAAGCCCAAATATCTGACAAGCTGATCAGCAGCTTTCCGAATGTTTACATTGCTCTAAAGATGTATCTTCCCATCGATGGAATGAATTGTGAAGGTGAGCGTTGTTTTTCTTAGCGAAAGCTGATAAAAAATAAAACGGTCTCTGATCAACCAAAAGACAGCAACGCCGCCTCATCTCCCCTTGCAGTGCTCTCTATTGAGGATGAGATTGTACGAAAAATACCTTTTGAAGATCTGAAGATGTTATTGCTAATTTTGCAATTAAAATATCTCTAAAAGCTCATCTCCGGTGTTCATTTCTCTCACCTTATGAAAAAAAATATTCACATTGATACGAATCTGCCTCTTTATATATACAATGTGCCTATGCTTGCATTATAAATATATTTATTCAAGAAGATATCTTGGTTACATTTTCTTATCATACAAACAAAAAAGTAACGTGTTTTTTCGTAGGCCCTAGGCACAGTGCCTACTGTGGTTTTTTTGTACGTTGATAAAAAATGTAACCAAGATATCTTCTTGAATAAATATATTGTTCCTATTGGATAATACGTCCCAACCCACAATGAAGCAGACCTACACCTGACATGGGGAGGCCTTCATCCAGCGGTGGATTCGCAAAGCGCTTTGCATGTACAAGCAAGCACTATGATGACATTACTTTCACTTAATTAAGTGGTAATTAACACCCAATTAAACACCAACACTTCTCCTGAGCCCTCTGGGGGGGGACTCGACGGAGCAATTACAATGTCCAGTGTTAGCGATGGACAAGATTTGTGTCCCTTCGCCCCCCCCCCCACCACTGTGTGACCCAGTGCTCCCCCCCCCCCCCCAAGTGTCCCCTTCATGTCGCCCCCAGTGTCCACGTTGTGTGCCCCACCGATGGTAGAACATTCGAGCCATGCCCATGCGCTGCTTCTCGCCTCCGGACAGCACGTCCTTCCAGTCGCTCTTCGCATCCCAGCCTGTGCCGACACACACAGGTCAGAGTTGTGATGATGTGCGCACACACGCACTCAAGCACAGAGAAAGTGTTCTCATAGTAATGAACACTGGCATTTTCCATGCAGCCTTTTAAACAGACTGTTGGAGAAAATGCTGTTACGTGCGCACACACACAAGTAGCTGTCATGTCACCAAAGCGCTTGTGCCAGGCTAGATATAATTTGATGCCACGTGAAGTGTCAAAGGCTCGCTGACAGTAGGTCACATGAGACTCAGGTGTTATAGGATCACTGACAAAGTTGACTGGCAGATGCACCACCTGTGCCAATTTGCTGCGTTTTAGCCGCAGCAAATTGGCACAGGTGTTGTGAGCATCGCTCCTCTGCATTCCACTGCTGTTCGAGGGCCCAATGCCTCCATCTGCACAGCAGCATCCTTCATGTGCCTCTTTCACAGAGACACTACTGGTACCAGCCATTGGCAAGTGCATTCAGCTCCACATCCTCCTGTACCAAATCAGCCCATCTCTTTTCCTGCCTGTGCCACGTCCATTTAGCCCCCCCTCTTATCTGGCCAAACAGAGTCTGCTTAGGCATGCGATGGGTGGACATGCAGGCTACATGACTCAGCCTTGCCTGCTGGAGGAGCTCACTGATGGGACTATGTCCAGATCTTTAAAGGATCTGTAAGCTCCACACACAATCTAGCCTGGTTAAACCCAGGATGGATCATAGGCAGGTTAGCCTGGATGTTGAAAAACGGCACAGATATTCCTCCAGAGGTGCCCACGTTTCGCAAGCATATAGAAGGAAGGGCATAACTGTGGCCGAGAATACTTGGAGCTTCGTATGGAGCGACAGGCCAGGTTGCTTTCATGCAACGTTTATGCACAATAATATAAGGCCAAGTCCTCACGATACACAGTAACACACACAGGTCACAGTGCTCATGAGATACACACACCCTGAGTTATCATAGTTTAGTTAGAAACATGCAAACACACACATACAAAGTTATCGTAATACAAACACAGATCAGAGTTGTCTATACGAAAGACAAAGATCCCCTGTATAGCCATGCAGATTGTTGGGGAAAGCATGTCTTTAGGTCATAAAAACTTTTCATATTTCACGTGCCCACAGATACAAGTTCTCATTATATACACATATACAAACAAACACACATGTATGAATACTCATTATACAAAGATAGATGCCCCATGTGGCCATTTAAACAGGCTGTTGGAGAAATGGCTGTTAGCGAGCACCTATTAAGGCTGGCATGGCGGACAGAGGGGTGGTGTGGCCAATACCAAGCCTAGCCACCATTGTCTCTCCAATGCTGATAAACAAAGACCCCCCACCCCAGACAGCCTTAACAGACTGCTGGGGTGAGGGCTGGGAGCGAGCACCTATGAAGCACAAGACAAAGATCCCCCGTATAGCATTAACATACTGTAGGGGCAAGTGCTGTTAGCGAACACCTCTGAAGGCTGGCACGATAAAACGAGGGGGTGGGTAGCCAGGACCATGCCCGGACCACCTTTGTCTCCCCAGTGGTGATGATTACACACCACACCAAGGTACTCATCTGAGGCCGAGTCGACCTAGGGAAGGCCCCGGACCAGTTCAAATAATCGTCGCTGGTGTTGGCCGTGAGCTGGAATCGAACCAGATTTATAGCGCAACGCGCTAACCGGTATAACACCGCTCCGCATTTACATACACATACACACTATGAAGCACACACTCACAACACAATACGCACATGCTAAATTTGACTTGCGGACTTGCGCCCCGATAGCCCACGCAGTGACACGTGTCAAAGCACAACAACCTTCAGTGCCACCACTGATAACAACACGAGTTTCGCTGTGAACTTTGTGCAGCTCCAATGCACAATCGCGCAGTTCACTGCCAGTGTCTGGAATTTAGTGAACCTGGCGAGCGGCGCAGTCACACGAGGGGTCATGTGCGCCGCCGCCAACTGTGTCTGTAGAGTAACTGAGCGCGAATTGCAAGCGGAGGGGTCACTCACAGTTCCCGGGATAGGCCACAGTGCAGCAGTTCGAGAGGGGAATGCTAGCCAGCGAGCCAGACAGCAGGAATTGTGGGAACGTATCCGAGTGGTGGGATGTTCGCGTGGTGTAATGGTGAGCGGTTAGCACACTGACTTGTAATACAGAGACCGGTTGGATCTCCCAGCATGCCAGTTTCAACAACGGTGTAAGTTTCCAAAATGTAGCCCCCACGCGCCCCTCGACCCGCCTCTGTCTACCCAGCTGTATAAATGAGTATGCCGCTGTTAGTTGAGTCGCAGGCCGCATGTGGTGGGGTAAAGTGTGGGTGCTCCAACCTCTTCCAAAATGACTAGAATGTGGAACAGTAGACCAAGTAGCCCCTAGAGGTGCTCTCTCATGCTACAAACATTACTCTCAAATGCAAAGTATGTTGGAAAGTGCTGCCGAATACTGTGACGACCAGAGGTCACTGGAAGGGGTCTCAGAGATGGCCCTATGATATCCACTTCTGGGGGTCGCTGTATAACATGAAGGATTGCATTGCTGTGGCGGTGAGAGCTCGGAACGGATTCTTCATCTCGTGGTGTGACGCTCACCGCCCTCGCGGCGTATGACGTGGTTGAGGTTCACGATGTCCATGATGGCCTCGAGCGTGGTGTCCGTGTAGCCCTTGCGCTGCATGTCAGCCGGCTGGTCCGGGTAGATCACCTGGTCGCGCAGCGTGCCGATCGACATGTACGGCCTGCACAGCACACACGCCCACCCAGCACGCGTGCGATCGAGTTTATTCGTGTAACCAGGGGGAAGTTGCAGAGACTGAGATAGGAGCCTCATATGCAAGAGTGACCTGGGTCACCAAAATGACAAAAGCCCAAACAAATAAGAGTACAGCAATGAAACAAATCGAAATCAAAACTGTCTCAAATGAGAGATCGAACATATTGTGCAGAGAGCAATCTTAAAAAAAGACATTCCCTGATGTGTAAGTCTGCTCGGGCAGATTACTTGTAGACTGATGATTGTGCAATCATCGCACTCGCGTGATTGACTTCGCAGTAGACAGCATCGAAGCAAAATCCAACGTTGAACTGTACTTTCGATGCTCCCCCATCTAAGTGCCCTGTAAATTGTATCAACAGTTGAGCACGGACTCAAAACAAAAAAGTGAACACATTTCTATGATTGAGGAAGGCTGTAAAAGCTTGGCTCAAGAGATTGTGGGAGAGAATTTCCACGTGCAGCCGTGCGAGCGAAGAAGCGGAAAGAGAAGTGAGGTGACCTGGTTGAACACCGTGCGGATGTGATGAAAGAGTCAGTCTGGTCGACCAATCCCTCAACATGCGTGGGAGAATCAATGAGAACAAGCGTTTATGTAAATCTAAGCATTTCAATTGAAGCAATTGGGCCTCTATTTAAAGTCTACGAGCCTCTAAGTGAGTATGTGGGTAATGTCAAAGCTCAAGACTTAATTTTGTAATCTGCCTTTGACCGAATGCATTTTCTCTATGAAATAAATATCACTACCATTTCTGTTAAACATCTTGAGATGCGGTCGCACACGTTTTGAATAGTGACGTGTGCGCCAAACCGCATGCAGTGAGCCCCGCACCGCTGTGGGATGTAGAAGAGGTAGTGCGGTGCCGGCTTGTAGAGGCTTCCGTGGTAGACGGGCCAGAGTCCGCTGAGGATGCGGAAAAGGGAGCTCTTGCCGCAGCCGTTGGGACCGGTGATGAGCAGGTGCATGCCCTGCTCCACCTGCTCAAGGGAACAATGGGGGTCATCGCTGGGGTGGGTAATAACTGTAATAACACCACAAGTCGCCTGCTTCACAAACAAGAGTAAGACATTGTGTGTGCCGGCTTCAGGGTCCATTTTTGCAAAATCCAAAAATGACCCGCAAATTACGCAGTTGGGATTATGCACACGGCACCAGCAATCATTGCGCCCTACTGGAAGATGAAGGCCCTAGGTCACTCTTGCAAATAAGACTCATCCTGGGCTCTTGAATTCTCACCGTGTTACGCAAGATAAACTTGAACAGGAGCATGTGGGCCCTATGGAGGACTGGTGTGGCAGCCTAAACCATGGCCGAGCTGACCCACGCCTAACGCGTGATGCACACCAACAAGCCCTACCGAACACATGCGTAACCCACACCAACCACACTAACAAAAAACAAAAGATAAAGATCCCCCGTATAAACTTAACATACTGTTGGGGTAAGTGCTATTAGCGATCACCTATGAAGGCCGGCATGGCACACCAGGGAGTGGGTGGCCAACACCACGCCCGGCCGCCTTTGTCTCCCTAGTGACGATGTTTACACACCGCACCAGGCACTCATTTAAGGCCGAGTCGACCTAGGGGAGATCCAGGACCGGTTCAGATCATCGTCACTGGTGTTGGCTGTAAGCAGGAATTGAACCCGGGTCGCCAGGTTCATAGCGCAGCACGCTAACCGCTACACTACGCGTAACCCACATCAACCACACTAACAGCGCATACATACACACACACACATCCTATCATAGCTCCAAACACCCCAATCCTCTAAAATACATCCCTAATGGACACTAACGCACGCCGACACGCACCTAATACAAGCCTAATGCACCACCAGACATACGAGCACACATCTACAACACAGCATAAGCCAACACACCTCATGTATGCCAACACATCCCTAACCCCAGTACACCCAAAACAGTGCAGGGTAATCCATCCACACACATTCCTACCCTGATCTAACCCCTCATCATTTTCTGTTCGTTCAGTCAAGCTCATTATCAAAGATGGGGCCAAATCAATTAACCTGAACCGCTCCCCTGTCCCCCAACCCATGCCAGTACACTCTAAGATGATCCGCTGTGTGACTCAAATCTGCACAGAGCGTGTTATCTAGGCTACAAACTTTGTCCTTGGGGGAGTAGTGCTGTTCCTGGGTTTGAGCTCCATTCTGCACTATAATGTGGAACCCGGCCAACAGATAAGGGGTCAAGGGTAATAGATAAGCAGTGGCAAAGGGCACCTTCAGAAAAAAGGGCTGGCAGAGTGCACCACCGAGAACCAGGGTTCAAGTCCAGGTTTCAGATGCTCGTGCACAGGTCTTGTGACGTTCTTCGCCAATAAAATAGTGACGAGCAAGATGGCAGTTTCTAACTTGATGGCAACGCATTCTCCCAGTCTGCCATCTGAGTTTGTTCAACCTGCAACCAATGCAAAACTCGAGACCCTGGCATGATCGTCAGTGGCAGAGGTGTCAATGTTCATCCCACGGCTGCCAAATAAAAACATCGCCACTCGACTATATCAACATGTCGATTCTCAAATCATGCTCGAACGTGCTTGATTGTCCACCTGGAAAATCTTTCGTTCAGCAAGGGCTGTTTCCCAGGCCGGTTCAAAATGGCACAGGTAACACCGCTCCTGAACGAAGTTGGCTTCAACCAGTGAACCCGCAAACTATCGCCCACTTTCAAATCTGAGCACGATCTAAAATGTCAGAGCGCCTATGTCTCAAACAGTTCCTTCCCCACGTTGCTCCGAAGGGCAGATTCTCTGGATTCCTATCACATGAAGGAAAACTATCATTATTTGTTGAAAGGTTACCCCCCCCCCAAAACACACCTAGGATGCCCTGGGGCTCGTAGATGCTGCCCTGGCTGCTCCGGATGCCCCTAGGGCTTGTCGTCGTTGCCGTTGTTGGTGCTGGACCCCAGTTCCTTGGTCGCAGGCTACTCTGCGGTGTCGCTCTCTCTCCTCTCTCCTGTGTTTCCCTGCCACCCCCACCACTATCCCTTATCCCATTGAAACCTAATACAGTTATTCATATTCTAGTATCATGAGCCATGAGATGTGGGGTAATTTATGTTCGGCCATATAAATGTAAATTGTTCTTGTGCCAACTGCGTTTGTGACCCCGTGCTCGCGCTCGCATCCACTCACGCGCAGGTTGAGGCTTGCCACGACCACGTCCCCACTGGGGGTGACGATGGGGACATCCTCGCACACGATGCCATGGTCCACGTCCACCACCCGGCCTGCGCAACGCACGTGTAAATACGCACGCACGCACACACGCAGCCAACACACGCGCATGCAAACACGCAAATGTTATCGATAACGGCACAAATAATATTGCTTTTTAAGTTAAACAGAACCCCGTTGTTGAGTAGTAGTGTCCTGCGTTTAACCAGGACATTGAATAAACCATTTTTATTTATGTTTTACAGACATGGTGCTCTCGCAAATAACGTGACAACCCAGCAGCGTTCGTTTAACAGGCCTGACTCGGCTGATATGATCAAAGAGGTTGAAACGAATCCAGAGTTTGTGTGAACAATGCTACACGAGTATATTGGTCTGGAAAGCCAATAGGCCACTAAAACATATTTTACTTCTATGTAGATAACTCAGCTCTCACACCACCCCCCTTCCCCTCCACACGCAGACCCAGGCAGGCGAGCAAGGCAGAGTCACGCACCCCGGATCTCCAGGGGTCCTTCGATGCGCACGCCGTGCTGCATGGTATAGGGGGCCGCCCCCTCCTGCAGCGCCGCCTGACCCTGGGTGCCGCCGCGCCGGTATACGCCCCTCTGCACGTCCTCGAACACGGCGAACAGGGCGTACACACGCGCCGTGTACCCGGCCAGCTCCGTCACCTGCATGCGCCCGAGTGGGAGAGAATCGTGAGACTTGCTACGACTTTTCCGTTGGTTTCTGCACTCGTGTCGGATATCTCTGTGACGTGTTTTCAGGCTGTACTCAACTAGTTTCAACACAATCAATCAACTGGTGTCAGCAGGGACCTGTATAATACCCCCACTAAGGGCCGTATGTACGGATTCCATCAGGAGAAATGATTTCTGTGCCCAGCAGGTAGCTACCACAATTACATGCTGGACAAGCTGCATAACTCAATTAAGTCAGTTGTTTGAAACAATTAAGGTGAAAGGCGAATAACAGTTACTCTTTAAAAGTGCGATTCTTCGCCGAGTGTGATTAGAACGCCGAGTTATTTTTCCAAGAATCTCAGTTTCAGATGATATTTCATGCACCCATTTTTTTCACTTCATTATTTATTTAGTTTCTCTTATCCCCAGCATCATCACGGCTACCCAGTGGTTCTCCCCTCCCCATCCCCCCAAGCCCCTCCTTTGGGCAACAGAGCGGAGTGCACCTCCTTGTAGGACGACATGATCCTCTCGATGGCGTCGGCGGCCGAGCTGAGCAGGTTGCGTGCGGTGGTGAAGGCCTCCGTGCGCTCGCTCACCAGCTCGCCGTTGCTCAGGGCCTGTGCCTTCTGCTTCACCTCATCAGAGTCTGCATGACACACATAACCTCATCAGCCTGCGGACATGGCCAACGGTTTACGGGTGCCACGGTGGCTAGATAGTAAACTATCTCGCCTGGTATACAGGAAGTCGTGGGTGAGATCTCGATCGTGATGCCTGCTGTATATATGAAGTTTGCGTGTCTCTCTCCCCGTGGTCGTGTGGAGTTTTCTCCGGGTCCTCCGGTTTTTCTCTCCAGATTTCACAAAATGCCTTTAGAGTATTTGGCTGATATAAATTTTCACGTGATAAGCCACTTCTTTGAGCTATTATATTATTTGTGACCAGGTCGCTTCTGAAAAAAAGCTGTATAGCTCAGTGGGCCTTACCTGGTAAAATAAAAAGTTTTAGTTTACTACAAATGGCGGACCAATTTACTTAACTCAGGGTGGGGGTAAGGGGGGCAGGGGGGGAAGGGGGGAGGGGGGGGAATGAGGGGCGGTGGGGGCCCAATGCGATGTCACTTATGTCAAGTAGGAATATATTGGTGTATTTTGCAGGGAGGAGCTGAAGCCGAGGGGACAGGACACAAAGTTTAGGTTTAACTGCGTCGAGGTGTGCTGTGCGCTGCAAAAACCTTCCACACATGTGCTAAGAATGTATTGTGTGCGTGCGTGCACTAGTCTGCGTGTGCGTACCGGAGTCTGCGTAACCCTGTGCGGTGATGATAGGCACGGCCACCATCACCAGCCCGCTGGCGCTCCACACGTACTTCATGAGGAACTGCTCCAGCATCACGTACCACAGCCGCTTCTGGTAGATGAGTGCCATCTGCTGCACCAACGACTTGTAGCTGGTCTCTAGCAGGGACAGCTCCACCTGGGGAGGAGCGGGTGATGGGTTTGTGCAGTTGTTCATAAATGAGGCTTAGATCCATAATGCTGGCAGAAAGTCTAACATCTAAATAGCAGGACCAGTCCTCCAATCTCTTAGTTGTTTCCTGATCCAAACTCAGATCAGATTCAAGACCGCCTGTCCCCTTTCACCTCGCTCTACTCCCCTCCAAGCACTCTTGTTCCTCTCCCCTCCTATCTCAATATAATTGATCTGCTATCTGCTCCAGTTGGCGAGGTCCTTCCCCAATTTAACCCATTGACTGTATCAAAGTTAAAGCAATTTGCTGCTGAAATCAGCATTGAGGCAATGCTCATTGACAGTTTACAGCCCTGAGCCAGTGGTGTAAAGTCCACATTTCTATGGCAGGGGTGAATCTCTGCAAAGCACAACCACTGTTGAATTCCCCAAAAAGTGGCATTAAGTTTATAGACTGCGGAGGGACGATAGCCCGAGTCAACCGCCGGCCAAGATGTGAACTCGGAAACCATCCGAATTCGAGTCGCTCGCTACCGCCGAGCTCGCCGGGTAACACCGACTGTGCGTGCGTGTCGGTGAGTGTAAACCGGGATGGAGCACGGGTATGCACGGCACCTTGTGTCCGTCGTAGAAGGCGATCTCCTCGGCGTTGGCGATGAGGCGCGAGTGCATGTGTCGTAGATAACCCTTCCTGTTGGCCTCCTCGGCCACCAGCTTGCCGAAGCGCGGCGAGCACGCCCGGAGAATGCGCGCCGTCACGTACACCACCATGCCGGCCAGCAAGCCTGGCAGGCGCGAGCTGGCTCCCTTGCACACGGACAACAAAGATCCCCCGTGTAGCCTCCGTAGACTGTTTTATGTATGTATGTTGAACCTCTAGCCAACTGCACTTGTTAGGGCATGTGCTGTTGGTGATAGTTATGAAGATGATGTGACCAGCACCACAATCGGCCACCTTTATCTCCCCAGTGCTGATGTTTACACATGACACCAGGTACTACAACACACAAGCGCGCGCGCTCTCGGGGCCCTCTCCGTTCAACAGCTTGGCCCCGTGCGCTCCACCGTTTGGGTGGTTCTGCCCAGCCACCTGCATCACCTTGGACTGCGCGGAGCGGATGAGCGTGTAGGACGTGAGCAGCACGTCCAGGAAGGGCTTTGTGAGGTTGGAGTAGAGGTGAGCCACCGACTGGGCAAACATCATGATGTCCTCCGTCAGGGACTGGTCCGGGTTGGCAAGACGCCCGTCCATGTTGCTCACGCGGTAGTAAGTCTGCTGC
This sequence comes from Lethenteron reissneri, assembly GCF_015708825.2. NCBI lineage: Eukaryota > Metazoa > Chordata > Hyperoartia > Petromyzontiformes > Petromyzontidae > Lethenteron > Lethenteron reissneri. Next base: position 10,894,691 of record NC_083793.1, read on the forward strand.
TTGAAGTACAGGCTGCATGATAGCACACACACGCACACACACGTGTACATCGCTCGCGTTACTCCTGTACGTAGCTGAATGGGAGACGGCTAACAATTCACCGCCTCTCTCGTGATTCCAAGAATAATGGTCGAGGTAATGATTTGATCCAAGGATATTCCTTTATCACGTTTTAACGATCCTGTATGTGTGGTTTCCGTTTTTCATCTTGTTTTAATCGTTTTTATGTAAAAACAAATCCAAGGATCACGAGAACCAACTAATTACATGTGTATCACATACCGTGAGCGTAAGAATCAAGTATAATTGAAGAATCTGTTCATTATCTGCCGGAATGATGATGGTGATTAAAATGAGACGAGTGGTCGCAGTGGACAGACAGGCTTCTGGTTTCAATAATGGGTGTTCACCGTACCTACAGCATTTCTGTGTGCGAGTACCTATATCGTGCCGTGTGAGACACACCTATGTCCATGCTGTGTGTGTGTACCTATAGGCATGCTGCACCAGGCGGGTGCGGAAGGCCAACGCCAGGTGGCACTCCAGGTAGCGGATGGCGCTGTTGACGAACGTGGCCGGGATGGCGATGAGGAGCCACTGGCTGAGCGCGAGCACAAAGGATCGCGCGTCTGTCCGCACGATCGTTCGGACGATCTTCCCGTCCAGCATCGCCACGTAGATGGACAGAAACGTCCTGGAGGTCGCCGTCGGGTGCAGGTGGAGGGTGTTAATCATCGTCATCATCATTGTCATAACCGTTATCAACACCAGCAGACATAATCTACTCACTGCTGTCGCCATCTCCAATTACTTTGTGATATGACCATCTGTCTAGCTCCTGCACATGAGCTAATTTGATTACTCCATCTCACACATAATCCATCATAATTTATTATTTATACCATGCCTCCCACGCACTACGTATAAAACAGCAAATTAACATATATATACACACTCTACCATCAGTGGCCATGGTCACTCCACTGCTGGATGAAGGCATCCCCAAACAGTCTCTCACGATCCCACAGTGTAAATATTGTATTATGTACGTTGAACTTCTTTCGCACCATACGCAGCCAACTGCTAATCGGAGGAGCGGGGAAAGGACAACAAACTAAACACAAAAGGCAGTTATAAATAAATTAGTTTTCCATGTTCTAAAGAATAGTTCAATGTTCTTCATCATCTGGCACCTGCACACGAGGCGATGTCATCGCTTCAGCTCCACGGTGGACATTCCCTGGGGCGCGTTCTCTCCTTTAGCTGCCACTCTGTCGTTAGTTTCAATCACCGGCCATCGTCCCTTTTCGCCATGACCCGTCCTGCCCAAGCCTATGTGCTGTCTTAATATGTCTCTAACTTGCACGTTTCTCTGATCCATGTGTTCTCCTTTCTGTCTCTCAGTGTAATTCCAAGCTTGTCCTTAATTGTCAGTCGGTCTTATCAAGGCTGTCTAGGGTTAGGGTTATTAATAGACAGCCTTCATGGCTCTTATTTGTTCAATTTGCCACAGTAAACAGACAGTAATTAAAGTTATGCAATACATGAGCCACACTCACGCCACCGTTTATACCCCTCCACCTTATCATGGAAGATGAAGGCCATATTCACCAGAGAAAGCGACTCTGCAAATTAGCTGAAATGCACCCAATCTCATCAGATCTCGGAAGCTAAGCACAGTTGCGCCTGCATGGCTAGGTTGGGTGACCTCTGTGCATAATACAAGTGTCACAGGCTGCTCTGTTCCCGTGTCTATGCTCCCTGCCTTTGCCAACCCACGCTGACTAGCGTGGTGAATTATGGTCAAACATCCTCCCACGATCCACACGGCTTGGAGAGGCCCTCATCCAGCAGTGGATTGACAAAAAAAGGGACTTCAAGTTCACACGTACAAACTGCTCTAGCATTATAAATGATTCTGCAGATTTCTGGTCCCCAGAACTAATCTGCTCGGAGCTCCCTCCATCCCATCGTGAACAGAGGATGTAACATTAAGTAGACCCGCTGACCGCAATGCACTCCCCAGGGTTCAGGGCTCTGTACCATATGGCGGCAATCCTGTAGGAAAAGCTATCCACTGCGGTGTCTTCTTACGAGCGGTAGAGCTACCACGAGAGGACAACTGGACTCCAGCCGGAGCACAGATATAAAGTGGCTACGTAGTCATTCCATTACCTACTGAGTATCTGTTGACCTTTACAATGAAGCTACTCCAACTCTCCGTGATTTTGAGCTTTGCAATATTACTGGAATGGCATCCTTCCGATTGCCATTAACCACACCATACTTCACCCCTCGCACTGCTCAACTTTGGAATTTACTCATTTTGGTTTCGTTTCTCTTGCTCAATTCAAGGAATGCTTTAACTCTTATCTTGTCAAAGGTTCATGGTGCTGTTTGTTGCCGGCCGCTTGATGTTTTGGGTCCTTTGGACCTGTGCTTAAAAACTGATTTACAAAAAATTAAAAGTCGATATTATCTGTCCATAATAATTCATAATAAAGTTTTGGGGTTAGATCGCGTTATTTATAAATGTGTCGTAAACTGAATTATCTGTCCACTTTAGAAATGATGGTTATGGAGCTACAAAGTGACAAAACAGTCACTCTGCCAGCCAAACACTGGTCAGCCGCCATACAGGTGCTGAGGAACTCCCTATGCATTTGCTGAGCACAGGTCCAAATGCACAAAATGTCAAGCGGCTAGCAACAAACTGCACCGTCAAAGTTGCCATAGATAAGAATGTAACACGTTTATTGAATTCAGCAGAGTTATGGACAGAGAAAATACAGAATGGGAGGGAATTCCAGAGAATCCCAAAGTTGAGCAGCACGAGAGAAGAAATAAAAAGAAAAAATCTCTAACTCCTGCAGTGTGGTGACTGAATGAGGTGAATCAGTGGGTGAGTGAGTGGGTGAGTGTTGTTGTGACCTGCAGTATCGTGGATGAATACCGTATGATGGGACGAAACAGTCAGTCTGATAGACCGAGTCCTCATCTTCAGTGCAGGAATCAAGAGCTAAATTTCATGAGAACAGTAACCATGATGGTAGATATTTGTTATTCAGAAGCCTGCTACTTGCAGTGTGTTACTGCAACGGACTTGACCACCTGAATGTGAAAATGTAGTAGTTTCTCTGCATCTACATCAGCCAAACGAAAGAAGAAGACTGCAACGGAGAGCGGTGGAGCGTGCGTGCGTGTGCGCGTGCCTGGAGATCAGCGCGATGGAGTGCAGGCTGAGCAGACCCAACTCGCGACTCAGCAGCCGCGGAAAGAGCACGCGCAGCAGGTGCCTCAGCTGCAGGAAGAACTCGCGGTTGACGGCGGGCGAGCGCTGGCCCATGACCGCCTCGCTCTCGTCTTCCGAGCCGTCGCCCTTTGACCCCGCCGACAGGGCTGACCCAGAGCTCACCGCCCGGCCTACATGCACACGGACGAGAGGTGAAGGAGCGGGCCTTGCAAGCGCTTCTTCGTGCCACTGCTGGAAGAAGGCTTCCACTGGATAGACCTACAGAGAGCCCCACTCAAGTCAACGTCAAAAGAGATTTCCTGCTCAAATGAGGATTGAGGCGGTGCTCATCTCCCGTTTACAGCTTGAAGTCAGTGATGGAAATTCCACATTTCTATGGTGGGGGTGAGGTCTCTCTGTAGAACCCCTTTTGACTTCCCCACGAGATGGTACTCGTTTTATCGACCCTATACGGATGATGGGCTCAGTTAGCTCCCAACCTGGAACTGAGCCGCTCGCTCTACCGCAGAGCCACCTGGCCCAGAGGCCCTCTAGAGAGTATATTAGCCTGTTCTTCCATGCTGGCTAGATTCGTTTGAAGAGGTGGGACTACCCACACTTTATCACACCTCATGCAACTTGCTTGTCAGATGTGGTGTAACCATTTATACTGCTGGGTGGACAGAGATGGGGCGATTTAAGAAACTTCTCAGTTGTATCAACTGCCACACCAGGAGATCGAATCGAATTGGTGACCTGTGTATTGCAAGTCCGGTGCGATCACCATTACATTTCAGCAAACATCCCACGCTAGAGAGTCCTTTTTTAAATCGGCCGAGTCAGGCGACTGGGAGGTTCGCCAGCTGCGACGTGGCAGGGAGCTCTGTGTGTGCCTCTGAAAGGGAATGCATATTGCGTGGCTTTAACAGAACAATGACCGTTCTGTTCACACACAGCTTCGTGCAGTCTCAACTCACGCACCCCCCGAGGATGTCAATCCACGCACGCCCGGTGTCGCCACAAGCCTCGAAGTGCCCCACCAAACACACCTAAAGTGTTACTAAGCACGCCTAGCTTATTACACCACACACATGCGGCAGTATCACCACACACACACCTTGAGTGACACACCATATATGTACTACCATCACACCACGCACATCCACATGCGTCACACCATACACACAGACACAGGTGTATTATCCACACCACACACACCCACTGGCAGGAAACTAATTTCAGCTGGGTCTGTCCCAGTCACTGACTCAGAAAACATGTCCGCACCTGGCACACCACATCCAGTATAACGCTATGGTTTTGGATACTCGTCACGTGCCACCTACTGTGCTTCAGTCTACCCGGAAAATATTTCGTGAGAAATGTATTTCTCCCCACAGGCAGGTGTACCTCCACCACAAATCCACATGTCACACTACACACGTGACGCGTGTGTGTGTGTCACACCACACACACACACACACGCCCCCACAAGTGTACCCCATACTGCAGTGACCACAGTCTCATCTCTCACCCACTGACACCAAGAACCTGGCTGAAACTGCTCCCCTGCTTCACAGCGCTTGCCAAAAATTGTAATGAGACCCACCTCGGCCATGCTGACAGCAGTACCGCCACGGTGGGGGATCGTTAACCCATCCGTACCAGTGTTATATTGCCTACGTAATGGATATCCAGTAAAATACACGTATGGAAATCTGTAAACAAGCGCTTAAGGAACAGGGTCGGTGGATCATACAGAGATATGTGACACTACCGCCACACTCGCTGGGTTGTGAGGCAATGGGAAGTACAGCAAGTGGGGTTCACAGAACAATCTGCAGCTGATCTTAGACGCGTAATCATCTGTAACGCGTGACAGATTCACCCCGGCTTCCTCCCAACACATGCTAAACAATTTAAGAGTACTCCAAAGAAAAGTTGGCCAAATATCTCAATGAAAATATCTCACTCAGGATTCTCTGGGTGAATAAATGACAGTATAATTGGTCGCATACGATTGTAATTCCTATTATTTGGATATTGTCGTTGTTAGTGGTTTATAACGATAATTGACTTGCCTTTGTCAATCCACTACTGGATGAACAAATGACAGTATCATTGGTAGCAATGATACTGTCATGTTATTCCCATTCAGTTGTATCTTGTCGTTAATGGTTTATAACGAAAACAATTGACTTGACTTTTCTCAATCCACTGCTGGATGAAGCAATTACAGTATCATTATTAGCATACCATTGTTATTCCTATTATTTATATATTGTCATTGTTAGTGCTTTATAACGAAAACAATTGACTTGACTTTGTCAATCCACTGCTGAATGAATAAATGACAGTATCGTTGGTAACATACTATTGTTATTACTATTATTTATCTATTGTCATTGTTAGTGCTTTATAACGAAAACAATTGACTTGACTTTTCTCAATCCACTACTGGATGAATAAATGACAATATCGTTGGTAACATACCATTGTTATTCCTATTATTTATATATTTTCATTGTTAATGGTTTATAACTTAAACAATTAACTTGACTTTATCAATCCCCTTCCTACGGACATCAAAGGCAAGTCGCTCGCTTCGTTGTTTAAATAACAAGGTTATTATATTTATGTATGGTGGTGGTGGTGGTGGTATATTTAACGTTATTATCGTCGAGGTATATTGCTGTCCGAGTTAGTATTGTAGATGCCGTCCGTGTAGATTGTTATTGTTCAACAGGAACACGCGTGAACATACGCAGCTTAAATGCATCATTCTGACTGCGGCTCGGAACCAGTTCGCGTTACGAGAGGCAACGACGACATCGATGGCAAGAATCGATCATCATCGACGAGTGACAACCCAAGGGGAACAGAGCGCGTCCGAGAAGATCACGAACACCCAGGAGATGGAGCGATTATTAAGTCGTCTCCTGCGTAGGTTCCTGGGCGGATTATCATCACATGGCAGCGATCGTTAGAGCCGGTCACGGCATCCAGCCGTGGACCAGCTGATGATGATGATGATTATAAATAGAGCCGACATTCAGGGGATCACCAAGGAACCCGCTCCGTCTGCCCCACCACGGGCGCTGAACCGGCTCAGGCGACATCCATCATCCGCTCACCTTCATCGTCATCCGTGCCCACGTCTCCTTCCTTGCGGCGTCTCTCTCCATGCTTGTGCCTGTCCTTGTCGCCGCCTCTGCGGCCCCTGAGCACGGCGCGGACGGTCGGGTAGAGGAGGAGGAGGCCGGCGGCTCCGGCCACAACGCCGGCCCGCCCGGCCGTGCCCGCCCGCTCCCAGCGATGTACGGCCCGCAGCATTCCCGACATCACCCGCCTCTGTCCTCACAGCATCACAGCCAAAGACACCGCCCGGCGGACAGGAGGAGGAGGAGGTTGTGGTGGTGACTGGTGGTGAAAGAGGAGGAGGAGACGTGAGACACCCCCCACCCCCTCCTCCTCCACCCCCTCCTCCTCCACCCCCTCCTCCTCCTCGTGTCATAAGGTCACGGACACGTGAAGCCGCGCCTCCATCTTGCGTAGGGAACGTAGCCCGTGGTTAGTGGTGGTGTTGGTGGGGAGCGGTGATGGTGATGTTGGTGGTGGTGGTGATGTTGGTGGTGGTGTTGGTGGGGAGCGGTGGTGGTGTTGGTGGTGGTGGTGATGGTGGTGGTGATGGTGGTGATGTTGGTGGTGATGTTGGTGGTGATGTTGGTGGTGGTGGTGTTGGTGGTGGTGATGTTGATGGTTGGTGGTTGTGTTAGTGATGGTGATGATGGTGGTGTTGGTGGTGATGTTGGTAGTGGTGGTGTTGGTGGTGATGTTGGTGGTGGTGATGTTGGTGGTGGTGGTGATGTTGATGGTTGGTGGTTGTGTTAGTGATGGTGGTGATGGTGGTGTTGGTGGTGGTGGTGATGTTGGTGGTGGTGGTGTTGGTGGTGGTGGTGATGGTGGTGGTGATGGTGGTGTTGGTGGTAGTGATGGTGTTGGTGGTGGTGGTGATGTTGGTGGTGATGTTGGTGGTGTTGTTGGTGGTGATGTTGGTGGTGGTGGTGTTAGTGGTGCAGCGAACCACCGCTACGGACCCGGCGGCCCCGAGTTCGATTCTCCCGCTCACGGCCAACAACAACCGGTGGCGAGTTTCTGAACCGGTCCTGGGCCTCCCGTAGGTCGACTCGGCCTCAAATGAGTTTGCGTTGTGTAAAAAAAACATCGCCACTGGGGAGACAAAGGTGGCCGGGCGGGCTTGTTGCTCACCACCCCCACCCGTGCCAACAGCACTTGCCACGACAGCCTGTCGCAGGTTATACGGGGGATCTTTGCCTTTGCCCCCCCCCCCTACGTAAGATGGCGGCGCCGGCCTCGTGTTTACTGGAACATTGCGCGGCTGCTCGTCTGTTGACATTGGCAATGGGTCGTCGATACTCAACAGATTGTCGTTGCTTTGATGGTCGAGCTGGTAGTGACACATTCGAAAATGACACTGGCCTTGAAAGGAAAATATATAATATGCGACGTTTCGGGCAATGATCCTTTTATTCTATGGAGACGTTTCGGGCAATGACCCTTTTTCATAGGAGACGGTCCATGTGCCGGAATGGCAGAAGGGCCATTAAAGACAGACCACAGTGCTATTGGGGTAGTTTACAGTATATGAGTTACGTAAGGACGTTTGTTTGTTAATCTGCTGAAAGACGACTTCCTTCTCCAAGCAGTGTGGGGTTTGCGGATATTCTAGATTTTAAGCTTTCGTGACTGCAAGGATTCATAATTCATACTCTTAGGTTTTTTTCGGTAAAGTCACGTCGGTAAAAAATATAAATAAATAATAAAATTACATAAATAATAGAAAATAAAAAAAAATCATTTGCGGATATGATTTGCCCATGTTGCTCCACCAACGCGGGCCAGTGCGTGTGGCACATAGTAGGGTACAACAATGTGGATTTGGTGCTGCACTTGCCCTCTGCTGCCCTCAGCAGGAGACTCACAGCTGTTAGTCCACGTGGGAGCTGTCATTGCTGCGAGACGCCACAAGCGTCGACAGCCGATATCACGGAACATACCTTATCAGTGCCCTACCTGATTACAGACCAATTCAGACCTTATTGATCACCCCTGTGTCGTTATACATCTCAACGTTCATCCTGCAAATGCCCATCACAAGGGAGAAACGCAAACAAATATACGATCACCACAAGTACACTCACCACTACATACCTGTCAACCCCTTATCAGTGCCCTACCTGATTACAGACCAATTCAGACCTTATTGATCACCCCTGTGTCGTTATACATCTCAACGTTCATCCTGCAAAGTCCCATCACAAGGGAGAAACGCAAACAAATATACGATCACCACAAGTACACTCACCACTACATACCTGTCAACCCCTTATCAGTGCCCTACCTGATTACAGACCAATTCAGACCTTATTGATCACCCCTGTGTCGTTATACATCTCAACGTTCATCCTGCAAATGCCCATCACAAGGGAGAAACGCAAACAAATATACGATCACCACAAGTACACTCACCACTACATACCTGTCAACCCCTTATCAGTGCCCTATCTGATTACAGACCAATTCAGACCTTATTGATCACCCCTGTGTCGTTATACATCTCAACGTTCATCCTGCAAATGCCCATCACAAGGGAGAAACGCAAACAAATATACGATCACCACAAGTACACTCACCACTACATACCTGTCAACCCCTTATCAGTGCCCTACCTGATTACAGACCAATTCAGACCTTATTGATCACCCCTGTGTCGTTATACATCTCAACGTTCATCCTGCAAAGTCCCATCACAAGGGAGAAACGCAAACAAATATACGATCACCACAAGTACACTCACCACTACATACCTGTCAACCCCTTATCAGTGCCCTACCTGATTACAGACCAATTCAAACCTTATTGATCACCCCCGTGTCGTTATAAATATCAACGTTCATCCTGCAAATGCCCATCACGCAAATGTCCATCACAAGGGAGAAACGCAAACAAATAAACAATCACCACAAGTACACTCACCACTACATACCTGTCAATTCCTTATCAGTGCCCTACCTGATTACATACCAATTCAGACATCATTGATCACCCCTATGTCGTTCTAAATCTCAACGTTCATCCTACAGAGTCCCATCACAGGGGAGAAACACAAACAAATCGACCATTTTTCTGTATGGACCTGAAAAATCAATGTCCCTGTACAAGAATACGGGGTAAACCGTATGGGTTGACGCGGTATGTGTGCACTGTATGTCGAACTTCTTTCGCACCGTACGTAGCCAACCGTGCTTGAGATCTGACCTTGATAACTAGCGGTGTGCAATGGCAAATGACCTCCCCTTTTTGAATTTCCTCCCGTGGTCGACTTTTCCTCCCAGCTCTTACCGCAATAACCTTTCTCTATTCGAGAAACGCGTTACATTCGATTGCAACGTTGTGCAGCGCTCGAGTGTCACACTCCGGTTTTACGTTTTGTGCTTGTGCTCAACCACTCAAACACATTCCTCCTGCGGAGGGAGCTGGTAGGAACGTTGGGTTGCTCGGTCAATGGCCAGGGTCTTAGGCGGCGTGGTGTATTCCACAAATATGCCCGACTGTGAGGGCGGGCACAAGCCGGCGTGAGTAGGTTAAACGTTGAGTTTTATAAGGGCACCACGGGGTGACCAGCCCCTTCCCACCCAGCCCCACCCCTCCCACCCCCCACCCAGCCTCACCCAACCCTCCCCTCCCCACCCAGCCCCACCCAGCCCCACCCAGCCCTCCCCTCCCCACCCAGCCCCTCCCCACCCTCCCCACCCAGCCCCACCCAGCCCTCCCCACCCAGCCCCTCCCCACCCAGCCCCACCCCTCCTACCCCTCACCCAGCCTCACCCAACCCTCCCCTCCCCACCCAGCCCCACCCAGCCCTCCCCTCCCCACCCAGCCCCTCCCCACCCTCCCCACCCAGCCCCACCCAGCCCCACCCCTCCTACCCCCCACCCAGCCTCACCCAACCCTCCCCTCCCCACCCAGCCCCACCCAGCCCTCCCCTCCCCACCCAGCCCCTCCCCACCCACCCCCACCCAGCCCCTCCCTCCCCACCCAGCCCCTCCCTGCACGACGGACGGACGGACACAATAATCCCCTGTGGGCTGGTGTAACCAGGAGGTTCCTACCAGTAAAAAAAATATACAGAGCACACAGATGGAGGAGCGTAGGAACCAAGGCCGTAGCCATGGAGTCAACATTGGGGGGGGGACCAAATCTTCCAGGGGGTCTGGGGGTCCCCCCCCCAGAAAAAAAAAATCTAAAATTGAAAACGAATTTCCTGCCATTTCCTGCCTAAAATATAAAAAAAAATCACTAACACAGGATGGGCTTTTAATTTATTTTTTGCATCAATGTCTACCGTAATAGTGTATTGTATTACATTGCTCTGTTTTTTTCTTTTTTTTTACCTTTTCTTGTTTCATTGTATGTAATGGCAGAGATTAGGGATGAATAAAGTACAACCATAACCACAATCGTAAAAACAGAAATTTATTTTATAGCAATATATTTGGGGGGGGGGGCATTTTGAGCATATTAGAATATGGGGGGGGGGATATCCGCCCCCCCCCCAATATGTATTATAATTACGGACTTGGTAGGAACAATCCATTACATATATGTATTATAATTACGGGCTTGGTAGGAACAATCCACGCTATAACCGTGGATTGTTCCGCCCTGTTGTGCGCTGCGTCGTGATTCACAGTCATCAGTCTAAAAATACTCCTCTCTCCAGCCGACTTACGCAACAGGGTTCATTATTTAACACCGCCTTGTGCTTGTGCAATAGCTCCGATTTCCGGCGCTGCTGTGTTTTTTTTCGTTGTTTTCCATTTGCTTCATGGCTATGCAAGTACGGCACTTTTATCTTCTTGGTTCTTTCGGTAAAGTCACGTAGAAGGAAATAATAAAGTAATAAAAATAAGACATAATTAATTTTCACGACGTTTCGGCCACAACGCAAGCAGCCGTCCTCAGGTGAAGAACACGTCTGTCGAGAAGACAGAGTCTGTCTTATTTTTATTATTTTATTATTTCCCTTCTACGTGACTTTACCGAAAGAACCAAGAAGATGAATCCCTGCAGTCACGAAAGTTTTAAAATTATTTTATTATGTTTTATTTTATTATTTCCCTTCTACGTGACTTTACCGAAAGAACTAAGAAGATGAATCCCTGCAGTCACGAAAGCTTTAAATCGAAATTTTATTGTTTTATTTTTATTATTTTATTATTTCCCTTCTACGTGACTTTACCGAAAGAACCAAGAAGATGAATCCCTGCAGTCACGAAAGCTTTAAATCGAAATTTTATTATGTTTTATTTTTATTATTTTATTATTTCCCTTCTACGTGACTTTACCGAAAGAACCAAGAAGATGAATCCCTGCAGTCACGAAAGCTTTAAATCGAAATTTTACGGCACTTTTATTTTATTAGTTTGTTTTGCAACTTAAGTGACCCGAGCTTGGCTCTCCTTGGTCTCTCGAGTGCTCGCCTGTGTTTAAGAATGAAATATTGTTCAGAATTAAAACAAATATTATGTTAGTCGATGTGCGTTCGTACTTGCGCCTCCTTGTCAGAGCCTTAATCGTCGTATGTTTTATATTAAAATAAATGTTTATCTCGACGTGACGTCATCGTCTCTCCTAATTCTGTTGACATTTTACAGTCGATGTCGTCTGCGATGACGTCATGCCCGCCGCGAGCTTCCAATGCGGCGATTACGTCACTGTCGCGTGTTTTTACACCACAGGGCGGTTTAAAGTCGTTACGCGATTGCGTCATTACTTCATTCGACGTTTTGCGATGACGTCACAGGGACACTCATTGCCACGTACATGAACAAAAAACAATCATCGTTGGTGTGTGGAATAAAATAACGAAATAAATCAGCAGGCGAATTCGCCTCGCCTCCCATATCTGTCTTCCATATTAAAGTTAACAAATCTCTAATAGAAATGTATTTTGGTTAGTTCGCAACAGAAAATTTCCCCACAATTCTGGCTGTCGCCTGATGATGCTGGTTGTTGTAATTACCAGTGAAACGTCGGACTCGAATTGTAAACGTTGTGGGTTCACTCTCCAAGACGCCGGTGTGCTGAACTGGTGACGGGTTTCACGACATTCATATTTACGCGATCTAACCCCAAAAGGGGCCGTCCATAAATGACGTCACGCGAATTTGGACGATTTTTGACCCCCCCCCCCCAGTCACCCGGCGTCACAAAAAAGTCAGACCCCCCTCAAATATGACGTCACAAAGCTCTGCCCCCCCCCCCCCAAAAAAAAAAAAACATGCTTCAAATCGCTTTATACGATTGTCATTGAAGTGCGTATTTAATGTGGCGCTGCACTCTGATGTTGTAGGAGAAAACATTTATTAAAACATCTATTTAATTAAGTAGAACGTGTTGTCTATATTTATTTAAAGTTGCGCATTTTGATGTGACGTCACATTTCTCAAACCCCCCAGCCCCCCGCCTCGTCACACATCGTCACAAATGTCTGACCCCCTCCCCCCCTAGGTGTGTGACGTCATTTATGGACGGCCCCAAAAAAACCTTCTTTTACTATTGTTAACACATCCCCATCAGTCACAAAAAAACAATCATTAGTGTCGAACAGGACACGGCCACCTGGGCCAATTGTCGATGACATCCCGCAGCGATAATTCTCCACAACGGCGCTCGTGATCGCTGCGTGTCGATGTGCGATCAAGGTTTTGCGTCCAACGAGGACCCAATCAAACCAAATGTGACGTCATCTAATTAAAGTTCTTGTGACGTCATTTTACAGCTAACACGACAACGAGAACCCCAACAAAACCAAGTGTGACGCCATCCAACTGAAGTTCTTGTGACGTCATTTTACAACTACCCCTGCAACGAGAACCCCACCAAACCAAGTGTGACGCCATCCAACTGAAGTTTTTTGTGACGTCATTTTACAACTAACACGACAACGAGAACCCCAACAAAACCAAGTGTGACGCCAACCAACTGAAGTTCTTGTGACGTCATTTTACAACTACCCCTGCAACGAGAACCCCACCAAACCAAGTGTGACGCCATCCAACTGAAGTTTTTTGTGACGTCATTTTACAACTACCCATGCAACGAGAACCCCAACAAAACCAAGTGTGACGCCATCCAACTGAAGTTCTTGTGACGTCATTTTACAACTACCCCTGCAACGAGAACCCCACCAAACCAAGTGTGACGCCATCCAACTGAAGTTTTTTGTGACGTCATTTTACAACTACCCATGCAACGAGAACCCCAACAAAACCAAGTGTGACGCCATCCAACTGAAGTTCTTATGACGTCATTTTACAACTACCCATGCAACGAGAACCCCAACAAAACCAAGTGTGACGCCATCCAACTGAAGTTTTTGTGACGTCATTTTACAACTACCCCTGCAACGAGAACCCCACCAAACCAAGTGTGACGCCATCCAACTGAAGTTTTTTTGTGACGTCATGTTACAACTACCCCTGCAACGAGAACCCCACCAAACCAAGTGTGACGCCATCCAACTGAAGTTATTGTGACGTCATGCTACAACTACCCCTGCAACGAGAACCCCAACAAAACCAAGTGTGACGCCATCCAACTGAAATTCTTGTGACGTCATGTTACAACTACTCCTGCAACGAGAACCCCACCAAACCAAGTGTGACGCCATCCAACTGAAGTTCTTGTGACGTCATTTTACAACTACAACTGCGATGACGCCACAGTTCACAGGTGCCGGGGGGGGGGGTGATGGGCCCAGGCTGTGGAAGCCAGGAGCAGCAGACAGCGGCGGTGCGAGCAACAAGAGCTCCCTTCTGAGCCCCCGACGCCTCGGGGAGTCCGCAGAGAGAGCCAAGGAGAGGCCGGGCAGGGGGAGGCAGAGCGGGGAGAGGAGCTGGGGCATGAGGGGGAGAGCGGGGAGCGACAGTGCTGATGTGGCGCCACTGTAGTACAGTGCGCGCGGCCTGACACCCTCGTTACTCCGCGTTACCCCGGGTGGAGTTCATTCTGAGGCCGCGTTACCCCAGGTCGACGTTCGCACCCAGCACCTGCCCCAGGCCCGTTACGACTGAGTCGTCATGTCGAGCGACGGAAGCGACGCCGAGGACGACCCCGTGGAGAGGGAGCAGCAGGTGAGACGGGCAGGCCCGGCACCCCCCCCACCCCACCTCGACTAAACTCCCCGGGACGGACCCACCGGCTCGCAGTCCAGACCCCGACTACCTGTGATGGACACAGCCCTGTCTGCCTGGCCCCTCTCACCTCACTCTACTCCCCTCCACGCACTCTCCTACCTCTCCCCTCTCATCTCACTCCACTCCCCTCTCATCTCACTCCACTCCCCTCCACGCACTCTCCTACCTCTCCCCTCTCATCTCACTCTACTCCCCCTCCACGCACTCTCCTACCTCCCCCCTCTCACCTCACTCTACTCCCCTCCACGCACTCTCCTACCTCTCCCCTCTCATCTCACTCTACTCCCCCTCCACGCACTCTCCTACCTCCCCCCTCTCACCTCACTCTACTCCCCTCCACGCACTCTCCTGCCTCTCCCCTCTCATCTCACTCCACTCCCCTCTCATCTCACTCCACTCCCCTCCACACACTCTCCTGCCTCTCTCCTCTCATCTCACTCCACTCCCCTCCACGCACTCTCCTACCTCCCCCCTCTCATCTCACTCCACTCCCCTCCACGCACTCTCCTACCTCTCCCCTCTCATCTCACTCTACTCCCCTCCACGCACTCTCCTGCCTCTCCCATCTCATCTCACTCTACTCCCCTCCACGCACTCTCCTGCATCTCCCCTCTCATCTCACTCCACTCCCCTCCACGCACTCTCCTACCTCTCCCCTCTCATCTCACTCTACTCCCCTCCACGCACTCTCCTGCCTCTCCCCTCTCATCTCACTCCACTCCCCTCCACGCACTCTCCTGCCTCTCCCCTCTCATCTCACTCCACTCCCCTCCACGCACTCCCCTACCTCTCCCCTTTCATCTCACTCAACTCCCTCCACGCACTCTCCTGCCTCTCCCCTCTCATCTCACTCCACTCCCCTCCACGCACTCCCCTACCTCTCCCCTTCTCATCTCACTCTACTCCCCTTCACGCACTCTCCTGCCTCTTCCTTCTCATCTCGCTCTACTCCCCACCACACACTCTCCTGCCTCTCCCCTCTCATCTCACTCCACTCCCCTCCACGCACTCCCCTACCTCTCCCCTTCTCATCTCACTCTACTCCCCTTCACGCACTCTCCTGCCTCTTCCTTCTCATCTCACTCTACTCCCCACCACACACTCTCCTGCCTCTCCCCTCTCATCTCACTCCACTCCCCTCCACGCACTCTCCTGCCTCTCCCCTCTCATCTCACTCCACTCCCCTCCACGCACTCCCCCTACCTCTCCCCTTCTCATCTCACTCTACTCCCCTTCACGCACTCTCCTGCCTCTCCCCTCTCATCTCACTCTACTCCCCTCCACTCACTCTCCTGCCTCTCCCCTCTCATCTCACTCAACTCCCCTCCACGCACTCTCCTACCTCTCCCCTCTCATCTCACTCTACTCCCCTCCACGCACTCTCCTACCTCTCCCCTCTTATCTCACTCTACTCCCCTCCACGCACTCTCCTACCTCTCCCCTCTCATCTCACTCTACTCCCCTCCACACACTCTCCCACCTCTCCCCTCTCATCTCACTCAACTCCCTCCACGCACTCTCCTGCCTCTCCCCTCTCATCTCACTCCACTCCCCACCACACACTCTCCTGCCTCTCCCCTCTCATCTCACTCCACTCCCCTCCACGCACTCCCCTACCTCTCCCCTCTCATCTCACTCCACTCCCCTCCACGCACTCCCCTACCTCTCCCCTTCTCATCTCACTCTACTCCCCTTCACGCACTCTCCTACCTCTCCCCTCTCATCTCACTCTACTCCCCACCACACACTCTCCTGCCTCTCCCCTCTCATCTCACTCCACTCCCCTCCACGCACTCCCCTACCTCTCCCCTTTCATCTCACTCAACTCTTTCCACGCACTCTCCTGCCTCTCCCCTCTCATCTCACTCTACTCCCCACCACACACTCTCCTGCCTCTCCCCTCTCATCTCACTCCACTCCCCTCCACACACTCTCCCACCTCTCCCCTTTCATCTCACTCAACTCCCTCCACGCACTCTCCTGCCTCTCCCCTCTCATCTCACTCAACTCCCTCCACGCACTCTCCTGCATCTCCCCTCTCATCTCACTCCACTCCCCTCCACATACTCTCCTGCATCTCCCCTCTCATCTCACTCTACTCCCCACCACGCACTCTCCTACCTCTCCCCTCTCATCTCACTCTACTCCCCTTCACGCACTCTCCTGCCTCTCCCCTCTCATCTCACTCAACTCCCCTCCACGCACTCTCCTACCTCTCCCCTCTCATCTCACTCCACTCCCCTCCACGCACTCTCCTACCTCTCCCCTCTCATTTCACTCTACTCCCCTCCACGCACTCTCCTACCTCTCCCCTCTTATCTCACTCTACTCCCCTCCACGCACTCTCCTACCTCTCCCCTCTCATCTCACTCTACTCCCCTCCACGCACTCTCCTACCTCTCCCCTCTCATCTCACTCTACTCCCCTCCACGCACTCTCCTACCTCTCCCCTCTTATCTCACTCTACTCCCCTCCACGCACTCTCCTACCTCTCCCCTCTCATCTCACTCTACTCCCCTCCACACACTCTCCCACCTCTCCCCTCTCATCTCACTCAACTCCCTCCACGCACTCTCCTGCCTCTCCCCTCTCATCTCACTCCACTCCCCACCACACACTCTCCTGCCTCTCCCCTCTCATCTCACTCCACTCCCCTCCACGCACTACCCTACCTCTCCCCTCTCATCTCACTCCACTCCCTTCCACGCACTCCCCTACCTCTCCCCTTCTCATCTCACTCTACTCCCCTTCACGCACTCTCCTACCTCTCCCCTCTCATCTCACTCTACTCCCCTTCACGCACTCCCCTACCTCTCCCCTCTCATCTCACTCCACTCCCCACCACACACTCTCCTGCCTCTCCCCTCTCATCTCACTCCACTCCCCTCCACGCACTCCCCTACCTCTCCCCTCTCATCTCACTCCACTCCCCTCCACGCACTCCCCTACCTCTCCCCTTCTCATCTCACTCTACTCCCCTTCACGCACTCTCCTACCTCTCCCCTCTCATCTCACTCTACTCCCCTTCACGCACTCTCCTGCCTCTCCCCTCTCATCTCACTCTACTCCCCTTCACGCACTCTCCTGCCTCTCCCCTCATCTCACTCCACTCCCCTCCACACACTCTCCTGCCTCTCCCCTCTCATCTCACTCTACTCCCTCCACGCACTCTCCTACCTCTCCCCTCTCATTCTCTGCTGCCAACATCATTTGGAACTCCCTTCCAACAGCCGTCGGTGCTCCCCGGTTCAGATCCAGGCTCACAGCCTTCCTCTGTTTATCTGCCAATAACCGACTGCCTCTTGCTGACTATACAGCAAATGTGCCCACTACCCACTGTTTCTGTTCATCGTCTTGAGAAGCTGTCGCATTGGGACGCCTAAATACATCCACATTGTATTATATATTATATCAGGGTGCAGGACACTGGGTGAAATGTGGCACAGCAAGTTGGGTGTGTGTGTGCGCCGGAGTTGTGGGTTCCTCCGTTTTAACTTTAGATACACCTTGAGTTACATGGGAAGGGGTGGTAAATCCATACGGCTTATTCCGTATTCTTGTACAGAGAAATTGCGTTTTCAGATCCATACTGCGTACAGCCGTTTCAATTCGGGAAAAAAACAATGTTTTGTTTGTGTTTTTCCTTGTTGGTGGATGAACGTTGATATTTATAAGGGCACGGGGTGACCAATAAGGTCTGAATTGGTCTGTAATAAAGTAGGCACTGATAAGGGGTTGACAGGTATGTAAATGGTTATACAGTATGTGGCAATGTGCGTATAGTGCTAAGCATATCACGTGTGTGTGGGAAAATGCACACGCGCTATTGGAATGCCCAGGCATGTCGTGTGTGCACAGAGAGTTAACTGCTTTTATTTTTCAGATAGTCGCATTATATTTGGCATGGGTATGTACACAGCGTAACAATACTAATGTACATCCCTTTATCAATCAACTGCTGGATAACACTGGTCAACAAAAAAAAATTCTGGCCTGGACTTTTGCAGCTGTTTTAGACTACTTTCAGGGTGCTGATTCCAAATCTGATCTCAGATTTGCTCTATAACATCTCATTTTTATGCTATCGGCATACCCCATTTTCATTTATTTTACCCGAAATTAACTCTGTCACTTATGATTGCAAGTTGTTGCGTGTCAGTGACTGCTTTAGTGTTAAAATATGGTGCTGTATTTTTAGGATAGTGTGTTTATAATATCATTTTATGTAGATATCCACATTTATTTAATATTTTTTCTGCAGTTTTTATTTTATTGAAAATGCAATATTTGGTATCTCAAAAACCTGATGTGATAGATTTGGAATCAGCACCCCAAAATTACCTTAAAATCGTTGGAATACCTTATGCCAGAAAAAGTGTGTTGACCAGTATAATTAATGATCCTCCCCACACCTTATCGGTCGAGGGGGGGTGATGGACCTTACGCGAACAGGCTGATCGGTTCAGCTTGATGAAGGAGAGAGGACCGATTCTGATATCGCCCACAACTAATCGTCGTGACACCCTCCTACAATAGCAATGGAGATTCACATTACAGCAAACCTTCATTTACGTGGAAACTTTTGTTGCAACTTGCATGAAAAAGTATTGTACTATAAACCCCAGCTACTTGAGTTTGATTCCTCGCCACTGCTAACATCAGTGGCGAGTGACCTCTGAACCTGTCCTGGAAGCCCCATCCGTTACCAGCGCGGTTTGGTCAAACAAACCCCATAACCAAACACCGCGTGTCGAGGCCTTTACTCAGCAGTGGATTGACAGAGGGCTTTTACATTGCACAGCACGTTGTTGGCAGTGGTGCACAAGCACAAATGAAACAATGCGGTGGCTTTTTTTTTGCATTTGTGCAAGTCACCTTTACAATGGAAATGTCAGCCGAATATTCACTAAAGTACAAGGTGGATGTATGTATCATCTCAATGTGACTGCATCTCAAGACTCTGGAGAGGAATAAAATCGTCATTAATTTCATAGAGAGGTGGTCGGTCACTTGTAGGCGGAGTAAAATAAGTAATATAAAAAAAAAACGTTTTTAAAAACACGCTTTAATGAAATGTACCCTACTCGTAATGGAAGAACTCCACGACTCCAGGAAGTGGCTGCAGGGCTTGCCATAACGTAAGTGCCCGTGGTGATTTACAGCCAACGTCAGTTGACCGTGGACAATTAGACCCAAGCCGAAACATAACATATAAAAAATAATGTTTAAAAATACTTTTTTTTGATAGAATATAGTTTTGTCATCAGTATGACATAAGTATACCAAGTTTGCAGTTAATACCACATTGGGAAGTGGGTTAAAATTGAGTTACAAGATTTGAGGCTATGACAACAACAACAGACAGTGAGTTCATAGAAAGCGTGTAATTAAAAAGGAATGTGTTGAGTGGACTTTCAGAGAACACCGTCTGATGGGGGAAATGAGTTCCAGACAATGGGGGCAGCAGAGCAGAATGAGCGATCTCGCACTGAGCAAAGGTTGACTGGGGGTTTTGACAGAAAGCCTTGGCTCCGTGGAGAGTACTTGAAGGGGATAATCTCGAGTGAGATGAGAGGGGAGAGGTAGGACGGCACGTGGAGTAGCATAGAGTGAGATGAGAGAGGTAGGAGTTTGCATGTAGGGTAGTAGAATGAGATGATGATGATGATGATGATAAACAGGGTAGAGGTTGGCACAGAGTGAGCAGCACGGATGACTGGGAGAAAGAATTCCAGACTGTGGGGGACAGCAGATGAGAAGCAGCAACCTCCCACTGAACAAGGGTTTTAACTATGTGTGTGATGCAAGCAATACATGCCCATGTTTGTTTGTGTGCTCCTGTGCCACCCAGGGTTACATGGAACCGCCCCCTACCCCCTCTGGAAGCAACGATTGGGCTGGATGTTCTCATCGGCACTTGCACGGGAACGCTGACCAGCATGATGCTGACAGTGCTGGTTTGTAACCCCGGCTTGTTATCTGCACTTCCTCTGACCTCTTGTGACTGTACGACGGTTTGTGTGCCAGTTGGCATAGTGAGGAGCACGAGCGGTGCATCTGCTAGTCATCTCAATAAATTAACCTTTAACACCTAGGTCTGTCCTGTGACTTCCTGTTTTTCACACTGTATGTGCCCTCAAATGCACCTATCCTGGCAAAACCGCTGTGGTGATGTCACCATCACTTCGTGGAGAATGGCAGCAGTTGTTGCTGTTGTTGTGTGTCTACTTGTGTGTTTGTGAGGCTGTGTGTATAAAATGGGGAGTGGTCGTATACTGGTTAGCACTCTGCGCTACGAATCCAGCGATTCGAGTTCGATTCTGCTCACGGCCAACACCATTGCTGATCTGAACCAGTCCTGGGCCTCGCCTAGGTCGAAAGAGTGCCTGGTACGATGTGTAAACATCACTACTGGGGAGACAAAGGTGGCCGGGAGTGGTATTGGCTACCCGCCCCCTTGTGTGCCGTGCCCGCCTTCATAGGTGTTCGCAACAGCACTTGCCCCAACATTCTGTTAAAGGCTATACAGTGTCCTTGTATTTTGTGTGAATATGGTGAGTGTGAGTGTAGTAGGTAGCACTGCGCTACAGACCCAGTGACCCGAGTTCAATTCCCAACCACAGCTAACATCGGTATTGACTATTTGAACCGGTCATGAGGCTCTGCTAGTTCGATTCAGTCTCAAATGAGTACATTGTGCAGTATCCAAAACATCGGCACAGAGGAGGCAAAAGCAGTCATGTGTGACGATGGCCATACCACCCTCTCAAGCTCCATGCTGGCCTTCACTGACGCTCACTGTAAGAGGATTTGGCCCATCAGTCTGCTAAAGGCGACTACATGGGGGATCTTTGTCTGCGCGCACCCTAGTCATGGCGCTGTGGGAAGCCAAGCAGGCGATGCGACACACTCGGCCTGTGCTGCCCGACACGGTGACGGAGCTGCACACGGCGGACGGTGGGCGCGTGTTCCTGGTCGGCACGGCACACTTCAGTGACAGCAGCAAGGAGGACGTCGCCACGGTAACACAAAATCTCCCCCCCTCAAGTTTAGCCCAGTTACCCAGTAACTCCACGAAATGAGGGTTTTCTTTAGACATTCATTGTGACATTAACCCAGGAAAACCTCACCTCTTTTTTTTAATCCTTTATATTAAGTTCACTTGCTTGCTTGCTTACGACCGTGCAAATCTTTCGGTCGTTTTTTAACCCACTTCCCGTGATCCAATCGAGCTGACATTTTGCACACAGACTCGTTGTTCGTGACAATTAATTTTCGTGAAAAAAAATTTCCAAAATTTTACACTGTTTAGGGACATTTTTTTAAATATTTAATTACCAATTGCTTAATGGTGGCAGACAATCATCTGACCCATAGGTGGCAGCCATTTCAAGCCAGAGGACGAGAGGACTCTAGCCGCCCCGATGCCACGCATATAAAGGATTTATAGTGAAAAACTTTGTTTTTACGGGTAATATTTAGCCAGGCGGTGGTGGCGCACGCCTGTAATCTAGCACTGTGGTTGCCGAGAGTTGGTAGATCACAAGCTAGAGCCTGGGCCAGTTTTTATCGCCCGCTCACCGTGTGACTGTCTGCTCACTCGTCTGTAGTTCCTTGCACTTTTGAGTCGTTCTCGTGAGCGAGTGAATACCATGGACGTTGTAAGTTTACATTAGTATTTTATTTTTTATAAGTCTCAAGACTTTTTGTTGATGAGGGTCCTGCTAGTTTTCACAGTCGGAGGTTCATGCTGCCATGTATTTTTCCATTGAGTTAAATATTTAATGTGGCTAAACTTCAGCCCTAACAATTTTTTTTATGCTGGTTTTGCTTTCTTGTAATGTTGTGAATGTTATTTCTCTCTGTAGCAGGGTGTGTGGTAACGTACTTTCCCTTTGCCTTGTCCCTTAGTTTTGTAGATAAAAATGATAAATTCAATGGATTTCATAAGTGGTTCTACGATGTGTACTTTCGTGGGCACTTTGGTAACACGAGTGGCACACTGCTGTGTGAGAGTTCCAGATGGATACTTTGAGTCTTGACATGATGCCAATAATACAATAGGAATAATTGGGAGACAAAAATATAAATCTATAAAAAAAAATCCTAATTATATAAAAATTCAGTAGCTATCACCAATCAACTTTGTGCTTTGCAGTATGTTTTCCAGAGTAAATGACAGCAGGGCTGTTGTACTGTAATTCATTTCGTTGTTTACTCATTACTTTTCTGCAAGGAACAGAATATCTGAAATAAGTGCAGTCAAAGGACTTTTAACTGACCTTCATTTGTACTGGAAGTACAACAAAGCAGACCATTGATGCAACAAAATTGTGAAATTCAATTACATCGTTTTGGGAAACTGATCTTGCGATAAACGTCACATCATGAACTTTAATCTTGTATCGTGTTGTGAAAAACGATATCGTGGCCACCCTATTGAGAAGCTGTGAAGTGAAAGTTCAGACCCCAGGGGGCGTTACGATGTAAGCCGAGCATTGTGTGAGTTGAAGATACCAGGATACGTCAGCAGGAAAGGCGAATCTTGCAGCTTTATTATCAGGCACCAGTGACACCTGAGTGCATTCCATGGAGCCATGGGGGGAGGGGGGGTGGCAAGACTCGCAGCGGCATATCTCGGCCACACTGGGTAACCGGTGCTGTCGGCGATTGTGGTGGCGCGGCGCAGACGATTCGCGCGGTGCAGCCGGACGTGGTGCTGGTTGAGCTCTGCCAGTACCGCGTGTCCATGCTGAAGCTGGATGAGACGACGCTGCTGCGAGAGGCTCGCGAGCTCAGCCTTGACAAGCTGCAGCAGGCCATCAAGCAGGTGCCCGACTCCTCACCTGCACCTGTAAATGAGGCCTCCGATCGCCCCCCACTGGCTCCTCATCCGACCCCATCACAATTTTCACCCCTCCGCACACTATCCTACCTCTCCCCCCCTCTTGTCTCTCCCTACAACCCTCTACACAGTCTCCCGTGTGAGTGTTTGTGGAATGTCTGTGGGTAACGGCAGTGCGGAATTTGTGCATTGCACTATATTCCTGGCGACCTGAATTAAAAGCCCAACATTAGAGGGGAATAATTTATGAACCTGTCCTGTGCCTCCCCAAGGGCAACTCGGCCTTAAATTAGTACCTGATGCGCTGTGTAAACATTACCACTCCGGGTACACAGATGGCCTGTGTGCATTTTTGGCCACACCAGCCCTGCTTATATGCCATGGCAGTCGTATGTGCTTGGTAACACACTTGCCCCAATACTTAGTACGTCCATATGGAGGATATTTACCTTTGTGTGTGTGTGTGTTTGTGGGCATGCAGAACGGCCTTATGTCAGGGCTGATGCAGATGTTGCTGCTGAAGGTGTCGGCTCACATCACGGAGCAGCTGGGCATGGCCCCCGGAGGGGAGTTTCGCACAGCTTACCAGGAGGTAGCTGCCCTACCGCTGCTGTGTGTACGCAGTGTGCATCACTACATGTGACATTGAACTGGTGGAGCACCGTCTCAAGTTTGTAAGCGTTTGTGCAGTGTGTGTATATGCATGCATGCGTACGCTAGTGTGGGGAGCGTTATTGTAGTGTTTAGCGCACTGCGTCATAAACCCGGCCACCAGAGTTGAATTCCTGCTTACAACCAACACCAGTGATGATTATCTGAACTTGTCCTTAAATGAGTACCTGGTGCCATCTGTAAGAAAATGTCAGCATTGGGGATACAAAGGTGGCCCGTCATGGTGTTGGTCACCCACCCCTTAGTGGACAGTGCCAGCCTTTGTGTGCTCACTAACAGCACTTGCCCCAACTGTCTGTTAAAGGCTATACTGGGGATCTTTGTCTTTGCTCCACCGTCTCCTCCACCGTGCCAGCCTTCATAGGTGCTCGATAATGGAAATTGCTCCAACAGTCTGGTAATGGTTGTTTGCTAACACGCCTGTGTGTGTAGCTGCCAGTTATTTCAGTTAACCAATATTAGCTGGGTCTCTCCCGAGACCGTCCAGCGAGCCTTCACACTTCACTGTGCCTCAAAGTGCACTTAACCTAAAGGCTAGTAGTGTGCACACGCATGTGTGCTCGTGTGCATGGATACACACACAACGGCAGTGTAGTGGTTAGTGCATTGCGCTATGACCCTGGCAACCCAAGTTCAATTCCCGCAGACGACCAATAACAGTGGCAATTTTTTTTGCCTATTCTGGGCCTCCCGTAGGTCGACTCAGCAGCCTCAAATGAGTACCTGGTGCGGTGTGTAAACATCAGCATTGAGGAGACTTAGGCGGATGGGCGTGCCGTTGGCCACCTTCACAGATGCTCGCTAACGGCGCTTGCCCCGACATTTTGTTAAAGGCTACACGGGTGAATCTTTTGTCTCTTTCCATTGCGTGCACCAGGCTGGGCACGTGCCCCTGTGCCGATTCCAGCTGGGAGACCGCCCCATCCCCATCACCTTCAAGAGAGCCATTGCAGCGCTGTCGCTCTGGCAGAAGCTCAAGCTCACTTGGGGGCTAGTCTTCATGTCCGACCCCATCAGGTAGGGCTCTGTGTGTGCAGGTGCGTCGAGTTGGCAGATGTATGGGACTTTTAGTCGGCGTGTTGTTGTGTAGCAGAGAAGTCTATGGTTACCGGGTGCTTAAGTAAGGACGGTCGACAAGGTTTTTTTTATGATGTGTTATTGTTATGATTTTGTTTATTTACCCTGGAAGCCTCACTGAGTCTCAGGACTTTTTCAGGAGGATCCTGCCATGTTTTTTTCAGTCGGGGGACAATGTTACTTTGCATAATCAAACTGAGTAAAAAGTCCACACCACCTCCTAGTAGGTTTTTGCTAACGGCACTTGCTCCAGCAGTTGGAATGCAGTTATGTGTGTGTGTGTGGTTCGCAAGTTTTAGGATTGTGATCTAATCGTTTGAGACACGATACAAAATAAAATATCACGGTACAATAATTATCACAACATTTATTTTCCATAACTTTGTAGTTATTGCACAATTTAATTGAATCGTATTTGTACTTTTCTGTGCTTGCATGAAGATTACTTATGTTCTGCAACTGCAGTTCACGCAGCTTAAGTCTGCCTGCCATATGTATTTTATTCATTGCAATAACGTTTATAATCCACAAGCTATCAGGGATAAAAACATTAAATTAAAACAAACTTTTAAAACAATGAGTCATATTGCCATGCCATAAAGTATTCCGACAAACATTTTTAAAGCATTAGTTTCATGGATTATAGCTATTTACTTTCAACTTTTATTTCTGAGTTTGACATTCAAAAAATATTTTGTAAAGAAATTAAATATTTGAAGAAAATTCAAGGATCATTGCGATAATTAGCAGAACAGACGATACAATTTTTGTTTACCCTAGTGCTTAGTAAATGGCACACAATGTCGTGTGCATGCAGTTAATAAGTGGTACACCTGGTTAGTAAATGTGTTTGTGTGGTTAGTAAGGAGGGTGTGGGGTTAGTAGGTGATGGCTGTGGGTTTGACATCTTGTGTGGGTCGTGTGCATGTGGTTATTAATAGTGCGTGTAGTTAGTGTACGTATGGCTGGTAAGGGGGTTGTGTGGTTGGTAAGTTTGCGCGTGTGGTCAGTAAGGAGGACGTGGAGCGGTGCAAGCAGAAGGATCTGCTTGAGCAGACGATGGCGGAGATGATCGGGGAGTTCCCAGACCTTCACCGCACCATCGTGTCGGAGCGCGACATTTACCTGGCGTACACTTTACGGCAGGCGGCGCGGCCACTGCGGCCCCCGCACTCGCGGCACGCCGGTACCCGCCACCCCCTCCACCCCACGCACACGCGGAAAGACATCCACAGTCGCATCGCCTCTCGGTGAACCGATTCACAGCCGCATTACCAACGTGTGTGTGTTGAGGGAACGGTAGTGTAGCGCTTAGCATGCTGCGCTACGAACCCAGCGACCTGAGTTTGATTCCTGCTTACAGCCAACACTGGTGACGACTATCTGAACTGGTCCTGGGCCTCCCCTAGGTCGACTCAGCCTCAAATGAGTCCCTGGTGCAGTGTGTAAATATCACCACTGGGGAGACAAAGGCGGCTAAACGTGGTATTGGCCACCCACCCCCTCGTGTGCTGTGCCGGCCTTCATAGCTGCTCACTAACAGCACTTGCCCCAACAGTCTGTTAAAGGCTATACGGGGGATCTTTGTCTTTGTTTGTGACAGCACCAGTACCGGCGGTGGTGGTGGGCGTGGTGGGGATTGGCCACGTCCCCGGCATTGAGAAAAACTGGGACCTCCCCCTGGACATCCAAGCTGTCGTCAGGTGATCACGTGGAGATGCACGTTGCATAGGAGGCCTGCACTGCTCCTCTGATGCTAGAAGCTTTGGCAGCCACTGAGCACGTTTTCTGATGCCCACTGCCCCCCCCCTACCCCCCTCCCCCGAGATTCAAAACATTGTTATGATTTCAGGTTACAATTCACGTAAAGAATAGATTTTGTTTTTATTGACGATTTAGCTGCCTTGTATTCTCAGTCTTTGTGTCATTTGTACAGTTTTTACTCCAAACATTAGCATAATTGTCACAGCATGCTATTTGCATGCAATTTACATACATACCTCAATTGGTTGCATAACTCACACATTGACTCTCAAGCGCGTGATGCTGTGTATGTACTGTGAGCATAATCGAATTTAATAAGTGAATCGATCCATTGGTGCATGCTTAGTGGCCGCAATAACTCGGGCGCATAGTGGAGAAGGAGGGTGTGAACGCCGTGCTCCGCACACGCGCGTATGTGTGGGGAATGGCAATTTCGTGGTTAGCGCTCTGCACTATGAATCCAACCACCTAAGTTCGATTCCTGTTCACGACCAATAACAGTGGCAAATATTTGAACCGATCCTAGGCCTCCCTTAGGTCGAATCACTCTTAAATGAGTGCCTATTGCGGCGTGTAAACATGAGCACTAGGGAGGCAAAAGCGGTTGGGTGCGGTGCTGGCTACTCACCCCCTCGTGTGCTGTGTCAGCCTTCATAAGTGTCAGCTAACAGCACTTGCTCCTACAGTATGTAAGGCTATATATGGGGGATCGTTGTCTTTGTGTCAGGATACCTCCGCCAACGCGCACTGCCCGCGCGGTGAGGCTGATCCTGAAGGCCACCGTGCTGGGTCTGGCTGGGTACGGCTGCTTCCGCCTGGGCCGCTGGGGCGGCCGCTGGGGCGTGCGGATCCTTCGCTGGTGACCGGGCCACACACCTTGCCCACGGTCTCTTCTTCATCGCCAACACCAACGTCCCCCAACATCGGGATGCCGCCTTACAGAGGGCGAGAGACGGGAGACGCAGCAGCATCTCTGGTGGTCGGGTGGCTGGCATCCTGGCGGGCGCTGGTCTCTCGTCAGCCTTGCTGCTGCTGAACACTTGGCACTTGCATGAGACTGCGTGCGATATAGGCAGAGGGGTTAGCGCTTCCTGGCGCTGATTGAGGGGACAGATGCACCTGAAAAATCATGTGCAATTTGTATCCACAGTTTTTTTTCGCCGTAAGCCCTCGCGACAGCACAAGCGAGTGTCCGTGGGGAGCGAGCGTTACGTTGTCAAAAGCTGTTGTCACGATTGTTTAGCTGCACACCGCACCGTGTGAAAGCTCTGCTGCTCTCTACACGATTACGAGTTGGTAATAAAAATGACTTTTGCAGACGTGGCCTTGTGGTGTGCATGATGCTCGCGCCCTCCCCTCCGTTGCCTCTCGGCTACAGCCCTTAAACCGCATCCAGGGCCTGCACTGGCCTCCACTTGGTGCCGCTCTTAAGGCCACTAAGGTCATGTGCCATGGTGTTCAGCGTGACCGCATGCCCTGTCCGAGGGACCTGTTGCGGATGGTGAGACTGAGCCACCCTTGTTCTCACAGACACGGCACCAACGAACACTACTCAGCCACTATAGGGAAAGCAACTCATTGGCATGTTTTATCTCTCCGTATTTGTTTTTAATTATACAGTTTGTCTGCTTTTTAAACACCAATGTTAAGGTATGCTAGCCACGAGATGGTTTTCCGAGAGAGTTCACGTAGTTTTGCTCCGTTGAAGGAGCATACACTAACAGTGGACTTATTATATGGTCCATAGGTTTGGCCGCATGGCCACAATCTCCCTAATCATGTAATTGTGATTTCAATGGCATGAGACAAGGAAATGCTTACATCTGGAACCCTGGGAGATAGCAATCCACCACCCTGTGTCAGAAAATAGTCCCAGAAGACGATGTGATGTTAATACTTGTGTTTAGTCACTTCACCGGACCTTTATCCCCTACTCGGGGTGCAGAATTTTCCTTTTCATATGCTCAGCAAACGTGTTACATTGTCAGATAAAGCCATGTTTTGTAATTGGAGCTGATATGAGCCAAATAATGGTAACAAAAAAAATAGTGTTCCTTTTAGTACTGTCACATTTTGTACTGTTCCCTATGTATTGTCTTGTCCACTGACTGCACTGCTTATTGTTGTAAATTTGCGCTGTATTCGTACAATGGCACAGCTGCTGTCCAATCACTTTTGTACTGGTTTGTATTATCTAATTAGTACCCTATTATGTCGTCCTTGATTTGTCCGTGCTGTGGTTTTGTTTCTGCCCCGGTTTGTCCATCTCATTTTGCCTCCAATTACACTGCCCATGTCCCCTGGGCCACGTCAGCGTGAATATGAACACAGAAATACGACATCGTCGTATAATTTGCATTGCGATTTCCACAATCATAATCGATTTGTTGGCAAAGGAATCAATGCGAGTATCGTTTGGGTCAGGAATCAAGTTTAATCGTTGCAGCGCTAGTTAATTCGCAAACGTCACAATCACGACTTGTGAGCGTGTACACGCTTGATACTCCTGATTTGTGTGGGAAAAAGTAGTCTCCTTAGAATCTCTGCCACTTTCTGACGTAATTGGAAACTATGTTTAACCACAATAAAGCCTCGAGATTCAAGTCTCATTTCCCAGCAGAGTCCTGCCACATTACAGGCGTCTCATTATTTCCACGTGAAACCAACAAGGCCAGCGAAAACGTCCAAAGGCGTTGCGGTTTGAGCGATGTCTGATATGCGTTGGCCACGCAAGGCCATTGTGTGGCTTTATATATGTGTAGTGTGGAAATAAAAAATAGAATGAAATGTCGAGCCGTTTATCAATCCACTGCATAACTCAATGGTGGCAGGAAGCCCAGGACTTTGATTCAGACCACCTTCTGTCGCTTCAAATCGGTTGCAACTGTCCAATTGGGCGTCGCCAGCTCGCTTGATTGCCCTGGAACAGGCGGACGTGTTGTTCTGGCGTTTGCCGGCGGTGGAATTGGCCCCTTGTGGGTTTGCGTGTGTGTTTAACAAATACATAAATCCCTTGCGTGTCGTCCCTTGTAGTGGAGACTCGAGCGTGGGATTAAATACCGGGACATCATTCTAGATTTGAAGTTTTTGTGACTGCAAGGATCCATACTAAATAAATAAATATTACAAATACTAAATAGAAATAAATCACGACGTTTCGATTGCAACACAAGCAATCATCATCATCAGGTGTGACAACCACAGCAAGGACATTTTTACTTAATTTCCTTGCTGTGGTTGTCACCTGATGATGATTGTGTTGTAATCGAAACGTCGTGATTTATTTATTTCTATTTATTATTTTTCACCTACGTGGCTTTACCGAAAGAACCAAAGAGTACCGGGACATCGATCGAAACAAGTATAACCCGTAAAAACAAAGTTTTTCACTATAAATCCTTTATATGCGTGGCGGCTAGAGTCCTCTCGTCCTCTGGCTTGAGATGGCTGCCACCTATGGGTCAGATGATTGCATGGCACCATTAAGCAATTGGTAATTAAATATAATATTTTTTGTCCTAAAAAGTGTAAAATTTTGGAAAAAAATTTCACGAACATTAATTGTCACGCACAACGAGTCTGTGTGCAAAATGTCAGCTCGATTGGATCACGGGAAGTGGGTTAAAAAACGACCGAAAGATTTGCACGGTCGTAAGCAAGCACGCAAGCAAGCAAGTGAACTTAATGTAAAAGATTTAAAAAGAGCTGCATCGCTCATCGGGTTCCTCCAGTCTTAAATAAAGATTCTGATCAATAAACACAAATCTGAAACGAGCTGATGATCTCGGCGACCTTGCCACACAACATAAATACGGTCCTGGTCTCTCTCAGATTCAGCGAGACCAATGCCCCGTGAGATGTGTTCACGCGTGCTCTGCCCACCGCACTGATATTGATACATTATTTCAGACCGGGCGTTGGCAGGATCGCTGACGGCTGTGTACATGCCCAGTAGACGTCCGGCCTTGGCGTGTGGTTGGAACAGTTGGCCCAGCGTTCTATGTTTACTGGGTATGTACATGCAGTGGGGGGCAGAAGCATATACAGTATTCTGGGGTGCCAGCCTTTAGATTCACAAACTCTCAAGCGAGATGACAGAATAGATTTGGACGAGAAGAAAGACCGACATGAATGGGTGGAGATTTTCGCGTTTTATCTTCATGAACTTTTGTGTCAGTTGTTTGTGTTAATTGGTTTATCTATTTTTATTATCATTTGCAGTTGAGCTGACTTTTATCTTGTTGGGGCACTACTACACTTTTACTTAGTTTGATCATGCCAGGCGCGACCACTGTGTACACGGACAGGTCTTCTCTGTCAATCCACTGCTGGATGAGTGCCTCCCCACGCCGTGCGGGTCACGCGGGTGTTACTTGAACATACTTCACCACGCTGGTCAGCGCGGCCCGGTGATGGTGAGACGCATATCTTTTGAAGCGTAGAAGTACAGTACAGTAAGTCGACTGTGATGCACCACAGTACCATCTGATGACAACGTAGCCCAGAAAATGAAGCTAACCGTCCACACAGCAACCCGCGGCGTGTGCTTAAGCACGCCAAGGCCGTAATTATAATACATATTGGGACACATCCCCCCCAATATTCAAATATGCTCAAAATGCCCCCCCCCCCCCAATATCTCCATATATATAAAAGGGAAATGTGTGATTGTGTGTCTGTTCAAAATGTTTAACGTACTTCCCGACATGCAACAAACTTGAAATTTGCCACGTGGATACTTTCCAGACTGTACACCATGCAAAAATTATGAAAATACACGCGCTGGCACGGGGGGGGGGGGGGCAGGCATGGGGGGGGCAGGCACGGGGGGGGCAGGCATGGGGGGGGCAGGCATGGGGGGGGCAGGCATGGGGGGGCAGGCACGGGGGGGCAGGCACGGGGGGGGGGCAGGCATGGGGGGGGCAGGCATGGGGGGGCAGGCACGGGGGGGGGGGGGGCAGGCATGGGGGGGGCAGGCATGGGGGGGGGCAGGCATGGGGGGGGCAGGCATGGGGGGGCAGGCACGGGGGGGGGGCAGGCACGGGGGGGGTGCAGGCATGGGGGGGGCAGGCACGGGGGGGCAGGCATGGGGGGGGCAGGCACGGGGGGGCAGGCACGGGGGGGGGCAGGCATGGGGGGGGGCAGGCACGGGGGGGGGGCAGGCATGGGGGGGCAGGCACGGGGGGGGGGCAGGCCTGGGGGGGGCAGGCACGGAGGGGGGGGGGCAGGCACGGGGGGGGGCAGGCATGGGGGGCAGGCATGGGGGGGGCAGGCACGGAGGGGGGGGGCAGGCACGGGGGGGGCAGGCAAGGGGGGGCAGACACGGGGGGGGCAGGCACGGGGGGGGCAGGCATGGGGGGGCAGGCACGGGGGGGCAGGCACGGGGGGGGCAGGCACGGGGGGGGGCAGGCACGGGGGAGGCAGGCATGGGGGGGCAGGCATGGGGGGGGCAGGCATGGGGGGGGCAGGCACGGGGGGGGGCAGGCATGGGGGGGGCAGGCATGGGGGGGGCAGGCATGGGGGGGGCAGGCACGGGGGGGGGGCAGGCACGGGGGGGTGCAGGCATGGGGGGGCAGGCACGGGGGGGGCAGGCACGGGGGGGCAGGCACGGGGGGGGGCAGGCATGGGGGGGGGCAGGCACGGGGGGGGGCAGGCATGGGGGGGCAGGCACGGGGGGGGGCAGGCCTGGGGGGGGCAGGCACGGAGGGGGGGGGGCAGGCACGGGGGGGGGGCAGGCATGGGGGGCAGGCATGGGGGGGGCAGGCACGGAGGGGGGGGGCAGGCACGGGGGGGGCAGGCAAGGGGGGGCAGGCACGGGGGGGGCAGGCACGGGGGGGGCAGGCATGGGGGGGCAGGCACGGGGGGGCAGGCACGGGGGGGGGCAGGCACGGGGGGGGGCAGGCACGGGGGAGGCAGGCATGGGGGGGCAGGCATGGGGGGGGCAGGCATGGGGGGGGCAGGCACAGGGGGGGGGCAGGCACGGGCGGGGCAGGCATGGGGGGGCAGGCATGGGGGGGGGGCAGGCACGGGGGGGCAGGCACGGGGGGGGCAGGCATGGGGGGGGCAGGCACGGGGGGGGCAGGCATGGGGGGGGCAGGCATGGGGGGGCAGGCACGGGGGGGGCAGGCACGGGGGGGCAGGCATGGGGGGGCAGGCATGGGGGGGCAGGCACGGGGGGGCAGGCACGGGGGGGCAGGCATGGGGGGGCAGGCATGGGGGGGACAGGCATGGGGGGGGCAGGCATGGGGGGGCAGGCACGGGGGGGAAGGCATGGGGGGGGCAGGCACGGGGGGGGCAGGCATGGGGGGGCAGGCATGGGGGGGGCAGGCATGGGGGGGCAGGCACGGGGGGGGCAGGCACGGGGGGGCAGGCATGGGGGGGGCAGGCATGGGGGGGGGCAGGCATGGGGGGGGCAGGCACGGGGGGGAAGGCATGGGGGGGCAGGCACGGGGGGGCAGGCACGGGGGGGGCAGGCATGGGGGGGGCAGGCACGGGGGGGCAGGCACGGGGGGGGCAGGCATGGGGGGGGCAGGCACGGGGGGGGCAGGCATGGGGGGGGCAGGCATGGGGGGGCAGGCACGGGGGGGGCAGGCACGGGGGGGCAGGCATGGGGGGGGCAGGCATGGGGGGGCAGGCACGGGGGGGAAGGCATGGGGGAGGGCAGGCATGGGGGGGCAGGCACGGGGGGGCAGGCATGGGGGGGGGGCAGGCATGGGGGGGGCAGGCACGGAGTGGGGGGGGGCACGGGGGCCAGGTGCGGGGGTCCTCCACGAGGGGGCGCTCTTACAGGAAGCAGGAGCCGGGCAAGGGCAGCTCCCAGCTCTCAAACTCCCCGCCCCCACAGGTCCTCTCCCACCACGAGACTCCTGTTCCCCCCCCCGCACCCCTCCCTACTCTCTCTGATCCCTTCCACGCTCCCGCACGACCTGATGCCCCCCTCTGCTCCCCCCATTGTTCTTGACCCGCTCCCTCTGCCCCCCCCCACTGACATTCGGTGATCCCCTTTGTTCTCTACTCCCCCCCCCCCCCCCCCAGAATCTAGAGAGTTACCCCCCCCCCCCACACTTCTACTCCCAGTGTCCTCAATTCCCAGTTGCACCTCTCTGCTACACCTGTTCTGCTTGACCCCCCCCCCGCCGCCCATAAATGACGTCACGCGATTTTGGACGATTTTTGACCCCCCCCCCCCCCCCTCGTCACACGGCGTCACAAAAAGTCAGACCCCCCCTCAAATATGACGTCACAAAGCTCTGCCCCCCCCCCCCCCAAAACCATATTTCCATTTTGAAAATAAAGCATGCTTCAAATCGCTTTAAACTATTGTCATTGTAGTGCGTATTTAATGCACTCTGACGTTGTAGGAGTGGTGTTATAACAATTCTATATTTCGATTTAAAGCTTTCGTGACTGCAGGGATTCATCTTCTTGCTTCTTTGGGTAAAGTCACGTAGACCTGGCCTTCACCTGAGGACGGCTGCTTGTGTTGTGGCCGAAACGTCGTGAGAATTATTTTATTATGTTTTATTTTTATTATTTTATTACTTCCCTTCTACGTGACTTTACCGAAAGAACCAAGAAGATGAATTCTATATTTATTTAAAGTTGCGCATTTTGATGTTCATGTGACGTCACATTTCTCAAACCTGTCACACATCGTCACAAATGTCTGACCACCACCCCCCCCCCCCCCAGGTGCGTGACGTCATTTATGGACGGCCCCTCAACTCCGCTCTGTCCCTCCCTGCTCCCTGATTTAGACCGCCCCACCGCTCCCCTGCACGAGTTATCGATCCCCAATGTGCCCGTCCCCACGCCCCGTCCCTCCTCCCTCCCTCCTCCGCTGCCTCCTCCCACCCCGAGCAGCAGCGCGACATCGACTCGACGGATTAACAACAACAACACCACCACACATCAGCGAAGCAGCAGCAGCCATCAAGGAGGAGGAAGCAGTGACAGCGACACAGCGGCCCGGGGTGGTGTCACACGACGCTTGAGAGAAGAGTTGAGAGCAGCGATTGTATCAGAGCGAGAAGAGGAGGAGGAGGAAGGCGACGAGAGAGCGAGGAGAGATTGCAAGGTGGGTGCGGGACACCCTCGTCGTGGCGGGACCTTCAAACCGAGACATCGCAGGGACACGCAGGGGGGGGGGGGGGGACAGGGTTGTGGGGTGGATAGAAGACGGAGGGACACGGAGTGGGGGGAGTGGGACAGGCTTGTGGGGTGGATAGGAGACGAAGGGACACGAAGGGACGGACAGCAGAGAGACGGGTCCGGGGACAGAAGGAGAGAGGGAGGCCAGGGACAGAGAGAGACACGGGGACACAGACACACACGGGGACAGAGGGACACGGGGACACAGACACACACAGAGACACGGGGAGACAGAGACACGGGGACAGAGGGACACGGGGACACAGACACACACAGAGACACGGGGACACAGACACACACAGAGACACGGGGAGACAGACACACACAGAGACACGGGGACACAGACACACACAGAGACACGGGGACACAGACACACACAGAGACACGGGGACACAGACACACACAGACACACACAGAGACACGGGGAGACAGAGACACGGGGACAGAGGGACACGGGGACACAGACACACACAGAGACACGGGGACACAGACACACACGGGGACACAGACACACACAGAGACACGGGAACACAGACACACACATAGACACGGGGACACAGACACACACAGAGACACGGGGACAGAGGGACACGGGGAGACAGACACACACAGAGACACGGGGACACAGACACACACGGGGACACGGGGACACAGACACACACAGAGACACGGGAACACAGACACACACATAGACACGGGGACACAGACACACACAGAGACACGGGAACACAGACACACACATAGACACGGGGACACAGACACACACAGAGACACGGGGACAGAGGGACACGGGGATATAGACACACAAACACCAAGAACAGAGGGACACGAGGACAGAAAGACACCAGGACCAGAGATACACCAGGGACAGACGGACATGAAATACAGACACACAGGGACACAGACACACACACAAACACCAGGAACAGAGGGACACGGGGATATAGACACACACAGAGACACGGGGACACAGACACACACAGAGACACGGGGACACAGACACACACAGAGACACGGGGACACAGACACACACAGAGACACGGGGACACAGACGCACACAGAGACACGGGGACACAGACACACACAGAGACACGGGGACAGAGGGACACGGGGATACAGACACACAAACACCAAGAACAGAGGGACACGAGGACAGAAAGACACCAGGACCAGAGAGACACCAGGGACAGACGGACATGAAACACAGACACACACACAAACACCAGGAACAGAGGGACACGGGGGCCAAGACAGTGAGACACAGAGACAGAGAGACGGTGAACAGCGACACAGGATCAGGTGAACACGGAGACGGAGAGACACACCCAGACAGACACACACACACCCAGA
Organism: Lethenteron reissneri; assembly: GCF_015708825.2. Classification (NCBI taxonomy): domain Eukaryota; kingdom Metazoa; phylum Chordata; class Hyperoartia; order Petromyzontiformes; family Petromyzontidae; genus Lethenteron; species Lethenteron reissneri. Next base: position 10,931,061 of record NC_083793.1, read on the forward strand.
CACACACACCCAGACAGACACACACACACCCAGACACAAAGATAAAGATCCCCGTGTAGCCTTAACAGACTGTAGGGGCAAGTGCTGTTAGAGAGCACCTATGAAGGCCGGAACGGCATGCGAGGGGGTGGGTGGCCAGCACCACGCCCGACCGCCTTTGTCTCCCTAGTGGCGATGTTTACACATCGCACTAGGTACTCATTTTAGGCTGAGTCGACCTAGGGGAGGCCCGGGACCGGTTCAGATAATCGTCACTGGTGTTGGCCGTGAGCGGGAATCGAACTCGGGTCGCCGGGTTCATAGCGCAGCGCGCTAACCGCTACACACACGCACACAGACACACACAGACACACAGACAGACACACACGCACGCACACAGACACGCACACAGACACACACCCAGACACACACACCCAGACACGCACACAGACACACACCCAGACACACACACACCCAGACACGCACACCCAGACACGCACACAGACACGCACACAGACAGACACACACGCAGACAGACACGCACGCAGACAGACACGCACGCAGACAGACACGCACGCAGACAGACACGCACGCAGAAAGACACGCACACAGACAGACACGCACACAGACACGCACGCAGACAGACACGCACACAGACAGACACGCACACAGACAGACACGCACACAGAAAGACACGCACACAGACAGACACGCACACACCCAGACACGCACACACCCAGACACGCACACAGACAGACACGCACACAGACAGACACGCACACAGAAAGACACGCACACAGACACGCACACACCCAGACACGCACACACCCAGACACGCACACAGACAGACACGCACTCACCCAGACACGCACACACCCAGACACGCACACACCCAGACACGCACACACCCAGACACGCACACAGACAGACACGCACACAGACACACACGCACACAGACACACACGCACACACACACGCACACAGACACACACCCAGACACGCACACAGACAGACACGCACACAGACACACACCCAGACACGCACACAGACAGACACGCACACAGACACACACGCACACAGACACACACGCACACACACACGCACACAGACAGACACGCACACAGACAGACACGCACACAGACACACAGACAGACACGCACACAGACAGACACGCACACAGACACACACGCACACAGACACACACCCAGACACGCACACAGACACACACGCACACAGACAGACACGCACACAGACACACACGCACACAGACAGACACCCAGACACGCACACAGACAGACACACACCCAGACACGCACACACGCAGACAGACACGCTGATGGTTGAGCACAGTGACTGTGTGTTTGCCTGCATACCATTGCCCCGAGCGTCTGCTGTGAATGAGTGGGGCGGTCAGCAAACCAGTCGCCAGTTTTCTGTAGTTTTGACTTTTTGTGACTTTGACCAGAGGGCCCATCTGAGCGCGCATGGCCACGAAACCTCCTCATTCACTCCTCAGCCTCGCACAGCGCCCGTGGCGTTGTCGTATCAAGAGGAATAACCATCAACGCTTGCAAGGCGCAATTTCTTCGGTAGATTCGTCGATGCGCCACCGTGCATGTAATGCAGTAAATACACAGGGCCTGCAGGGCGAAACGGAACTAAGGGGGGTAAAGTCCAGTTTAAAGAGTTTCCAGAACAAAATTCAAATGTAGCTCACGACTCCGATTGTCTTATTAGCACAGGCAAAGCGATGTTTTCTGAGCTTGTGAGCTGCAAGGTGCTGGCGAAAGCCCGACCAGCCGAAGAACAGAGCCTGGACCTCAAGAATCATTCGAGGAAGGCGGTCCGGAGATCCGAGGGACCTCCACGTTGGTGGATAAAGAGGGACCAGTTCCTGTAAACATTGCCGGGCTAGCTTCACACCGACTAGGAGGCTTTCTCGACCAATATCATCCATGATAAGAGGTTTTTTTTTGGAGGGTTAGATCGTGTAAATATATAAATGTGTAATTTTCACCCGCCACCACCTGACACAGCCAATTAGTATAATTTGTCACGTAAAGAAAACATGACAATTCGTTACTAGTACAGCACACCGGTGTGGTGGAGAGCCAAGCCACAACATTTACAATCTGAGTACGACGTTTCGCCAGTCAGGAGAAAACAGGAGGTTTTTTCCACAAATCTGGCTGTTGCCTGATGAAGCTAGTTGTAATTACTGCCGAAACGTCAACCCTTACTAGTCGGCTGTGTCAGATGGTGGCGGGTGAAAATGACACATATATTTACGCGATCTAACCAAAAAAAACCTGTGTTATGGATTTTCGGGCTAACCCACTTGCCGCTCTATTCAAGCGTTCGTGGTTTGTCTAAAGAGTGCGCGTGTCTGTGTGGGACATTTAACGTGTGTTTGTGGTGACCCCCCCCTGTGTTTTTTCAGAATGTACACGTCCTATACACATAGCAACAGGAACTAGTAACACTGTACAAGTGTTATAAAAGGCGACGTGTTGGACAATGGCTCTTCTTAATTTCTGTGCCTCTCTGTGTGCTGCGCTCCAAACCCGGCGACCCGAGTTCGATTCCCGCTCACAGCTGCCAACATCAGTGACAATTATCTGAGCCGGTTTTGGGCCTCCCCTAGGTCGATTCGGCCTCAAATGAGTACTTGGTGCGGAGAAAAAGGCGGCGCGGGCATGGTGCTGACCACCCACCCCCTCGTTTGCCGTGCCAGCCTTCATAGGTGCCGCTACCAGCACTTGCCTCAACAGTCTATTAAGGCTACACGGGGGAATCTTTGTTTTTTTGGTTAAACCCAAAGTCACCGCGTGGGAAATGAACGTGTGTTTGTGCTGATCCCCTGTGTTGGTCGTGATGAACACGTGCTGTACAAGTTGACATTGTTGGGACAATGTCAACTTCAAAAACCGCAGGTTTGCGCCGAATGCCTACCGAGTTGGCCAGGCATGACCAGCACATCCGGAATGTGCCCAGTTCCCGGAAGCTCAACAGGTCCGAGCCTGGATAGTTCTTGGATGGCGACCACCTCGCATCCAGCAGTCTCCCAATGCACCCTGGGCAAGCAGCATGTACGTCCACAAACACAGAGGGGACTTGCCCTTCAGCGGATCATTTGGGCAAGTGGGGTTATCGGTATTGTGGCGAGCCCCAGGCTCGGTCGTCTTTGTCTCCCCCAGTGATGATTTTTTTTTAGAGACAGCGACTTGGTACTTATTTAAGTCTCAGCTGACACTAGGGAAGGGCTAAGATCGGCGAGGACATTTACTAATAATTAGACATTACCGCACACACCGATATAAAACAAGACACTAACACACACGCAGGTTATACATTAACACACATAAAAGTAGACCTCTACACGCAATCATATATTTACATAGAGTTAGACCAGAAGGACTGATACACACAAAGACAATCACACACGTACAAAACAAATCGCAGATATCCAGTACACAACCGGACACATGCAGATTACAAAAGCACAGGGACTGACTCACACGGTTATGGATACGCACACACATGCACTCACAGATTCCATAAACACCCACACACTGCAAAACAGATCACGCCCAGGTTAGAAAAAGGTCTCTGGGTGAGTGTGTGGGAGGGAGTTTCCAACGGGACCCGTCCTGTAGACCAGACGGTTGTAATGATGCCTCAAAGTGCACCTAGAATGGCACAAGTGCCATGGTGAACGGCGATTGTTGTTGTTGTTGGGAGGGAGTTTGTAGGGAGCGGTGGTGCAGTGGTCAGCGCACTGCGCTACGAACCTGGTGACCCAAGTTCGATTCCCGCTCATGGCCAAGAACAGTGGCGAATATCTGAACCCGGTCCTGGGCCTCGCCTAGGTCGGCTCAGCCTCAAATTAGGACCTGGTTCAATATATAAAATTGCCACTAGGTAGACAAAGGCGGTCGGGCGTGGTGCTTGTCACCCACCTCCTTCGTGTGCCGTACCACTCTTCATAGGTGCTCGCAAACAGCACTTGCCCAGACGGTCCGCTCAAGGCTATACGGGAGTTTTGAGGGCATCTTAGTGATTTCTCAATTCACAGCAAGGCTCACGTCGGTGTCTTGCAGTGCCCCCAGTCCCAGAGAGAGCGAGAGGGAGAGATCGTAGTGGGCAAGGCAGATTCTAGGAACTGTTAAAAGTCGCTGTTGTTGTTGTGGCTATCAGCCAGCAACTCCCTTCCTGACTGACCCCAGTTGCCCCTGTAGTGGCCACAGAAATCTGTGATGCCGTTTCGCTGCCTCCGTTTCTTGCCCCATCTCTGCATCTCTTTGATCGTCTCTCGGTCTCCACTCCAGAGGGAATTTTGTCCAGAAATAAATAAACGCACGAAGCTTTTTTTAAAGTGTTCAGTTTTTCGTGAGATTCACAGGCGCAGGAAACCACCCAGGAGTTGGAAGGCAGCCAGAATCTGTTGGCGAAAATAATTGACCAAGCTCTGTGGCCCTCATCTGAGATATTTGGCCAACTCCGATAACGAGTGTTGATATCTGTGGGAGGAAACCGGAGTTCAAACCCATGCGTGCCTGGGGGAGGCAACACAGATTAATCCACTTGCTGTCCTCCTTTTCCTGACAAGCCAGGGCATTGCGACCTCGATGGCCACGGGAAGGAGGTTTTTCAACATTTGTGTGATCCACAAAAAGATAGAAAAGCTGGAGGGGGTAGGTGCAGCGGGCAAAAGAAAACTATAAGAGAAAGATGTGAGATTCAGTGAATCGGGAATGCCGGTTGAAGAAAAAAGAGACCCAATGTGGAAATAATTCGACACCCAATCGTTGCCAATAAGCTGATGGGATAGATGAAGAATGTGCGTTATTAAAGCTGCAAAGTGTTTGAGTGTCAAGACTATTTCTCAGGGAGGGTGCTGCGACATTGCGATGTTTAGCCATGAAATTCATCGATGAGAGTTTGGCTTCACGTGGCAGGAAACTGGAATAAGCCGGAGAATAGCCACCACGTCTACAAAGGGAACACTGAATGTTCCATACAGATGGATTCAGTAGTCCACCGCCACACAGCCATCTGCTGGCCACCTCACAGCCCTGTTGTGAATGTAATTGTCTCAGTGTCAGCACTAATACGATTCGACCATCAACTTACGACGCACCCAATCGATTCGCTGAAGAACCCAGACATGCATTTATAAAATTTGCTGCTGTTCCAAAAAAGCCGTACAAAGGGAGTCGGTGCCCCAGCGTTGGTACCCCCAATGCCAGCGGCCCCAGAATCGGTGTCCCAGCGTCGGCGTCTCGGGGATGTCTGCAGAGGCTGCGAGAACCGACATCGTGGCCGTGATGTTGCTGGATATTTGGGGCTGGGATAAATATAACCGGGTTAACCGTGCCGCCTCCGCATCACCCGCCTCCCCTCCCCGCAGCGCGCACTGGATGCAGACGCGCGCCTGGACGAGGCGCGCCGGGTGTGGCCGGCCCGACCGGATTCCAGCCACCCCCGGGATACAAGCACGGGCTCTCGCAGGTCGGTGGGTAGGTGTGTTGCAGCGTGGCTATGAATAGGTGGGTGCGCGGATCACGGTGTGAATGTGTGCTGTGGTAGGTAAGTGCGTGTGTGTGAGCAGGTAGGGCTGTTGGTCCGAGTGCGATAGGTGTGTGGTAAGGCATGCGGTCTAAGTGTGAGTGAGTGTGTGTGGTAGGTGTGCGGTAGTGTCGACAGATGTTTGGGGAGCGGTGGCACAGTGTTTAGAGCGCTGCGCTACGAACACGGCGATCTGAGTTTGCAACATCGGTGACGAATATCTGAACTGGTCCTGGGCCTCCACTAGGTCGACTCAGCCTTAAATGAGTAGCTGGTGTTGTGTGTAAACGATTGGCACTGGGGAGACAAAGGCGACAGGGCGTGGTACTAGCTACCCACTCCCTCGAGTGCCGTGCTCGCTAACAGCACTTGCCCCCACAGTGTGTGAAAGGCTATACAGGAGATCTGTGTCTTGTGTCAGTGTGTGCGTGTGAGCACTTAGTGGTGCCGTGCTGTGTGTGACGTGTGAGTGGTGTTGATTGTGGCGCCGAGTGTTGGCAGGGCCGTGCGCGTCTCCGGGTGCGTGATGCTTTATAGATTTGGGCCAGTTGCCATCTCCTCACTGTATTTATATCAACACAGAATCTGTACTCGTTCGCCCGTTCACCTTCGACCCCCCAACTGATCCTCATCCCCCGGGCCACAGGAGCCGACTGAGCACCATGCGCCGCCGACTCCGGGAGAAAATGGGCTTCCGCTCGGGGCAGTCGGCGCCCCAGGGGGTTCTGTTCGACTCCCCGTACGCGTCCGACAACGAGCTGGGCCCTGGCGAGGACGGACCCCCTCCCCAGCCTCCTCCGTCCCCCCCGCTGCTCCTCGCAAAGTCGGCCAACTCCGCTGCCGTGGCCGGCGCCGCCGCCGGTGCCGCCGCCCTGGCCGGCGCCCTTCCTGCGCAGCTCTCCAGGGTGTCGCGCAGCACGCCCGACCTCCTGCACATGGAGCAGGACGAAGAGCCGGGGCGAACGGTACGCGCGCCGATCGATAGAGTAGCGGCGGGGGCGGACGGTGGTGGCGACGGTGACGGTGATTCGCGTTCGATAGGGCCGCCCTCATCACCCTCCGGGATGTCACAGAGCGCTTCGCCTCACCTCGTCGTATCCCATCTCAAACACATTTCAGAGGCCATCCCCCCCCCCCCCCCCCCACAGTGGCAGCTGTCCCTGTGCGGCATAAGATGACTGGGCACCTGGTCTGCCAGCAGGGATCCGTCTGCCGGAAGGGGGCGATGATTGCTTCTGCGTAGTATAGCCAAGGGGACCCCCAGTGGCAGCTGTCCGTGTGTGGCACAAGGTGACTCGGCACCTGGCCTGCGAGCTGGCGTTCGTCTGCCAGTAGGGTGTGCGATGATTGATGCTGCGTGTGATCCCGATGGAGTGATTTGTAACGGTGATCAATACCGAGAGGCGAAGCTGCATCATTTCTCCCCCTCAATAAAACATGCACTCGGTGTATTTGTTCTACAATCGTTGAAAAGCCTTGACGACGTTAGCTTGCAACGATGGAGCTATAAATTTGTGGCACTGTAAACTAAAAAAAATCACTTGCCGAGCACATGTGATTGTTCACACGAGTCCACTGAATAATTTTGCTAAACATGCCAATATATACGCCGGTTCCGGATGCCTTCTCGAGCGCTTTCTTGTCTGTTGGTTTCCCCTGCGTCTCTGTGCGAAAGTCTGCTGCATTACAAATTCTAATTGTGCGTTTTTATAGGCGATTTGCGTGAATGACGATGTTACAGTATATGTAAATTTAAACAGTATTATTATTCTTACATGCGACTGTCAGGATGTAATAGCCAGGTGTGGCAGGGTTTAATGTGGTGGAGTGGTGGTGCAATGCTTAGCTCAGTGTCTGGATAGTGATAACTGAACCGGTCCTGGCCTTTCCCAAGGTCGACTCAGCCTTAAATGAGTACCTAGTGTGATGTGTAAACATCAGTGCCGGGGAGAGAGACGAAGCTGGCCGGACACAACTCTCGCGACAGTGGCCAATTCACGAGCCATTCCAGCCTTCATAAAGCGCTCGCTAACAGCACTCGCCCCAGTGAGCCTTAAGGCTATAAGGGGAGACCTTTATCTCTTTGAGGGTTTAACGCACGCGCGGCTACGTGTGGTTGCTGATGGTGCAGGAGACACTCGGCACTTCACAGGGCGAGCAGCTGGACAACGACAAGCTGTCCGAAGTCAAAGGTCACCTCGAGATTGCTCTTCTGGAGAAATACTACCTGCGTGAGTCCCGGCACCGCCCACGCGATGCACGCGGGCGCGTGGGTGCGGCGTGGGGCGGCTGCGTGGCATGTGCCACGCGTTCGCTGATGCGTGACGACGACTCGGATCGACGTGCCAGCGGACGTGCGCGTGGACTCGTGAGCTGCTGCCGCTCGGTCGTGTGCGCTCACGAGACCGGGGAGTGGTGGCGCAGCGGTTGGTGTGCTGCGCTACGAACCTGGCGACCCGAGTTTCCGATTGTCGTTCACGGCCATCGTCGGTGACGAATATTGGAACAGGTCCTAGGCCTCCCCTAGGTCGATTCGGCTTTATATGAGCACCTGGTGCGGTGTGTAACCATCACCACTGCGTACGTGCAAGCATGCGTACGTGCATGCATGCGTACGTGCGTTTGATGCAGTTGTATAATTGCGGCACTGTAAATGTACACGGCTAGTTTGCCGAAAACCGGCACGATTGTTCCGCACGGATCCACTTAATAATATGTGTAAGAGAAGCAAGAAGAAGAAGAATTTGTGGCAACGTTCAACACTCATTAATTCTCACTTTCGTTCAGTGCGGTTGGCTACGTACGGTGCGAAAGAAGTTCATCACACATACATAGAAATGGAGTCGGCAAAACATCTCAAACATATCCGGCCGCAGAGCTCGGGCGACGGTTGGCAGCGCCCGCTCGTGTCTCCCGCGCAGAGGAGGAGCTGCAGCGTCTACGTGGCGACTCGGGGCTGGAGGCGAAGCTGGAGAAGGAGAAGGAGCGGCGCCGCGAGGCCGAGCGCGAGCTCCAGAGGCTGCGCGACGAGAACGCGGCCGCCACCCCCACCACCGCCACTACCGCCACCACCGCCACCACCGCCACGGTGGGGTGAGAGACCTCACTCACACCAGGGACCCCTACACGGGGGTCGGGGGGATGAGAGACCCCACTCACACCAGGGACCCCTACACGGGGGTAGGGGGGGTGAGAGACCCCACTCACACCAGGGACCCCTACACGGGGGTAGGGGGGGTGAGAGACCCCACTCACACCAGGCACCCCTACACGGGGGTCGGGGGGGTGAGAGACCCCACTCGCACCAGGGACTCTTCCAGAGAGCCCCTTTTAAGGGGGGCCCTACATGAGACCCCTGCTGGGGACCCCTGTACGAAAGCCCATCAGGGCATACCGCGTGTGTCTCCATGTGTTTCCGTCTAGCTCTGTGTGACTGCGTGTGTTTCCGTGTGTCTCCGTCTAGCTCTGTGTGACTGCGTGTGTCTCCGTGTGACTCCGTGTGTTTCCGCCTAGCTCTGTGTGACTGCGTGTGTCTCCGTGTGACTCCGCGTGTCTCCGTTTGACTCCATGTGTCTCTGTGTCCACGCTTCAGGGCTTCAGACGCAGGCAGCGCAATACCGGCGCCTCCACTGGCAGAGGACTCCAGAGACTCAGGTGAAGCCTCAGTCGCTGCTCACCACCTCACTGCTGCTCGGTACCAGACCGACTGCTCCTCGCCACGTCACCACTCCTCACCGCCTCGCCGCTATGCACCACCAGACCGCTGCTCACCACCTCCCCGCTGCTCTCCACGCCACTCCGCGCCACACTGCTCAACAGCCACACCATGCCTCACCACACCACCCCTCCCAACACTGCTCAACACCACGCCACTCCTGGCCACCCCGCTGTGTTGCGGTCCTCCGTGGCTTCCTGCGGTGTGGCTTGGTCTGCAAGGTTTCATTTTCCCATGGTGTGGTTGAGGTAAATGTGGCCTGGTGTTCCGGCTGCCTCCCTCTCTGCCCCCTCCCCCCACCCCGTGCGTACGAGCAGCAAATTCGGCGTCTCCACCGCGGGGGTTCCTGGGCCCGGCCCGGCTGCGCTGGCGCCGTGCGCTGACGGCCCTCTCGTCGGAGCTGGGCGCCAACCCGGACCCCCCGGCCCCGGAGCCCGACGAGCCACTCAGCGGACGCAGGTCAACCGTGTTCTCCACCCCCCCCCCCCCCGCTTCCTCGTACTTGCCAGGCCCGTGGTACCTGCTTGGCTTCGGACGTCTTGACGAGAATCGGGTGCATTCGCCGAGCAGCGCGGGAACACGGCGCGGTGAAGTGAGGCACCGACAAATCCGTCGTCGTAGTCGCGCGCCACAGGGTGCTGCGTTAGTCAGACGCGCTCGAGCGATGTCACCGCACACTCGGTGACGATAGAGGTGCGGCCCTGCAATTGCCTGGCTCACGCCGCTGCTGGTGGAAGGCGTCTAAACCAGAGGGAGCTCGAGAAGGCCCTCGAGAGGGTATTTGCGGCCTACCCTTTCACAATGGCCAGATGTATCTTGGTAGAGATACCCCACCACGTGTGTATGTTCTTTCGCATCGTACGTAGCCAACTGTGCTAATCGCAAGTGCTGGACATGCCAAGTAACTCAACGTTCTGAACACATTTATACTGCTGAGTGAACAGTGGTGGGAATGGCGGGGCGAGGGGTAGAGGTGGGGTGGGGAATTTCAGAAACTTGCTCCATTGTTTCCACTCCCGCTTGGGGATATCCGAAGAGGCGACCTCTGCATTGCAAGTCCATTGTGCTCACCGGGCCACCGCTGTGGCAGCGGCAGCAGCAGCATCATTTTGCTGCCACTGACTGACATAAAAGTCTTTTGGCATCGTATTTTGCATTAAATATAACCTCTGGACGCACAGCTCCGGGCGTGCAGCTACAAGATGGGCGCGGTTAATTTTATTGGTAGGGGACAGTGTCTTCCTTCTCGTGTGTGGGGTCGGGTGGGGGGGGGATCTGATCACGTAGGGAAGGTCACCGGTGGTGGCAGTGTAGACGTGCTGAGGATGCGCACTGTGACAGCCGTGTCACGATGATGATAGCGTGACGAGGCGGCCGCGTGACTCGGCGGTGCCGTGTCACATCGGGTCACCAGCCCTGCTGACATCCTGCCACCGAAGCCTCGGCAGTCACCAGTCATTGAAGCAGGTTTATTTTTTTTATTCCAGTGTAGTGAGTGAAACGATTGTCTCAGCTGTGTGACCAATACGATAATAGTTATTGTCTAAGTCTTGTCATCATCATCGGCAGCCATGTGTATGTATGTTGAACTTCTTTGCACCATACGTAGCCAAACGTGCTAAAAGCTGTGGTCAATCCACTGCTGGATGAAGGCCTCCCCAAGCCACCGCTGCCACCTCTCACCAACCTGCCACGTCATATTACACCCAGCACCTGGAGCTGTCATCGATGAGTGTATTAATTATTTGATTGAACAAGGGTTGACTTTCTATGACCAATGAAGAGCAACTGTTAGTCACTTCCTGTATTGGACACGTATGTTTTATGATGCAATTATTTAATTGGGTTTTCAAGTGCAGTGAATTGGTTGTCCCAGCCTCGTCGTCAATAAATGCAAATTATGTTATTATTTATTTTAAATTTTTTTATTATAAAAATGTAATTAAAATATTATCACAGTCCATTATTACAAAATAAAAGTTACCATTCAAATAATGATTGAAAATTAACTGGTTGATCCCTGCCATGTCACCAGAAATAGCACATTAATAATCACTGAACAGAGTGGAACGACGTGGACGTCCGGAATGGATACCACATTCGAGACCCAAACATTGCATCTCCTGGCTTTCACATTCTTCTTCCTCGATGACACCGGTGGTGTGACCATCAACCGCAGCAGAAAATCAACCACAGGCCTTATGCGCACATCACTTCCATGAATGGGAAAATTAAATACAAGCCACAGCAATGTGATTGTGGCCATTCAACCCAATTTGTGGCCCGCACAGTAAGCCCACTGTGGTCTGCCCCACTTCAACAGAGGAGGAACAGCAAACCCACACTCTCTCTCTCTCTCCTGAAGGCCTCTCCTCGTGCCCAGTAAAGCTTTCCATTGGCATTCAGCGCCTGAACATGTTGCTGCCATCGTGCGCAGAAATAGAATATTCACTTTAAGTTTGCTTTTCATTTTAACCAGCAGCGGCATTCCCAGCTCTGGAGGACCAAACCCTTAAGTTTCATTGCCGTGCAACGAGCATCGCCATAGGAGGGCATGTGGGAAGATGTGGCCCCTCGAGCGGGTGAAGGGGGCTCAGAAGTAGTTCTATGAAGCATTTTTCCAGAGGCTGTTCTCTAACACGGGGTGCTTAATGAATGAGCTCTGAATGAAACACACCGTCAGCATCACAGCGTGCAAATGGAATGTTGGGACAATGTGATGATAGGGTGATGTAGTTGCAGAGTGCGCCCTCTGACCAAATCACCCGTGACGCGCCACAGTCCTTTTGAACTTCAGAAGCTAAGCAAAGTTGAGCCTGGATAGTGCTTGGAGGGGCGACCACCATGGAGAAAACCGGTGCAGTCGGCATTGTGAGCAGCAGAGGGCAGAGGGGGCAAAATGGAATGTTCTGCTGTACTCTATCGACTTTCACGTACCTGCACTGACCAGCGCGGTGACGTATGGCCTAGCGGTGTGGATAGGTCCTCATCCTGTAGTGGATTGACAAACGTGTACATGTGCATGTGTGGTGGTGTGGTTGAGGTGTGGCATTGCTCGATGGTGACTCCGTTGTGTTTGACGCCCACAGGCTCACTGAAAACATGCGGAGAGTGCGTAAGTAGCTTTGCCTCTCGGCACAAGACGCATACACCAAAGACAAAGACCCCCCGTGTAACCTGACATAGACTATTAGGGCAAATGCTGTTAGCGAGCACTTCGGAAGGCCAGCACAGCACACGAGGGGGCGGGTGGCCAGCACCACGCCCGGCTGCCTTTGTCTCCTCAATGGCGATGTTTACACACCGCTCGAGGTATTCATTTGAGGTTGAGTCGACCTCGGGGAAGTCCAGCACCGATTAAGATAATCGGCAATGCTGTTGGCCGTGAGCGGGAATTCGGGTCACCGGGTTCATAGCGCAGCGCGCTAACCACTACACTACCGCTCCCCCCCAGCGCCACTCGCGCACACACACACACGCATCTTCACTGCTTTATGTTTCACAGACGCTGGTGTTTGCCTAGATGAGCGCGGCTCACTCGTTGTGCCCGTGCGTGTGCTTGTGTGTGCCAGGCCGAGGTTTTAAGCCGGTGTCTCTCTTCATGCGCAACCTCAAGGCACTCTCCGTGTGGCAGTCCATTTACACGTCCGCCATCGCGTTTGTTGTATGTACACGCACGCACAGATGTGCAAGCACACAGACAAAGATCCCCCGTATTGCCTTTAACAGACTGTTTGAGCAAGTGCTGTTTGCGAGCACAAGGCCGTCACGGCACACAAGGGCGTGGGTGGCCATCACCACGCCTGACTGACTGCCTTTGTCTCCCCAGTGCTCAAGTTTTATACTTTGCACCAAGTACTCAATTAAGGCTGAGTTGACCTAGGAGAGGCTAGGCCGGGTTCAGATATTTGTCACAGATGTTGGCCGTGAGCAGGATTCAAACTCGGGTTATCAGGTTCACTAACCGCTACATGACCACTTCCTGCACACAAAGAGAAAGATCCCCCATATAGCCTTACCATACTGTTGGGGCAAGTGCTGTTAGCGAAAACCTATGCAGACCGGCACGGTACACGAGGGGGTGGGTGGCCAGCACCACGCCCTTTGTATCCCTAGTGGCGATTACTTTTACACACTGCACCAGGTACTCATTTGAAGCTGAGCAAGTCTAGGGGATGCCCAGGACCGATAAAATAAAATCGTCACTGGTGTTGGCCATGAGTAGGAATCCAACTCGGGTTGCCGGGTTTGAAGCACAGAGCGCTAACCGTTTCTGCACACATACGCGCACTCGCACACATAAGCAGAAACACACAAATGCATTCCCGTGCACTCATGCACACATGCACAACAACAACAGCTGCCATTCGCCACCAAGCGCTGCTGATCCCACTACAGCTCTTGTACCAGGCTATGTGCACTTGGAGGCCACTTGAAGCGTTAAGGGCTCGCTGATAGGTGGTCACGCTACAGGCCCATGTGCCATGGGTTGACTGACTGAGATGACTGGCAGATGCACCACCTGTGCTCCCCACAATTCCACCTCGTCGCGTTTTAGCCGCCCTCCGTTGTCGCTCGAGGAAGACTGCCTCCAACTGCCCAGAAGCAGCAGCATCCTTCACGAGCCTCCTACACAAACATGGGCGTGCACCCCCCCACACACATGTATTTGCACAAATACATATCCCCCATATAGCCTCGATAGGCTCCTGGGGCACGCGATGCTATAATAAGCACCCATTGAGGTCGGCACGGCGCACAAGTGGGGTGGGGGGTGTGGATAGAACCACACCAACGACGCCACCCAGGGCAGATGTTTACTCGCACGGTGACCGATACTCATTTCAGGCCCAGGACTCATTGTGATGTCACTCGGCACTGATGTTCGCCATGTGGCTGGGAATCAAACTCGGGTGGCCAGGTTTGTGGTTTGTCGCCCACTGTGCTAACCGCTGTCTCACCAGTCAGGCTGGCGAGGGGCTGGTGGTTATGTGGGAGCTCTTTATCTTCCTTGGCCCATAAATACACACCCGGACACGAGCACACACACGCACGTACACACACGGCAAACTCGGTTAACACGCCTATATTTAGGTTATTACTGCCATCTGATATCGTTTCCCATGATAAGTAAAGTGCAGTGTTCCTAGGTAACCACTTCGACATTCTCGGTCTAAACCCAAGGGTTGTTGTTGTCAGCTGTAACTTCCCACTTTTCTGCAAAATTGTCCTCCGATCTCTCCCATTCCTTCCTCTTCCCCCAGCTGCTCTGTCCAGTAGCGACCTCCGACCTCTTGCGATGCCGTCTTACTGCTGCCGTCTCTTCCGCTGTCTCCTCCCACTGCTTCTCTTCCCTACTCTCGGTCTCCGCTCCTCGGTAGATTTCGTGTCCCGTCAGCTGTTCTCTTGACGCATGCTGCCCATGTCCGTTCGATCTCTTTCGCTTTAACAGCAGCAGCAGCACCGGTGGCCCCTGTTCCTTCCCTCGTTTCTCCATTCCTTCGCCTTTCTCTTTGACTTCTTCCTGACATTCGTGCTCTGAATAAAAGCAAAAGCAATATCGGGAAAATGAGAACAACAACACCCTAACTACAGGTGAACAGTTATCCCTGTCAGTGTCTGGAGTTTGGTGTGCGTGCCATGTGGCTTGTGTGGTCCGTGTGTGTGTGTGGTATGTGCTAGGTAATATGTGCGTGCCATATGATGTGTGTGTGGTGTATATTTAGTGAGGGCGGTGGTGTAGCGGTTAGCGCGCTGTGCTACGAACCTGGTGACCAGAGTTTAGTTCCTGCTCACGGCCAACACCAGTGACGATTATCTGAATCTGTCCTGGGCCTCCCCTAGGTCGACTCAGCCTCAAATGAGTACCTGGGGCAGTGTGTAAACATCGCCACTGGGGAGACAAAGGCGGCCGAGCGTGGTGCTGGCCACCCACCCGCTCGTGTGCTGTGTTGGCCTTCACAGATGCTCGCTAACAGCACTTGCACCAACAGCCTATTAAGGCTATACAGGGGGATCTTTGTTTTTTTGTATATGTAGTATGTAAAAACTAAATCATGAATGTGTTTTCTTACGTGTGGTATGTGCCGCGCAATGTGAATGGTGTGTGGTGCGTGTGGTGCGTGCCATGTGGTGATCACGTGGTGTGTGTGTGCCATCTGCAGGTATACATGTATGCTGTGTGGTGTGTGGTACGTGCCATGCGGTGATCGTGGTGTGTGTGTGTGGTACGTGCCATGCGGTGATCGTGGTGTGTGTGTGACGTCTGCAGGTATACATGTATGCTGTGTGGTGATCACGTGGTGTGTGTGTGACGTCTGCAGGTATACATGTATGCTGTGTGGTGATCACGTGGTGTGTGTGGTACGTGCCATGTGGTGATCACGTGGTGTGTGTGTGCGTGACGTCTGCAGGTATACATGTATGCTGTGTGGTGTGTGGTACGTGCCATGTGGTGATCACGTGGTTTGTGTGTGTGTGTGGTACGTGCCATGTGGTGATCACGTGGTGTGTGTGTGTGTGACGTCTGCAGGTATACATGTGTGGTGTGTGTAGTACGTGCCATGTGGTGATCACGTGGTGTGTGTGTGTGTGTGACGTCTACAGGTATACATGTGTGGTGTGTGTAGTACGTGCCATGTGGTGATCACGTGGTGTGTGTGTGTGTGTGACGTCTACAGGTATACATGTGTGGTGTGTGTAGTACGTGCCATGTGGTGATCACGTGGTGTGTGTGTGTGTGTGACGTCTGCAGGTATACATGTATGCTGTGTGGCAAGGCTGGGCTGTGCCAATGTTCCTGCTCTTCGCCATTATTCGACTCTCACTCAACTACCTCATAGCCAAGTGAGAACCCAAAAGACAACGATCCCCCCCTTGTGACCTACGTAGACTGTTGGGGCAAGGACTATCAGCGAGCACCTCGCGAGGCTGGTGCGGGTGGTGTGGTCAGGTTCCCGCCCGGTCGCATTTCCCCTCTTGGCGGTAATGGTTTTACACAACCCACCAGGTACTCGTTAACGGCTGAGGCTATAGACTATGAACTATTTTTATTTTGCCAGGTCATGCCCACTGAGCTATATAGCTCTTTTTCGGAAACGACCTGGCCACAAATGATTGCTCAACGAAGTGGCTTATCACGTGGACATTTATAGCAGCCAAATACCCTTAAACGCGTGTTTCTAAATGGAAGAAAAACCTGGAGGACCTGGAGAAAAATCTACGCCACCACGGGGAGAGAGACATGCAAACTCCAAATATACAGTCGTCGGGGTCGGGATCGAACCCATGACCTTCTGAATCACCAGGCGAGGGAGTTACCATCTTGCCACCATGACGAGCCGACCTAGGGCAGGCCCAGAATCGCGTCAGATTTCACTCACCACCGATGTGAGCTGTGGCCAGGAATTGAGCTGTGATTGCCGGCGTTCGTACTGTAGCGCGATAACCACGACGCTACTGATGCCAAAAAACCCACGTCTACCCATAACAGCATGTTGGGACAAGAGCTGTTAGCGAGCACCTATGCAGGCCTCAAGGGTCACAAGCGATTTGGGTGGCCAGCACCATGCCTCGCTACATTGTGTTAGATACACTATACCAGGTAGCCATTTAAGGCTGAGTTGACCTTGGGGCGGTCCAGGGCCCGGTTAGTAGCGCAGAACACTAACCACTATACTACCGCTTCCCCACACGTGCATTTCCATATTCACGAACGTGCTTCCATGCCTTCGCATGTGTCCTGTTCTTGTTAATGGATTTTTTCTCTGTGTGTGCGCATGTGTGTGCGGGTGTGCATATGTTCGTGTGTGCGCGTGTTCTTCTGTGTGCTGGTGTGCATGTGCGTGCGTGTGTCTGCATGTCTGTGCGTGTGTGTAAGCAGGGGCTGGAAAATCCATTGGAGCATCGTCCCCGCTCTGGTGACACCTGAAGTGAGCCCCAGCAGCTTCTCACAGAGATGATGGGGAGATGGGGACACTGAGACAGACACACGCACTGTTGGCAAGTGGTACCTGAACAAGTCCTGGGTCACCCGTAGGTCGACTCAGCCTTCAATGCATACCCGGTGCAATGTATAAACATCAGCATTGGGGAGACAAAGGCCACATCACGCCCTCACGTCTACATACAGATTCTAATATAGATGTGCCGTGCCGCCCTTAATAGGTGCTCGCTAACAGCACTTGCCCTAACAGTCTGTTAACGTTGATTTGAAGCTTTCGTGACTGCAGGAATCCATACTCTTTGAGTATGAACCAAAGAGTCTGGTGAAGGTTTACACGGGGGATATTATTGTCTGTTGCGCTCATGTGTTTCAGCCCGAGGTGCCGCGGGACGATCTCTCGGTCACGGAGAAGTTCCAGCTGGTCCTGGACGTCGCTCAGAGAGCGCAGGTAACACCTCCGGCGTCGGACCGAACGTCGCCTCGGCAACATCGGCACCCCGCGCCGCCCACGACCTAACGGTCCCACACCTTACAGTTGGCCGATCCGATTAGTTC
Source organism: Lethenteron reissneri (assembly GCF_015708825.2). NCBI lineage: Eukaryota > Metazoa > Chordata > Hyperoartia > Petromyzontiformes > Petromyzontidae > Lethenteron > Lethenteron reissneri. The sequence goes on from NC_083793.1 coordinate 10,948,823, forward strand.
AGAAATCCACTGCAGCAGTCCTTCGATTAATAGTGCCATCGGTTAACGGTTTTTGCGGTTAACGTTTAATGCCTCCCATAGGATCCCCATGGTTTCAACTGACATTATTTTGATTAACGGTAATGTGATTACATTATGCACGTGGGTGCCAATTTCGGCCAATCCGAGCGCCCGTAAGTGGGGATGAGCCATGCCCTCAGCCAATCAGCGATGCCCATTTATGAGCGTTTAGACCTCGACTGGACTTGCTTACATTATTAGGTTTTCTGTTTTGGCAGTGGAAACGGCTCTCTTGCAGACTCGGTGATTTGTACTTATTTAAAAATGGAATTCCTCTATTCAATTAACAGTTATTTCGGTTTGCAGTAGTTTTCGTGGAACAGATGAAAATCGTTAACCGAGGGACTTCTGTACTCTGTTCAGAAGAAGCTCCCCAGCATCATCGTCATCACCACGATCCATGGGCAGATAGCCTATAGTAGGTGTCCGTCACACATTTCGTAATTTGTTGCCGCTACCCTCTGTCTTGCATTAATACGCTCACGCAGTGCCACATCAGTCTGGCACCAATCTCTTCTGTCGTCGTCGTCAAGCTGTAAGCGCCCAGCACGCGGGGCGAAACGTCGGACGTCGCACCGAACAACACGCGGTCCGACCCGACAACACGTGGGAGAGATGGCAGCACAATCCGACAGTCAATCGCTCGGCTAAACAACCGATAGCACGAAATCGTTTAAAATACTAATTGACCGACTCTGCGCCTACGCGTGCCCCCAGACAGGAGCTGATGGCCGGGCGGTGGGGGTGGGCTTGTTGGCATCATCGACATCATAACCAATCTCGTCGCGCTGGGCATGGCTTGTAGTAGGGAGTTTCCCTCTTTCGGGAGATAGGTAGTGTCCACGGCAGGGGTGGAAATGGGCAGGAGTGATCTTGAACACTTGGTGGCAGTGATGATTTGGACCCAGAAGAAACCAGGGACAAATGTGTATCGGCAAGTAATCTAGGTGTATAAGTTATATAACTTTCAAGTATCCATCCGTCACGCTCTGGATCTCACGAAAGCTACGTGGGAGGAAAATATATGTAATACAATTGTGTAAAAGGTCTAGAAATATACTTAACAAATAGGTAACATTGCTTTGTTATTTTCAATGAATGTGCTGACACAGGCAAAACTATTTAAATTTACAAGTCAATGCTCATGTCCACCCTCCCACCCCTTGTGTTCAGTCTCAGTCGGTACAGCAGTCCAGATCTAGCGAAGGGTTGGGGGGGCATTGATGAGCGCCCTCAGTAATTTATTCCCATATCCAGCCCTGGCCGGCATCCACCTTCTATGAAGTGGCCTGATTATTGGACCACACAAGCAGTCGCTCAGTTTTTCGTCGATTGATCATCATCATAACAGACCCAGCTCTCGGTGATGCTTCAACCACCGCAATTGAGCACGACGCCGTCTGTGCGTGTGCAGAACCTCTTCGGCAAAGTGGCTGACATTCTAGAGAAGATTAAAAAGTAAGTGGCTCTCCCCCCCCCTGCCCCCCATGAACTCGTGACCTCACCTCCCCACCCCGCGTCGTCTTACTCTAGCGCTGCTCTCCATTGTAAGTTCGGATCACGTCGACGGATTAGATGCATGACGTCGCCGTGACAAGGCCCATATGTACGTGTATATGTTGAAATTATTTCGCAACCATACGTAGTAATAATAATAACCTCTATTTTATGAAGCGCCTTTCATATTGTAGCGCTTTACGTGAAAATAAAACTACACTCACAAATACATCTAAGCGAGATAGAAAGCTGATAACAATATCAGTGACGACTCTCGAAATTCCAATAAAATGAACTATGATGAAAGCAAATAATAATAATCATTGCAGAGTAGTAAAATAAGATAACAGAATTGTTTTTTAAATATTAAGTTACAGGGATATCCTGCAGTACAAATAGGTGATTTTTAAGACTGTGATTTAAAAAAGTGACAGACAGACTCGAAATCCCTGATGGGTTCCACAACTGTGGGGAGCCCGGCCGCAGAAGGCTCCGTGTCTCATGTCGATCATCATCACAGTCTTGTCTTTGGAATGATGAGTAAACCAGAATCAGCTGACCTGAGCGTAGCCACTGTGCTGATCGATGGTGTGGCCTAGTCTCGTCGGATCCTCGGCGCCTGCTCGGCAGGGTTGGGCCTGTACAGCGGTGGGATGGGCCACCACCGCTTACCGTGTCCCGGTCGCTGGAGGCTGCTGCGGGGGGGGGGGGGGGGGGGCTACGTTATGGGCAGCAGAGGGCGGCTCAGAAACACCCATTGCTGTACTCCACTTGTATGGTCCCACGTCCATTTCCCCCCCGCCTTCACCAGCCCCCACTGACCAGTCTGGTGAAGTATAGTCATATAACCCCCCTCCCTCTCGCCGTGATCCAGACTCAGAATCTTTATTTATCCTGGAGCACGGGGAGGTCCTCCATCCAGCAGTGGATTGACAAATGGGCTGTCATTAGCAAGAGGACTCTGTCAAAGCGATAGAGGCCTGGTTATTCATGTTATTTACCCATAATTCTCAACAGCAACAACAGTAACAACACATAGTGAGTTTGTGTGAATATGAACGGCGCATCCGGACTTCATATCCCAATGTGCACAAACCGCGAGCACCTGTTTCACGCTCTCACGCTTGTCCTCTGTGTGTCTCTCGCTGCGTTACCTCTGACCGTCATGTCCATGATTTTGTGACCGGTGTCCATCACCCCGTGGCACTGTCTGTTCCATTAGTCTGCTCATGTGGGCCGACCTCGAGGCCACCCGGCAACTCTACCGGGTCCTGTGGATCGCGTTCGTGGCCTCCAGCATCCTGCCCGCACCCCTTCTCTGGACCCTATTCGGTAATTCACGCCGCAACATACGCACACGGATGGGTAGGGGCCCCCCTGTTTCAACCCTGTTGGGGCAAGTGCGATGAGCGAGAACCCCACACGTTACATCGAACGATGGCACAGTGGTGAGCTGACCGTGCTCTGTGTGCCCTCATTTTCACATGTGTTGTGCCCACGTGTTCCCGTGCATCTTTCCCGCGTATATATTCCCACTCGTCGTGTCCACGTGTTCCCCTCTGGTCGTGCCCACTAGTTCACGTGCGTTTTGCCCTCGTGCTCCCGTGTGTCGTATCCACGTGTTTCTATCCGTCGTGCCAGCGTGCATCGTACCTGCTTTCATTTCCATGCCTGCACCCGTACGTGGCAGGGCTTGGCCTGGGCGTGCGCGCATTCCTCGTGGCACCCGTGTTCCACCGCTTCCCCAGCATCCGGCTCAAGTACGACACGGCGCGGCGCCTGTGGCAGCAGCTCCCCACGGACGCCCAGCGCAACGAACGCCCCGCTCTCAGCACGCACAGGGTGCGCACGCACGTACACATGCATGCACGCACACACGCACAAACTGACGCCCCCACAGTTGCGATTAATTCAGTGGCAGATCCAAGGGGGAGAAAACACATTGCATGTCTTTTTTAATAATTATTAATATAGGGGGCCCTAATTGAGAAGATTGACATTTTGCCCCCCCCCCCCTCCTCGAGAAGTTTCTGGATCTGCCTCTGGATCACGGTTGTGTGGGTCGCTGTCGTGTAGTGGTTGGGCGCACTGCGCTTTGAACCTGGCAGCTGGAGTTCTATTCCCGCTTACAGCCAACATTCGTGAAAACTTTATAAACCAGGCCTGGACAACCCTTAGGTCGACTCTATGTATGGTGCGCATGTATAATTTCCAAAAATATTGGATGGTTGTTGTAAGATTTCTATGTGGTGTGAATATATGGATGTGCAATATTGTTATTTTATATATCACAGTTGCTGAGGACAGGCCCATAAGCCGCAAAGAAACAGCAATATTGAGGGTATAACAGATAATAGTTAATACGGTTTTGGAATTGAGCATGGTTATGAGAACTTGGGAAGAGAGAGAGACGATGGTAGGACTGTACGGTTTCCATGTGGAGCAGGTGCATAGTTTGTACGTATGTGCCGTACGTAGTCAACCGTGATAATCGGAGGTGCGGGTGCATCGCACAAACCCAATCACTATCTTCGCTCGGCCGACTCCTTGGCATCTTCCACACCCCACGTCCGCTGCGGTCGACTATTGCTGGTCGCTTGGGTCAGTCGCCGTGCCCTCCAACCCTCCGGAACTCACTCCCCACTCATCGTCGGCTCTCTTCCAACTCCTCCTCACTAACCCACCTTCAAGCCTCAACTTAAAACTCATCTCGCAATCAGAATATTCATTCATATTGGAGGAATCCAAAGAGCTATGAAGCTCTTTTTTTAGATATCCAGTAGGGGCACGGGGTCAGAACGTTACAACAACAACAATATGAAACATGATAGGAGTGCAAAGTGTAGGACAGGTAAACAAATGTCCAGTAAGCATTGATTTGACCGACCGTGCGATCCACCCTCCCTAGTTCTCGCTTTCCCCCTGCTCGGAGTCCAACACGTATTCTTCCAACTACGCGGCGCTTTCCAAACGTCGGGTTACGTGATTTAGCGGCTTACAGATTAAAGTCGTCATTGTGGTGGTTGTCGTTCTATACGGGGGGGGGGGGAGGTGGGGGTGGGGCGTACGTTTTCTTAATCGGCCGCACTTTGGCGAGAGCTGTCCCCCCCCCCACTCATCGTCACCCTTTGTCCCTCACTCGCAGGGTGGTGGCGGCCACCTGGGCCGCAGCAGCAGCGCCCAGGGCCTACTGGGTTCAGGCAGTGCCGAGGAGGCGTCGGACCCCCGCCGTCGCTCCTTCCACGCCGTCTTCAGCCTCCCCGATTCGGAGCGCCCGCTGCCCGGTACGCGACTTCGGCGTGCGCCGGGGGGAACTCGGCACGGTGGGAGTCGTGCCGGTCTTGGATTCCGGGCTGGGATCCGCGGGTGGAGACCTTCGTCCGGCGGTAGATTGACGCAGGGGGTTGTGGATCAAATAAAGCGCGGCTTGGGTTCGGGGAGTGACAGGAGCGCGCGAGCGGTTTGGCGCGACGTGCACCGCTGGGCAGGAAGTGCGGTTTCCCCGGGCACCAGCAGTTAAGGTGCGTGGAGATGGTGACGGTGTCTGTGTCTCCTCTCTCTTCCTCCTCCTTGCCCCCCCCCCCCCGTCCCACCACCACTGCCCAGTGTGTGAGGGCGGGTGGAGGTGCTGCCTGATCCAGCGAGACCGCAGGATTTCCTCCGACTACATCCGCAGTGGCTTCCTCTATGTCACACCGAAGTAAGGCAGCGCATGCACCCACCTACGCCCCCCTACGCCCCCCTACACCCACCTTCGTCCAACTTCGCCCACCTTGAACTACCTATATGAGATGAACTCTCAGTTACAGTTGTCTTCGAGTCCTGCTATAACTACGTGGCTCTCCATCTATTTCGGATGAACCAAACGCATAGCTTTCATTTTTATTAATTGGAGTTCTCATAAACGAGTGTGATACTGGACGAGTCGCTGTGTATCCATTGCTTACGGTGTTCCGTGTGCCAAGATCTGAGCTCAGTGTTGCGTGTGTCATCTTCTGCAGCTACCTATGCTTTGAAAACACCAGGTCGGTATCTTCCAAAAAGAACAAAGTTATCAGCCTCAAGTCCATCACCGAAGTACAGAAGGTACGGTGCGGTGGTGTCGCGGTTAACGCGCTGCACTACGAACCCGGCGACCCGAGTGTGATTCCCGCTCACGGCCAACATCGATAACGAATTTCCGAACTGGTCCTGGTCCTCCCATAGGTCGGCTCAGCCTCAAATGATTACCTGGTGCGGTGTGTAAACATCGCAACTGGGGAGGCAAAGGCGGCCGGAAGTGGTGCTAGCCACCCACGCCCTCGTGTGCCGTGCTGCTCTTCATAGGAGATCACTAACAGCACTTGCCCCAACAGTCTATTAAGACTATATGGGGGATTTTTCTCTTTTGGTGGGGTGGTGGTGTGGTGGGAAGAACGCTACGGTTAAAACCCAACCACCAGAATTAAATTCCCAGCCATGGCTAACATTAGTAGCATCTGAACTTGCGTTGTGCCCCAGCAAACATCAGTACTGTGGATACAAAGGCAGCTGCACATGTTGCTGGTCACATCACCTTCTTGTGCACTGTTATTGTGCATATCAGCACTTGCCCCAACAGTCTGTGTTGGCTACACAGGGAGATCTTTGTCTTTGTGCAGTACAAGGTGCTGTCTATGCTGCCTGGGGCTGGCATGGGCATCTCCATCAAGACCCCGGATACGGTGAAGGTAAGAAGGGGAGTAATATTTTATTGCCACTGGAAGTTTGGCAAAGCACAAAAACAACACAGTAATGAACACGAAACAAAATCGTATATCAACAGGAAAGTGATATGGCATTAACCGCCAGGTCATGAAAATTACTTTTTTATAATTTTATGTTGTAAAAAAGTGACATCGTCTCGTGAAAAAATGAATATCACGGCGAGATGTGAACTACCTTGCCTGGTATACAGGAGATCGTGGGTTCGATCCCGACCCTGACAACACCATTATATTTGGAGTTTGCATGTCTCTCTCTCCCCATGGTCACGTGTATTTTTCTCCGGGTCCTCTGGTTTTCCACTCCATATTTAGAATTGGCCTTCCCCCGCACCTCTGATTAGCACGGTTGGCTACGTATGGTGCGAAAAAAAGTTATACATACGTACGTACGACCCTAGTTTACACGCTGTGTGTGTCGTGATCGCCCCGTGCGCGTGCAGCCCCTGATCTTTGGAGCCATGGTGCACCGCGACGACGCCTACGACGCCATCATGGAGCAGTACTCGCGGATTGGCTCGCCCCCGCCTCCACCCCCGCTGCCCCCCCCACGCGGACCCTCCGCCGCCGGCATTAAATTCGACGGGTCGGCATCGCCGCACACCTTGCCAAAGACTGCTTGTAAAAAGTGACCGTGCATGAGGATGGTGTTTTAAAATACACGTACGATTGTACTCCTTCGTGTGTCGGTGTCATCTGTATACCCCCCATATCGTTTCCGATTTCAATCGCCAGTTTTCTCCCGATTGTGCTTTCGGAGTTGTGTTGTGAGGCAAAGAATCCATTGGGAAATCTCGCATAGAAACCCGGTTACAGCGAACAACACGAACAGAAAAATCCAAAAACATTGTACATGTTCAAGTTGCAAATGGCAAGGCCCATTGTTGTATATGTTGGGTTAAGAAAATTTGTTATGTTGTATGCGTGCGTGGGTGAAATTATTATGTTGTACCTGTGTGTTATGAATATTCAGTGAAAATAATAATTATTAAATGAAATCTGGCCAAATGTGTAATTATCCGGAAATATGTTAATTTATGTAATTACGCACATTTTAATTATGCCAATTCGAGAGGTAATCGGATTAATTATGCGAGTGGGTGTAATTATGATAATACAAGTCGTTATGATAACCAGACCCCGCCTCGGTGACGAGGGTGGGTTATCGATCGGAAGAAGGCAATTAATCGTATGCAGTTATGCAGGTGTGGTGTAAGTATGCAAGATTAACTTAGATTAACTCGGCATCGTTGTCTAGGTTCGTCTCATTCTCGCTTTAACATTCCCAGAGTTTTATTCGTGGTTATATTTTTAGGTCCCCGGTTCACCCCGTTATCGCTTTAACATTTACTGAGTATGTATTAGTGTGTTTATTAAGGTCACCAAGTTCAAATCTCAACGCAGAAGCAGATCTTATGCATAGATTTCAGGAAAGAATCACACAACCACTTCTGTATTGATCAATTTATTACTAATTCAACCTTAACTATGATATAATATGCGAACTCTCAATCCCGGAACGTCAACACGGCATCAATACAGTATCATCAACGATTGTCTGATTTCACTTTGACAACTGCACATGGATCCCGCATAACGCGATGGTTGTTAGTGAGAGAGAGAGTCGTTAAAACACGCAAATACTATGCTAAGAAAACCTTAATGTTAATGAATGATTATACTCAATATTGTTCATAACGCGATGGTTGTTAGTGAGAGAGAGAGTCGTTGAAATATGCAAATACTATGCTAAGAAAACCTTAATGTTAATGAATGATTATACTCAATATTGTTCATAACGCGATGGTTGTTAGTGAGAGAGGGAGTCGTTGAAATATGCAAATACTATGCTAAGAAAACCTTAACGCTAATGAATGATTATACTCAATATTGTTCACGCAGTACCACACTCCTTATTGACCATACGCAACCCTTATCACGTTGTTAACACCTTGGGTCACGGGACAGTTGAATATTCTGTAGAGGATGCGAGTACGTGCGGCGATTATGACTGAAAGATACTTGAAAGATTATACGGCGATAAAAAAAAAATACAATCAAAAACAGTTATTATTCTTAAAGGCACCAATCTCAACAGATACATCGGCAGGTTATCTGACAACAGAACGGCTCGGAGTAAGGGCCTGCGACGGTGCTCCTTTTCCGAAGCTCGTTATCTTATACCAAGTTTACTAATTGGGGACCAGATCACCTGATAAGGGTCCGGTGGGCCACCACTCCCCACGTGAGCGTGGCTCGGCGGAAGGAGGTGCCAAGAATCAGTTCGTATTGATGGATCTGTTGGGAATTTATGCGATTAAGAGTACAGCCCACTAAATATTAAAGATAAAAATTAAGAATACTCTTATAAGAGACGGAGGGCCATCACTCGGTCTCGTTGCGATGCTTTCCAGCCACGGATGGCTTATGGGTTCGAGTGTTTTTGAGTGGTAAGAGTTGTCTTGAATAGTCAGTGTTCGGAGTCGATTCTTTAGGTCAAACAGACGCCTGGTGGTCGTGTGGTGAGGGGGCGGTGCGCGTCATACGTATCAGTCGATCCCCTGTCACCGTGGCGAACTGGTTCGGATGGCTGTTGATACGCTGTCGCAGTTCGGAACCCGGTCGGTAGGTGGCGCCCACAACTCGCTCGCAGCGTGCAGCTCTGGGTTGTCGCCGAAGCGCGATGCTCACCACTCCGGTGGCAGCAGAGACCCCCGATTCGGCAGAGGTTGACGAGCTGAAGATGAGTCGAGCCGACCCGCTGGTCGCAGCTCGCTCCTGAGTCGACCCTCCCGGTCGAGCTCGCTCCTGGGTCGACCCGCTGGTCGCCCTCGCTCCTGAGTCGACTCTCTGGTCGCACTCCTGAGTGGACCCGCTGGTCGCACTCCTGAGTGGACCCACTGGTCGCACTCCTCCTGAGCCGACTCTCCCGGTCGCGCTCCTGAGTGGACCCTCTCGTCGCACTCGTTCCTGAGTCGACCCTCCCGGTCGAGCTTCTGAGTGGACCCTCCCGTCGCACTGGTTTCCAATGCTCAGGATCCTTTACTTTATGCCGAAAAATCCCCCTGGATCCCGCCCACAAGGCGGGGCTTCTTCCGATTTTTGCTGTGTCAGGATCTGTCCGTAGGCAGGTGTGTCCATGTGTCTGTCCGTATGTCCGTGTGTCCTTGTGTGCATCACTGACGGTATATTCGTTGTCACACTCCCTCCATAAACCCACGAGCAAACAATCAGATGTTACAAATTGCCTCGAGGTCGTCTCTCTGTCTGGGTGCAATATTTATCTCTTGTCTGGCCTTCTTCATGAACCCAAAACACAGACGTTACAAATGTCTCATAGGCGTCTTTGTTCGTGTTGCACAACCTGGAGGGAGGGGCAACACTCTCTCCGACCCGGCGCACAAAGAAATGGTTAAAAGTTTTAAGTTAACATTTGTCCCTTACTATTTCACAGTTATGATTCTGTATGTAACCTAAGGTCTGTCGTTTCCCATCGTGGTGCTTGACTCAAGTGTAGGTGTTTCCCCGAGCGTATACACACTCCTATCCCGCGCTGCGGGGATACAAAGACGGCCGGGATCTCCCTTTCTCTCCGACCCTGGGTTTAACATCGTTTTTTTTTTATTATGTATTATATTCGACCTGGTTGTGATTCATCCCGTTATCCTGGCTTTTCCATAAGTTTTACTTTGTCTTTTCATGCATATACTTATTACTATTAATTTATTTCCGATATCTTAGGTTAAGGGGTAAGTTTCTTGATCCTAGGAATTCGTATTCCTTGGTGCCTGGATGGTTATATAAGCGGAATATAGTTTACGGTGAATAGCTTTAACATTGATGTTATGTGCGATATTATGTATTGTGATGTCTTTAACTTAACTTGTTTGTCAGGGCTTTACTGACACGAAGTTGCATTCCATAGCCCCGCAGTCTTTGCCCCACCCTATCTCTGCTCGCCGTTGTTGTTGCCGTCCAGCTGCCGTTAATTCAAGGCCTCATTAATTTCCGTCACTCCTGAGTAGGTGAGGGCGGTTGAACCTTGGAGTCAGTTCTGGTTTTTGTCTGCCTGCTTCTTCTTGTGTCCCCTGACCCCGGGAGTTATTATTCTACTTTATGGCCTGTCGAAGCCCCACTCGCTGTTGCTGGGCTGGTGTTGTTCCCGGCTTTTTGCTTACGTTTGCAGTTCGCCGTGCTCTTAATTTCCTTCCCTCGTCAACTTTATATCGACTATTCGCTCCTATCTGGGTGCGATTCAATTTTGACTTAGGAAGGTTCTGATTGTCATATGCTTCGGGTCGAGTTGTATAGAAAGTATTGAAGTATGGAAATAACATTTCATATTGACTTAATAATGGTGATGGTTCAGTAGGCGTAACTTGTGGCCTGGTTTAATTGGAGTGGGTGTGAATATCAATAACTTTAGCCTACCCTGTTGTTAAATTCCGACTTTAACGTTACTTTAATAGCAATACAGAATAATTGAGCTTTTTGTCTTAACTAGGCGAATGCGAACTTCTGGTGACCCCCGCAGCCTTGTTACTCAGCTGGGTCTTGCCCGCCTTGAGAGATATACAACACTCTTTTAAATCACCTCTCCCCCTGTCCAACCTTCTGCCCTGGAAGTGTTATTCTTGATTCCAGGTCCAAGGCCCCCTCACATTCAGACGCGCAGGGTTGTTTACATCAGCTCCCCCCCCCCTGTGCACGTGTTCTAACTAGCTCGGAATCCCTGAACACACAATCAGTGATGATTCCTGGCTTTCTGTGGTTGTGATTTAGACAAAGGCGCCTCTGTTTTCTTTCATTGCCTTTGAGTCGACACTGCCCTATTATTTGCCCATGTGCTGAGGTCATAGAATTCGTTTTGACTTCAGTAATATTAACATTCAGTATTGGATTAGCAAATGGGCAATGGTTCATTTATGTAGCTCGCAGCCTGGTCTCCAATTTGAGCGAGCGCGAGGATCGATAATTTAGCCTACTCTGTTGTTGAATTTCGAATTTTGACGTTACTTTAAAACCATGCAGGATGGTTGGGCTTTTTGCCTTAACTATGTCTGGCTGACACTCCCACTGTCTCTGCCGCCTGCACGGGTGACATGTGCCCGTTCATCAGGCCTTATCTTTCCTTGAAGCAAGGTTGCAAATTCTGCCATCCTAGCCCTCCTCCAGTTCATTACTTAACAACACCTGGTGTTTTGCAGTTTGCTGCGCTTGGTGTGTTTCAATCATTAAAAAAACAAGTAAAAAGATAATATATAAAAATCATCAAATATTATTAATCTCAATTATGGAAGAAGGGTTAGGATACAACATACCGCCCTTTTAAAAATGACCAGTGGTCAAATGGCCACGGGTTATTTTTAAAAAAAATGTATACCCTTCTTCCATCATGAACCATCGATTGTCCTCAAGTTTTGCTGCTATTCCTTACAACGCGTGCGTACGTGTCACAACTTAACATGGTTATATTTGAATTGAGCAAAGAAAATTAAACAAGCGTTAAACATCGATATTGCGTTACATCGGTTCTGATACATCATGACTCCGACGAATATTCATTTTTGTTTTTGTTAAATCCTGGGAAACGCTAGGTAGCGGTTTCGAACGCATTTATGCGTTACCTTCCTCATGTTGCCTCGTTCACCACTTATCACTTCGATAATTCGATCACGGTTTTCGGGTTCGTTTTTGTAGTTTCCTCTCTGACTCTCTGTGTCGTGGGAGTGTGTGGTGAAAAATTGTGCTGCACATAACCAGAATTCGCGCACACGACCCACTTTGACACTTGGTTCGAGGCATTCGCTCTCTCTGCGATTACATGCACATTTGCCGAGTCAGTGTGTCGATTTAATTCTGTCCCTCGTAATGTTGCCCTCTTTGTTTTTACTAGTGTGTTGGATTTCAACACCATTCCCGGTACGTCATGGACATTCGTCTCCATTTTAGCACTCCGATCCACATAATTTTTGGTTTCCCTTGGATATTTTCCATTCAAAGGCTCATGCCTGCGCTCCTCAGGGCGTGTCCCTGCTGTCTGTTTTTGTACTGTCCGATCACGCTTCAATGCAACCCTGTCCTTGTATTCGATCCGCGCGTCATTTACGGGAGCACTGTCCACGTTTTTGCCCGCCCTGTCACTTGCAGCCTGCCTGTATTTCACATTGAGCGCCGGGTTTAACACCTCGGCGGGTGTGGCGCGTATGGGCTGCCCGCTCTCAATCACTGTGGATGGTTCATCACGTATTTGGACCGTATTCCGTGTTATTCCTCTATTCCCTCCTGGTATAGCCGGTGGAGGAATTGGTCGGAATTGGATCGATTGTTTTTGACCTCCCATCCTGCGATTCTCGTGAATGTTCGCATCCATACCTCCGCGGTATGTGTAACACCTTCCCGCTAGGTGGTTATCTTCCCATCTCTGTGCGTAATTTGAACCTTGCGTGTGTCGTGGGATGGGGTGTTGATATGGTTCTGCTCTGAACCTCTCCCTCCTACGATTCTCCTGCACCCTTGGCCCAGTGTTTTTCCCATTTGGGTGCCAAATTTTTCCTGGATTGTTACTTCGCCATCCCTGTGGGTAATCTTGACCTTGCGCATGTCGGGGCATGGGGTGTTGGTATGGTTCTATTCTGAACCTCCCCCTCCTGCGATTCTCCTGAATGTTCGGCTTTGTGCCGCTCTCATTCTCGTGCCAACCTCTCTCTGGGTTATTTTGCCATGTGTGCGTGCGTTTCTGCTGCTCTCTGCATGGTGGGACTGCTCGGTGATTTTTATTCCTCTCTGAGAGGCTGGGTTCCTCATCCCTCTCCCTGTGTTCTGGATCCGAATTATGATTCTTAGCTCTGTATAACCATGCCATGTACGCCTTGCTCTCTATGCGGCGTAAGGATGCGGTTTCTGGATTCAAAACCATTCTCACCCTTTCTGTAATCTCTGGGCTCAAGGATTCAAAAAACATAATTTTGAACATTTTATCCCCTTCGTGGTATTGATTCACATCGCCTGCGTAATACGCTCTTTTAAATTGGACGAGGTAGTCACGTGGATCTTGGTCCATGCCCTGGGTCATCGATTTTACAGCATAAAACCCCTCAGTGAGTGTCGAATATTCTCCAAACTTCCGAATCACTGCCAGGCTCAATTGTTTAAAATCATTTCTAACCTTGTGTGGTAGTGACTTTACCCATGGAATAGATTCTTTATGTAAGGTCCGTTTCAACAAACTCGCTTTTTCATCCCGTCTCCTCAGCCCTCTAATCATTGCCTCCTCTTCCACTGTCGCGATATGTGTGTGGATATCCATAGTCTTATTGTGGGGGTCAAAATCGGGAATTCTGACTAGAGCCTTGTCCATCAACTTAAGGGTTTTACTGGTGAACAGGTATTCCGAAAGTTGATTGCTGACAGCGTCATCATCAAACAAGTTATCATCAGGCAATCTGTCACTTTGGTCTGTGCTGTGTCTCTTGTGTTTAAGTGGTGTGCATTTTCTGTGTGCGCGCCCAGGGCCGTGTCGCTCGTGTTGCCATTTCCCTTCAGTTTTTGCCTCTGCCCTTAGTGTACCATGTCCTGGCGATTTTACTTTAACTTTTGTGCGATCAATCCCTGGACTGTCCACGTACCCAAGAGAGTGATTTGATGTTACTTCCATATTTATTCTGTGGCTCAACGTCTGTGAGTTTCGCTGGTGTCGCGAGCTTTGATTTCTCCTCCCTCTCGAGGGTGTGAGGACATTTCTCGTCGTTTATTAGAGACGATTTCTCTCCCGTTTCCTTTCCAAATTTTCCCTCATTCCACAATCCCTGTCTGTATGCCTGTGTGAGAAGGTATGAGTCCTGTCCTGCCTTCTCTGCAGTTTTTGCATCGTGTTTGCCTTCGTTACTTTTTATCCAGTCAATTAGTTTCCCCCGAGGTGTGTTCGTGTTATCGATACAGCTCCCTTCCCATATGTCTCTCTGACTGTACTGCTTTGTAACAGATTGGTCGGTACGTTTAAATACGAGCTCCCCGTATCCCGTAACCCATTCAAATATTATTCTTAATCCTAGCATCTTAAGTATGGCAAGAGTTACCTTAATATTTCTTTTCAGAGTGCATATAAACAATTGTATCACAGGATGCGTCAGTTCAACTCGAGCAAATAATCTCAGCCCAGCTGTCTTTGTTATACTCTGCTACTCTGGTATTTCCCTTCAGAGCGCGTTTTGTTTGTATACCCCCGTTTACAATCACAAGGCAACGTTAGTTCACAACACTTTGATTAACACATCAGTGATTCGTTCCTGAATTCATGCATAACTGTCTGCGAGAGATCCCGGAAGACGAGCCCCCATTATGTTGTATATGTTGGGTTAAGAAAATTTGTTATGTTGTATGCGTGCGTGGGTGAAATTATTATGTTGTACCTGTGTGTTATGAATATTCAGTGAAAATAATAATTATTAAATGAAATCTGGCCAAATGTGTAATTATCCGGAAATATGTTAATTTATGTAATTACGCACATTTTAATTATGCCAATTCGAGAGGTAATCGGATTAATTATGCGAGTGGGTGTAATTATGATAATACAAGTCGTTATGATAACCAGACCCCGCCTCGGTGACGAGGGTGGGTTATCGATCGGAAGAAGGCAATTAATCGTATGCAGTTATGCAGGTGTGGTGTAAGTATGCAAGATTAACTTAGATTAACTCGGCATCGTTGTCTAGGTTCGTCTCATTCTCGCTTTAACATTCCCAGAGTTTTATTCGTGGTTATATTTTAGGTCCCCGGTTCACCCCGTTATCGTTTTAACATTTACTGAGTATGTATTAGTGTGTTTATTAAGGTCACCAAGTTCACATCTCAACGCAGAAGCAGATCTTATGCATAGATTTCAGGAAAGAATCACACAACCACTTCTGTATTGATCAATTTATTACTAATTCAACCTTAACTATGATATAATATGCGAACTCTCAATCCCGGAACGTCAACACGGCATCAATACAGTATCATCAACGATTGTCTGATTTCACTTTGACAACTGCACATGGATCCCGCATAACGCGATGGTTGTTAGTGAGAGAGAGAGTCGTTAAAACACGCAAATACTATGCTAAGAAAACCTTAATGTTAATGAATGATTATACTCAATATTGTTCATAACGCGATGGTTGTTAGTGAGAGAGAGAGTCGTTGAAATATGCAAATACTATGCTAAGAAAACCTTAATGTTAATGAATGATTATACTCAATATTGTTCATAACGCGATGGTTGTTAGTGAGAGAGGGAGTCGTTGAAATATGCAAATACTATGCTAAGAAAACCTTAACGCTAATGAATGATTATACTCAATATTGTTCACGCAGTACCACACTCCTTATTGACCATACGCAACCCTTATCACGTTGTTAACACCTTGGGTCACGGGACAGTTGAATATTCTGTAGAGGATGCGAGTACGTGCGGCGATTATGACTGAAAGATACTTGAAAGATTATACGGCGATAAAAAAAAAATACAATCAAAAACAGTTATTATTCTTAAAGGCACCAATCTCAACAGATACATCGGCAGGTTATCTGACAACAGAACGGCTCGGAGTAAGGGCCTGCGACGGTGCTCCTTTTCCGAAGCTCGTTATCTTATACCAAGTTTACTAATTGGGGACCAGATCACCTGATAAGGGTCCGGTGGGCCACCACTCCCCACGTGAGCGTGGCTCGGCGGAAGGAGGTGCCAAGAATCAGTTCGTATTGATGGATCTGTTGGGAATTTATGCGATTAAGAGTACAGCCCACTAAATATTAAAGATAAAAATTAAGAATACTCTTATAAGAGACGGAGGGCCATCACTCGGTCTCGTTGCGATGCTTTCCAGCCACGGATGGCTTATGGGTTCGAGTGTTTTTGAGTGGTAAGAGTTGTCTTGAATAGTCAGTGTTCGGAGTCGATTCTTTAGGTCAAACAGACGCCTGGTGGTCGTGTGGTGAGGGGGCGGTGCGCGTCATACGTATCAGTCGATCCCCTGTCACCGTGGCGAACTGGTTCGGATGGCTGTTGATACGCTGTCGCAGTTCGGAACCCGGTCGGTAGGTGGCGCCCACAACTCGCTCGCAGCGTGCAGCTCTGGGTTGTCGCCGAAGCGCGATGCTCACCACTCCGGTGGCAGCAGAGACCCCCGATTCGGCAGAGGTTGACGAGCTGAAGATGAGTCGAGCCGACCCGCTGGTCGCAGCTCGCTCCTGAGTCGACCCTCCCGGTCGAGCTCGCTCCTGGGTCGACCCGCTGGTCGCCCTCGCTCCTGAGTCGACTCTCTGGTCGCACTCCTGAGTGGACCCGCTGGTCGCACTCCTGAGTGGACCCACTGGTCGCACTCCTCCTGAGCCGACTCTCCCGGTCGCGCTCCTGAGTGGACCCTCTCGTCGCACTCGTTCCTGAGTCGACCCTCCCGGTCGAGCTTCTGAGTGGACCCTCCCGTCGCACTGGTTTCCAATGCTCAGGATCCTTTACTTTATGCCGAAAAATCCCCCTGGATCCCGCCCACAAGGCGGGGCTTCTTCCGATTTTTGCTGTGTCAGGATCTGTCCGTAGGCAGGTGTGTCCATGTGTCTGTCCGTATGTCCGTGTGTCCTTGTGTGCATCACTGACGGTATATTCGTTGTCACACTCCCTCCATAAACCCACGAGCAAACAATCAGATGTTACAAATTGCCTCGAGGTCGTCTCTCTGTCTGGGTGCAATATTTATCTCTTGTCTGGCCTTCTTCATGAACCCAAAACACAGACGTTACAAATGTCTCATAGGCGTCTTTGTTCGTGTTGCACAACCTGGAGGGAGGGGCAACACTCTCTCCGACCCGGCGCACAAAGAAATGGTTAAAAGTTTTAAGTTAACATTTGTCCCTTACTATTTCACAGTTATGATTCTGTATGTAACCTAAGGTCTGTCGTTTCCCATCGTGGTGCTTGACTCAAGTGTAGGTGTTTCCCCGAGCGTATACACACTCCTATCCCGCGCTGCGGGGATACAAAGACGGCCGGGATCTCCCTTTCTCTCCGACCCTGGGTTTAACATCGTTTTTTTTTTATTATGTATTATATTCGACCTGGTTGTGATTCATCCCGTTATCCTGGCTTTTCCATAAGTTTTACTTTGTCTTTTCATGCATATACTTATTACTATTAATTTATTTCCGATATCTTAGGTTAAGGGGTAAGTTTCTTGATCCTAGGAATTCGTATTCCTTGGTGCCTGGATGGTTATATAAGCGGAATATAGTTTACGGTGAATAGCTTTAACATTGATGTTATGTGCGATATTATGTATTGTGATGTCTTTAACTTAACTTGTTTGTCAGGGCTTTACTGACACGAAGTTGCATTCCATAGCCCCGCAGTCTTTGCCCCACCCTATCTCTGCTCGCCGTTGTTGTTGCCGTCCAGCTGCCGTTAATTCAAGGCCTCATTAATTTCCGTCACTCCTGAGTAGGTGAGGGCGGTTGAACCTTGGAGTCAGTTCTGGTTTTTGTCTGCCTGCTTCTTCTTGTGTCCCCTGACCCCGGGAGTTATTATTCTACTTTATGGCCTGTCGAAGCCCCACTCGCTGTTGCTGGGCTGGTGTTGTTCCCGGCTTTTTGCTTACGTTTGCAGTTCGCCGTGCTCTTAATTTCCTTCCCTCGTCAACCTTATATCGACTATTCGCTCCTGTCTGGGTGCGATTCAATTTTGACTTAGGAAGGTTCTGATTGTCATATGCTTCGGGTCGAGTTGTATAGAAAGTATTGAAGTATGGAAATAACATTTCATATTGACTTAATAATGGTGATGGTTCAGTAGGCGTAACTTGTGGCCTGGTTTAATTGGAGTGGGTGTGAATATCAATAACTTTAGCCTACCCTGTTGTTAAATTCCGACTTTAACGTTACTTTAATAGCAATACAGAATAATTGAGCTTTTTGTCTTAACTAGGCGAATGCGAACTTCTGGTGACCCCCGCAGCCTTGTTACTCAGCTGGGTCTTGCCCGCCTTGAGAGATATACAACACTCTTTTAAATCACCTCTCCCCCTGTCCAACCTTCTGCTCTGGAAGTGTTATTCTTGATTCCAGGTCCAAGGCCCCCTCACATTCAGACGCGCAGGGTTGTTTACATCAGCTCCCCCCCCCTGTGCACGTGTTCTAACTAGCTCGGAATCCCTGAACACACAATCAGTGATGAGTCCTGGCTTTCTGTGGTTGTGATTTAGACAAAGGCGCCTCTGTTTTCTTTCATTGCCTTTGAGTCGACACTGCCCTATTATTTGCCCATGTGCTGAGGTCATAGAATTCGTTTTGACTTCAGTAATATTAACATTCAGTATTGGATTAGCAAATGGGCAATGGTTCATTTATGTAGCTCGCAGCCTGGTCTCCAATTTGAGCGAGCGCGAGGATCGATAATTTAGCCTACTCTGTTGTTGAATTTCGAATTTTGACGTTACTTTAAAACCATGCAGGATGGTTGGGCTTTTTGCCTTAACTATGTCTGGCTGACACTCCCACTGTCTCTGCCGCCTGCACGGGTGACATGTGCCCGTTCATCAGGCCTTATCTTTCCTTGAAGCAAGGTTGCAAATTCTGCCATCCTAGCCCTCCTCCAGTTCATTACTTAACAACACCTGGTGTTTTGCAGTTTGCTGCGCTTGGTGTGTTTCAATCATTAAAAAAACAAGTAAAAAGATAATATATAAAAATCATCAAATATTATTAATCTCAATTATGGAAGAAGGGTTAGGATACAACACCATGCATCGATTAGAGAATGGACCATGGAAGAGGATATCACAGAACTACCTCGAAGAGCCCTTCAAGTGTCCTCGAGTCCACACCAAACTAAACTATAAACTATTATTATTTTACCAGGTAAGGCCCATTGAGCTACATAGTTATTTTTCAGAAGCGACCTGGCCACAAATTGTAGCCCAATGAAGTGGCTGATCATGTAAAAATATATAGTAGCCAAATACTCTAAACACATGTTTCTAAATGTGGAGTGAAAAACCGGAGAACGCAAAGAAAAATCCACAAGACGGCTGGGAGAGAGAACATGCAAATTCCAAATGGACAATCGATTCCACGACCTGTATTCCAGGCGAGGGAGTTAACATCTTGCCACCGCGACCCGGAAAAAATTAACCCGTAAAAACTAAGTTTTTCACTATAAATCCTTTATATGCGTGGCGGCTAGAGTCCTCTCGTCCTCTGGCTTGAGATGCCTGCCACCATTAAGCAATTGGTAGTTAAATATAATTTATTTTTTCCTAAAAAGTGTTAAATTTTGGAAAAAAAATTTCACGAAAATAAATTGTCACGTGCAACGAGTCTGTGTGCAAAATGTCAGCTCGATTGGATCACGGGAAGTGGGTTAAAAAACGACCGAAAGATTTGCACGGTCGTAAGCGCGCAAGCAAGCAAGCAAGTGAACTTAATATAAAGGATTTAAAAATACTTCTGAAACCAGCACACCACATCTAGTATACATCTCGAAATGTTCGTAGCTGCTCGTCCCGTGCCAATAAATGGAATATTTCCATTGAAACCTGCAGCCATCCGAGATCAACATCACCGCTTCATCTCACAGCGCAGGGGCACAGCCACCCTGTGAAATTTTGCGTGCCATGAAGGGCCATTTCCCGAAACGTTGCCTACTGACGAATGTGTCGAGTGCTTTTGTAAGTTGGACTATATTCTACTTACAATTCCTGGCGGCTACTCCTTTTGATGACAGATGCAATATTACTAAAAACGTGCCCCGTGGGCAAGGTAAGCGCATTCAGCTTCACATTTAAATTAATGCACAACTTTTAATTTATGCAAAGCTATTACTTCTATGGATGTGTGTGTGTGGTGACTACTGCATGTGTGCTTTCTGAATATGTATATTGCGATTGCGTGTTTTTGCTGTGAATATATGCTTCCTGACTGAATTGTGCGTGTGTGCTAACTGTGATTGTGTGTGCTGTGTGTGTGTTAACTGTGATTGTGTGTGCTGTGTGTGTGTTAACTGTGATTGTGTGGTCTGTGTGTGTGCTAACTGTGATTGTGTGTGCTGTGTGTGTTAACTGTGATTGTGTGTGCTGTGTGTGTGCTAACTGTGATTGTGTGTGCTGTGTGTGTGCTAACTGTGATTGTGTGTGCTGTGTGTGTGTTAACTGTGATTGTGTGTGCTGTGTGTGTGTTAACTGTGATTGTGTGTGCTGTGTGTGTGCTAACTGTGATTGTGTGTGCTGTGTGTGTGCTAACTGTGATTGTGTGCTGTTTGTGTGTTAACTGTGATTGTGTGTGCTGTGTGTGCTGTGATTGTGTGTGCTGTGTGTGTGCTAACTGTGATTGTGTGTGCTGTGTGTGTGTTAACTGTGATTGTGTGTGCTGTGTGTGTGCTAACTGTGATTGTGTGTGCTGTGTGTGTGCTAACTGTGATTGTGTGTGCTGTGTGTGTGTTAACTGTGATTGTGTGTGCTGTGTGTGTGTTAACTGTGATTGTGTGTGCTGTGTGTGTGCTAACTGTGATTGTGTGTGCTGTGTGTGTGTTAACTGTGATTGTGTGTGCTGTGTGTGCTAACTGTGATTGTGTGTGCTGTGTGTGTGTTAACTGTGATTGTGTGTGCTGTGTGTGTGTTAACTGTGATTGTGTGTGCTGTGTGTGTGTTAACTGTGATTGTGTGTGCTGTGTGTGCTAACTGTGATTGTGTGTGCTGTGTGTGTGCTAACTGTGATTGTGTGTGCTGTGTGTGTGCTAACTGTGATTGTGTGTGTGCTAACTGTGATTGTGTGTGCTGTGTGTGTGTTAACTGTGATTGTGTGTGCTGTGTGTGTGCTAACTGTGATTATGTGTGTGCAGACCAGGTTGCTCGCTCACGGCACTGACCCAACAACCTGTGTATACTTTAGGGGGGATCTTTGTAATTTTTCTGGTGACCAGGGGCGCAAATGTTTTCTCATCCATTTGTAACCTGTTGGGGGAGGGGTATCTGGACAGCCACGACACCCACAGTACCTCGAGTTGAGGGTGGCCTAGCTCAAAATCGGAATAATAATTTATACTGGAGGAATCCGATTAGTTTTTACCTGTCGTATAATGTGCAACTCCTGTCGTGTTTGTTGTTGTACCGTTCTGACCCCGTGGCCCCCACTGGAACATGTGTGAACAAGAGCTTTACAGCTCATCGGGATTCCTCCTGCGGTATATTAAACCGATTCTGACAACACCGCCAAGTGGCTGAGCGCGATTTCAAAACGCGAAACACGTGGTGCGTGCCCCTGGTCGCTTGCCGTATTGTTTACGTGGCGACGCCGTCGCGACGCCCAATCAGTGTTCACTTTACTCCGCAAGGGGTTCACCTCAGCCAATCAGAGACCGCGTTATTAGTCGCGTTGCCTGGACAACCGCGTGTTGACGCCGCGTGACAGCGCTGCATCCATCATCATCACCAGCAGCTCCTCCATCACCTCGTCTCTCACCACAATCACCTCGTCTCTCACCACCTGCTCCATCATCATCATCACCACCTGCTCCATCACCTCGTCTCTCATCACATCAATCACCTCGTCTCTCACCACCACCATCACCTCTTCTCTCACCTCCATCACCTCGTCTCTCATCACATCAATCACCTCGTCTCTCACCACCACCATCATCTCGTCTCTCACCACCATCACCTCTTCTCTCACCACCATCACCTCGTCTCTTACCACCATCACCTCGTCTCTCACCACCATCATAACCTCGTTTTTCATCACATCCTCCATCACCTCGTCTCTTTTCATCACGGCCCGTGGCCTCGTCGCCTCATGTCTTCAGGCCGCCCCTCACGTCGCTCCGCTCCGGGTGAGAAGGAGGGAGCGGTGCGGGTGAAAGGTAATTGACGAATACCGAACATCGGCGGCCGCGCCGTGGCCATCAAGTGGTGGTACAGAAAATCATTAAAATAACTAACTCCTTTTGTGTTTAATTTTGTTGTCCTTCCCAGCACCACCGAGTAGCACGGTTGGCTACGTGCGGTGCGAAAGAAGTTTAAAGAATAAAATAAAAAAAACGGTTTATTATTTTATTATTTTATTTCTACGTGACTTTACCGAAAGAGCCAAGAATATGAATCTCTGCAGTCACAAAAGCTTTAAATCGAAATACATAGACTCACACAGAGAACCATAGACTCACACAGAGCACCATAGACTCACACAGAGCACCATAGACTCACACAGAGAACCATAAACTCACACAGAGACACATAGACTCACACAGAGACACGTAGACTCACACAGAGACCCAGACTCACATAGAGAAACATAGACTCGCACAGAGAACCATAAACTCACACAGAGACACATAGACTCACACAGAGACACGTAGACTCACACAGAGACCCAGACTCACACAGAGACACATAGACTCACACAGAGACACATAGACTGACACAGAGACCCATAGACTCGCACCGAGACCCATACACTCACACAGAGACACATAGACTGACACAGAGACCCATAGACTCGCACAGAGACCCATACACTCACACAGAGACACATAGACTCACACAGAGACACATAGACTCACACAGAGCACCATAGACTCACACAGAGACACATAGACTCACACAGAGACACGTAGACTCACACAGAGACCCAGACTCACATAGAGACACATAGACTCACACAGAGAACCATAAACTCACACAGAGACACATAGACTCACACAGAGACACGTAGACTCACACAGAGACCCAGACTCACACAGAGACACATAGACTCACACAGAGACACATAGACTCACACAGAGACCCATAGATTCACACAGAGGCACATAGACTCACACAGAGACCCATAGACTCGCACAGAGACCCATACACTCACACAGAGACACATAGACTCACACAGAGACACATAGACTCACACATAGACCCATAGATTCACACAGAGGCACATAGACTCACACAGAGACCCATAGACTCGCACAGAGACCCATACACTCATACAGAGACACATAGACTCACACAGAGACACATAGACTGACACAGAGACTCATAGACTCGCACAGAGACCCATACACTCACACAGAGACACATAGACTCACACAGACACATAGACTCACACAGAGACACATAGACTCACACAGAGACACATAGACTCACACAGAGACCATAGACTCACACAGAGACCCATAGACTCACACAGAAACCCATAGACTCATACAGAGACCCATGGACTCACACAGAGACCCATAGACTCGCACATTTTTTTTGTTCCTGAATACTATTTTCTAATTGTTTATGCCTCAAAAGTACAGAAAATGGCTATTATTCCCCATAAACTTTGCTTTTGTGACCAGGACAGTGATATTTAGAAATGTACCTATTTTCAAAGAGAAAACGTCTGCATTTGTGTCATTCCTTCACATAAAGTCGTGGTCACAAAAGCAAAGTTTGTGGGGATTAACAGCCATTTATTTTTTTATTTTTGAGGCATAAGCAATGAGAAAATAACACTTACTACCCAGGAACAAAAATCGTGTTACATAGTGTTATTGAATCCATCTGTACGTTGCACGGTGGGTGTTTATACAGCTTCTGCAGTCTCCTCCCACATTTAGCCACATTGGCAATGGCGCTTTCCTGGGCAAAGGGCATCACTAATTAGTAAAATGCATTATTTTTTCCGTACTTTTATGCAAACCCACGTCGATGATTCCCGCCTTCACCGACCCCCACCCACCAGCGTGGGGAAATAGTGTACGGTCAAATGGCCCCATACGACCCGTGAAACCACTGGACATCTGTGAAAATGAGCTTTATAGCTCTTCGGATTCCTCCTCCAGGATAAACAGGACCCTGCGGGGTGGGCGGGTAGGAACGAATAACCAAAGAATATAAACATAATGTATTATTACACTTGTTTAGCCAGGAAAGCCCCACTGAGTCTAAAGGTTTTTGTAGGGTCCTGCCAAGTGTTTGCAGTAGGGGGCGATGTTGCTACACGTAATCGGACATCGGACGTACGGACGGACGATATAATCTATTGTAGGCTGGTCCACTTCGTTCTTACCAGTAATAGATATTCTGATTGTAACCATGGCCCATGGTGATGTTTCATGGTCCCCCCGGACCACCCTCGCCCCTCTGATCCGCCACTCGTCAAAAGTTCATTAAGTTGCAGGTCAAGGGGTGGAAATATTTTCCGGAGGTCAGCCCCAGACAGCTCCGGCTGAAATGAAGCCCTGCTTGTATACGCGTGTGCCCGCGTGTGTGTGCATATTGTGGGGAGCGGTAGCGGTTAGCGCGCTGCGCTACAAACACGGCTACCACCAGTGACGATTATTTTAATCGGTCCTGTGCATCTCCTAGGTTGACTCAGCCTCAAATGAGTACCTGGTGCGGTGTGTAAAATCATTGCCTCTGGGACAACAGACAGGCGATTGGGTGAGGTGGTGCTGACCATGCATATCATACCCCCCTTCATAGCTGCTGCTCGCTGACAGCACTTGCCCGAGCAGTCTGTTACAGGCTCTACGGAGGGGGGGGGGGATCTTTGTCTCAGTGTGCGTTTGCCTACGCAGCGGGCGGCACAGGAGCGCCTCCTCCCCGAGGGAACCCGTTCCGAATCCCGGCAGACGTGGACGTCTTGCAGCTGCGGGCTCGCGAGAGGGAACGCGCGAACCAGGTGACGATGGCACCGCGTGTCTCACCCAACAGGATGGGATCGTAAATGACCTGCTCGCATTGGGATCGTAAATTGACCCCAACCGGTGGGGATCGTAATGGAGCCCCAACCAGATGGGATTGTAAATTGACCCCAACCGGATGTGATCATAAATTAATTCAACCAGGTGGTATCGTTAATTGACTCCAACCGGATTGGATCGTAAAATGGCTCCAACCGGGATTGATCGTAAATTGACTCTAACTGGATTGGATCGTGAATTGACTCCAACCGGATTGGATCGTAAGTTGACCCCAACTGGATGGAATCGTAAATTGACCCCAACCTGACCCCAACTGGAGGGGATCGTAAATTGAACCCAACCAAATGTAATTGTAAATTGACCCCAACCGGATGGGATTGTAAATTTTCCAATGGGGATGGGACCATAAATGGCCCGACCAGATGAGGTTGTAATTTACCCAACCAGATTGGATTATAAATTACCCAAACAGGTGAGGTTATCTGACCTGACCCATCCCGACCTGACTTGACTGAACCCAACCCGTGCCAATCAAGCAGCCGTAACCATGCAAAACTAAGTGAACATAATGGACTGTTTTTTCAACAACTCCACCTCTTTGCAGGTAATAACAGTGTGTTGACAATCTGTAGTGCATACAAGTGCACTGAACTGGTTTACATCAGCCCTTTTTTTCCAAGGGAGTGATTTTTGTTTCTGCGCGGGTAAAAAGGGCTGCTGTACACCAGTAGGGGGTACAGCTGGTGCATCTGCCAGTCATCTCAGTCAATCAACCCATGGCACCACCTTGGTCTGTCCCGTGACCTGTCAGCGAGCCTTCGATACTACATTTGGCCTCAAAGTGCACCTAGCTTGGCACAGGCGCCGTGGTGACGAATGGCAGGTATTGGTATTGCAGTTAAGTGCACCGGTACTGTATGTACTACAGCTTTTCAATATACTCTACTGTATTACCCACCAAGAGGTGGAGTATAACTTGCTTACGTGTTTAAAATACAGTCCATTATGGTTACTTAGTTTTGCATGGTTTACATAGTCATAGATTGTTGGGGCAGTTTCACAAATTAGGAAGCACAATCAATGTTTTCAAAATCGCCCTGAAAATACATGCGGGGTGTCATTGTGAAGGCGATTGAAGTTTGAGAAAATGTATTTATACAGCGAGTCAGTGTTTTAACATGTGTTGTACACACATCTGAATGCACCATCACCACCATCCCAGCATGCATTAAATATTCAGTTCATTGGAGTGTGTCTGACACCGCGATATTTTACGAGCATTTCTCCCTCATCAACAACGGGAGACACTTTATTTCTACGTTAATCAAAGTCACAATTGCTGACGTACCAACACCCAAAGTAAAAAAAAGACAATGCGTGATCACACGAACGATTACCCAAATCTGTACAGGGTCTGAATTGTTCCGTTCGAAAATCATGGAACTGCCCATTCAACGGTTTGTTATCCGTCATCAGAAACAGAGCTCACGTGAACGCCACGGCCATCGGCACCCTCATCGGCCATCACGGTCACATGTAATCAAGCCACTGCTAGATGAAGGTCTCCCACATGCTGTGGTTAGGCTCATTCAATGACTCGTCATGCCTCACGCATTCTCTTTGCTCCTGTTTCGTCCTGCGCCATCTGCCCGTGACTCTATCGATAGTCACCGGACATCTCGCCTCGCGATACATTCTACCCCGCGTCTTTAACCCTGTGCACGTCTCTATTCTTAGACCTGTCCTTAAATCTCCCCCTAACTCTAAACCTGTTTAGTTTTGTTTCCAAATTTCAACTTTTCCATAACCTTAACCGCGTGCCTAAAGCTAACCCTTCCTCTAACCATAACTGTGAATAACCAGAATCATGTATTACTGCATGATAGACTCCTGGTGCCGTTTTGGTCAAAGGGGTTGTTGGTCAGCATGGATTTGTGGAGCTGGAGGGTGGTGGGGTGTTTGGTAAATCTAACCTATCTCTAAACCTGTCTCTAACCTTGTTTTTAACCCGGACCCTCTCTGTAATTCGAACCCTGTCTCTAACCATAACTTTGTCTCTGTCCCTAACTCTATCTCTAAACCGAACTCCGCTCCTAACCCAATCTCTCACCCTAACTCTGCCCCTAACCCTGTCTCTAGCCCTAAACCTTGTCCCCAATTCTATCTCTAAACCTAACCCTGCCCCGAACCCTATCTCTAAAAACCTCAACCTGCCCATAAGCCTCTCCATAAATCTAACCCTGCCCCTTAACCCCCGTCTCTAAACACAACCCTGCTCCGATCTCGGCTGCGTGAACTCATGGCGTGCAGGAACGCGAGAACGCCCGCGGGCTTCGCGTGCAGGACAAGAGCACATTCGCGAGCCGCGTGCGTGCAAACCAAGCCCGGAGCCGGCACGGGGACCCCCTTCACGACGCGGGGGAGGAGGAGGAGGAGGGGGACGATGCTGAGCAGGGGTCCAAGCTGCAGAAGAGGTCCGGAGCTTCCAGCCTTGGCAAGGACCCCGCGTGGACCCTGGCGCTCACGAGGGGTGCGTGACGATCCGTGAATATGTTTTATGCCCGTGAAATGATTCATTCCACCTTTCTCCAATTGTATGAATCGTCACAATTGATGGATCGCCACTGGTTTTTAGGTTTTTTGTAGACGGTATAAACTTTTTGGCGAATGGTATCGCCTCTAGTGGTAGTAGTTGTGATGTGAACGCACTATGTACTCTACCTCTGTATGTATGAATGTAGCCAACCGTGCTTATTGGAAGTGCGGGGGAAGGACAACAAACCAAACACAAAAAGCATTTCTAAAGAAATTAATTTTAATCGAGATTAACAAAATATTGCTTTCCACTTATGATAGCCATAGCTGGGAAGTTATTGCATAACTTTGGATGATAGAAAAGTTATGCGCCTGGACTTGTTCTCGATTTTTTCATCTCAGAGCTATATAGTCCAGTGGGCCTTACCTGGTAAAAAAATATAATAAACTAGTTCTACCTTGCTCTCTCTCATCCTCCCTTGGTCACCCTGTCAAGGAAATTCCCTTCTCTGTAAATAGTTTTGAATGCCTGACCACTTTTTCATATTTCCCTCATTCTTTAGGCATTACTCGTTATTGAATATCATTCTTTTGTTACATTTTTGGGCTGCCTGTTTGACGTGCGTGTCAATGTAAGGTCATTCTTACCTCGCCATTGTCATGTTGAGCCCCCTTTATTTTTTTCTCTTCTGTGTCAAATGTTGTATACTAACCCTTCTTCCAAAATTGAGATTAATAATATTTAATGATATTTTTATATATTATCTTTTTACTTGTTTTTTTAATGAATGAAACACACCAAAGCGCAGCAAACTGCAAAACACCAGGTGTTGATAAGTAATGAACTGGAGGAGGGCTAGGATGGCAGAATTTGCAACCTTGCTTCAAGGAAAGATAAGGCCTGATGAACGGGCACATGTCACCCGTGCAGGCGGCAGAGACAGTGGGAGTGTCAGCCAGACATAGTTAAGGCAAAAAGCCCAACCATCCTGCATGGTTTTAAAGTAACGTCAAAATTCGAAATTCAACAACAGAGTAGGCTAAAGTATCGATCCTCGCGCTCGCTCAAATTGGAGACCAGGCTGCGAGCTACATCAATGAACCATTGCCCATTTGCTAATCCAATACTGAATGTTAATATTACTGAAGTCAAAACGAATTCTATGACCTCAGCACATGGGCAAATAATAGGGCAGTGTCGACTCAAAGGCAATGGAAGAAAGCAGAGGCGCCTTTGTCTAAATCACAACCACAGAAAGCCAGGAATCATCACTGATTGTGTGTTTAGGGATTCCGAGCTAGTTGGAACACGTGCACAGGGGAGGGAGCTGATTTAAACAACCCTGCACGTCTGAACGTGAGGGGGCCTTTGACCTGAAATTAAGAATAACACTCCCAGAGCAGAAGGTTGGATGGCCACAGTGAGACGAGAATAAGAGTGGTGTATATCTCTCAAGGAGGCAGACCCAGCTGAACAACAAGGCTGCGGGGGTCACCAGAAGTTCGCGTTCGCCTAGTTAAGACAAAAAGCTCAATTATTCTGTATTGCTATTAAAGTAACGTTAAAGTCGGAATTTAACAACAGGGTAGGCTAAAGTTATTGATATTCACACCCACTCCAATTAAACCAGGCCACAGGTTACGCCTACTGAACCATCACCATCATTAAGTCAATATGAAATGTTATTTCCATACTTTAATACTTTCTATACAACTCGACCCGAAGCATATGACAATCAGAACCTTCCTAAGTCAGAATTGAATCGCACCCAGACAGGAGCGAATAGTCGATATAAGGTTGAAGAGGGAAGGAAATTAAGAGCACGGCGAACTGCAAACGTAAGCAAAAAGCCGGGAACGACACCAGCCCAGCAACAGCGAGTCGGGCTTCGACAGGCCATAAAAGTAGAAATAATAACTCCCGGGGTCAGGGGACACAAGAAGAAGCAGGCAGACAAAAACCAGAACTGACTCCAAGGTTCAACCGCCCTCACATACAAGGAGTGACGGAAATTAATGAGGCCTTGAGTTAACGGCGTCAGCTGGACAGCAACAACCACGGCGAGCAGAGATAGGGTGGGGCAAAGACTGCGGGGCTATGGAATGCAACTTCGCGTCAGTAAAGCCCTGACAAACAAGTTAAGTTAAAGACATCACAATACATAATATCGTACATAACATCAATGTTAACGCTATTCACCGTAAACTATATTCCGCTTATATAACCATGCAGACACCAAGGAATACGAATTCCTAGGATCAAGAAACTTACCCCTTAACCTAAGATATCGGAAATAAATTAATAGTAATAAGCATATGCATGAAAAGACAAAAGTAAAACTTATGGAAAAGCCAGGATAACGGGATGAATCACCACCAGGTCGAATATAAATACATAATAAAAAAAAAACGATGTTAAACCCAAGGTCGGAGAGAAAGGGAGATCCCGGCCGTCTTTGTATCCCCGCAGCGCGGGATAGGAGTGTGTATACGCTCGGGGAAACACCTCCACTTGAGTCAAGCACCACGATGGGAAACGACAGACCTTGGGTTACATACAGAATCATAACTGTGAAATAGTAAGGGACAAATGTTAACTTAAAACTTTTTAACCATTTCTTTGTGCGCCGGGTCGGAGAGAGTGTTGCCCCTCCCTCCAGGTTGTGCAACACGAACAAAGACGCCTATGAGACGATTTGTAACGTCTGTGTTTTGGGTTCATGAAGAAGGCCAGACAAGAGATAATATTGCACCCAGACAGAGATACGACTTCGAGGCAATTTGTAACATCTGATTGTTTGCTCGTGGGTTTTATGGAGGGAGTGTGACAACGGAATATACCGTGAGTGATGCACACAAGGACATACGGACGTACGGACACACACATGGACACACCTGCCTACGGACAGATCCTGACACAGCAAAAATCGAAAGAAGCCCCGCCTTGTGGGCGGGATCCAGGGGGATTTTTCGGCATAAAGGAAAGGTTCCTGAGCATTGGAAACTAGTGCGACCAGCGGGTCGGCTCACGTGGGGAGTGCGACCAGCGGGTCGACTCAGGAGCGAGTGCGACCAGCGGGTCGACTCAGGAGCGAGTGCGACCAGCGGGTCGACTCAGGAGCGAGGGCGACCAGCGGGTCGACCCAGGAGCGAGCTCGACCGGGAGGGTCGGCTCAGGAGCGAGCTGCGACCAGCGGGTCGGCTCGACTCATCTTCAGCTCGTCTGGGACTCAGCCGAGTTCGATCGGCTTACCAAAGCCGGCTCTCGGGGCTCGACTCAAGCGGCTCCCCATCTCCTCTGCAGGCGGGCAAGACCCGCTTGACAGCTCAACTCGGCCTGCGTGGGTCAACCTCTGCCGAGTCGGAGGTCTCTGCTGCCGCCGGAGTGGTGAGGGTCGCGGTTTGGCGACGAGGCTCCGTGCACACCCTGGTCGACGACAACACTGCACGCTGCGAGCGAGTTGTGGGCGCCACCTACCGACCGGGTTCCGAACTGCGACAGCGTATCAACGGGCATCCGAACCAGTTCACCACGGTGACAGGGGAGCGACTGATACGTATGACGCGCACCGCCCCCTCACCACACGACCACCAGGCGTCTGTTTGACATAAAGAATCGACTCCGAACACTGACTATTCAAGACAACTCTTACCACTCAAACACACTCGAACCCATAAGCCATCTGTGGCTGGGAAGGCATCACAACGAGACCGAGTGATGGCCATCCGTCGTTTATAAAAGTATTCGTAATTTTTATCTTTAATATTTAGTGGGCTGTACTCCTAATCGCATAAATTCCCAACAGATCCATCAATACGAACTGATTCTTGGCACCTCCTTCCGCCGAGCCACGCTCACGTGGGGAGTGGTGGCCCACCGGATCCTTATCAGGTGATCTGGTCCCCAATTAGTAAACTTGGTATAAGATAACGATCTTCGGAAAAGGAGCACCGTCGCAGGCCCTTACTCCGAGCCGTTCTGTTGTCAGATAACCTGCCGATGTATCTGTTGAGATTGGTGCCTTTAAGAATAATAACTGTTTTTGATTGTGTTTTTTTTATCGCCGTATAATCTTTCAAGTATCAGTCATAATCGCCGCACGTACTCGCATCCTCTACAGAATATTCAACTGTCCCGTGACCCAAGGTGCTAACAACGTGATAAGGGTTGCGTATGATCAATAAGGAGTGCGGTACTGCGTGAACAATATTGAGTATAATCATTCATTAACGTTAAGGTTTTCTTAGCATAGTATTTGCATATTTTAACGACTCTCTCTCTCACTAACAACCATCACGTTATGCGGGATCCATGTGCCGTTGTCAAGGTGAAATCAGACAATCGTTGATGATACTGTATTGATGCCGTGTTGACGTTCCGGGATTGAGAGTTCGCATACTATATCATAGTTAAGGTTGAATTAGTAATAAATTGATCAATACAGAAGTGGTTGTGTGATTCTTTCCTGAAATCTATGCATAAGATCTGCTTCTGCGTTGAGATCTGAACTTGGTGACCTTAATAAACACACTAATACATACTCAGTAAATGTTAAAGCGATAACGGGTTGAACCGGGGACCTAAAATATAACCACGAATACACACTCTGGGAATGTTAAAGCGAGAATGAGACGAACCTAGACAACGATGCCGAGTTAATCTAAGTTAATCTTGCATACTTACACCACACCTGCATAACTGCATACGATTAATTGCCTTATTCCGATCGATAACCCACCCTCATCACCGAGGCGAGGTCTGGTTATCATAACGACTTGCATTATCATAATTACACCCACTCGCATAATTAATACGATTACCTCTCGAATTGGCATAATTAAAATGTGCATAATTACATAAATTAACATATTTCCGGATAATTACACATTTGGCCAAATTTCATTTAATTATTATTATTTTCACTGAATATTCATAACCCACATATACAACATAATAATTTCACCCACGCACGCATACAACATAACAAATTTTGATAACCAACATATACAACATAATGGGTGGCGTCGTCCGGGATCTCTCGCAGACGGTTTATGCATGAATTCAGGAACGAATCACTGTTGTGTTAATCAAAGTGTTGTGAACTAACGTTGCCTTGTGATTGTAAACGGGGGTATACAAACAAAACGCGCTCTGAAGGGAAATACCAGAGTAGCAGAGTATAACAAAGACAGCTGGGCTGAGATTATTTGCTCGAGTTGAACTGACACATCCTGTGATACAATTGTTTATATGTGCTCTGAAGGGGAATTCTAGAGTAACTCACGACGCACATGAGATGTTAGAATTAAGATACACTCTTAAGTCTATTAACCACACTACATAATAGAGATGGCACAGGATCCACAACATTCTGAGTTTGACACACCAACGCATAACACTGATACAGAGTGGACCTCTGAGGAGGAGATGGAATCTATGGAAAAACAATATCGGGAATTTGTGTTAAAACGTACTGGACGGACTGCTAGCCAGCAGACGGAGCAGAGAGATATATGGGAGGGGAGCCATACAGAAGATGTTAAGGCCCATAGAAGGAAACTACTTAAGGACGTGATGAAATGTGGCAAAGCCAAACGTGACGTAAAAATTGCAGAAATAGCGAGGGTAGACTCGTATCTCCTCGCACAGACAGACAGAGAAAGATTATGGAATGAGGAAAAATTTGAAAGGGAGAGACAAGAGAAACTGTCCTTAATGGTGCAGGTAGAGCGTCTGCACGCCCTCGTGAGAGAGAAAGAATCCGCACTAAATGCACCAGTGAAACACCCAGACGTTGATATACAGAACACATACGGGAGTAACAATTTACCACACTCCGAGCCACGTGGACGTAGCCCAGGGCCAGATCTCACAATGAGTATGGCTACTATGCAAAGCAATTTTGATAAAGTAACACCCTCGCAAATCGAGGAGAGAGAAGAGGAAATAATAATACAAACGGGAAAACATGAGGCCGACCACCCCAACGTTAGAGAGAGACAAATAATTAACCCTAAGTCATCAGGATACACTGTAATGATAGAGCGGAAAAGGGCGGAGCTGGTGCAAGACGGGAAACATGACATAAACAGCACACCAGGCAGACGCACGCTACGCAAGTATGGCCGACATGATGCAGATGACAAAGACAGCTCACCAGAGAAACGCACCTCGCACAAACACGACCAACACGACACGGGTAACAGGAGCTCACCAGAGAGACGCACATCACACAAGCATGAGCCATGGGATAAGCAGAAATCACCGAGCCAAGTTGACCCACGTAACAGGTGCAAAAGGCACTACAAAAGTTATGTTAAGCAGAGCCACCGTGATGGTGACGGCTCATCTGACACTGACTCCTCTGACGATGACCAACACGACATGGGTAACAGAGAGAGCTCACCAGAGGGACGCATGACATGTAAAAATCACCCACGCAAAACCACCCGCACCACAGATGACAGAGACAGGAATCCCGATAACCATGAAGCACGAGACAAACATAAATACAACACCTCACCTAGCAGGCACCACACACGTAGTAGGCAGCATGAAGGTCAAGGACAAAAACACTCACCACATAGACACCGCTCAAGGAGATCACGCACACCAACCCACAAGCACGAATCACAAGACCCACATAAGGAAAACAAGAGACACAAGCAACGGGACAGATACGAATCCTCGGACAGAGGGAGATCACGACACAGACACGGGACACATGACAACAGTGATAGTGGAGACAAGGGTAGCTCAAGGGAGCACTCCTCAGGAACCGACACCACTGATGACGAACAACCCACTTTTAACAGTAAGACACTAAAACTAATGGACAAAGCACTCGTGAGAATTCCCTATTTCGATCCACATAACAAGAACAGGGATATACACACTCACATAGCTACAGTAGAACAGGAGGCTAAGATCCGGGGTCTGGGTAAATCAGCAGAAAAGGCATGTTTATTATCAAGGAGCCTCCATGAACCCGCCAGACCATGGGTAGCCTCCCTGCCAAATAGGGTGAAGAGTGACTTTAAACAATTGAGCCGAGCAGTAGTTAAGAGATTTGGGGAATACTCCACACTATCCGAAGGATTGAACGCGGCAAAGTTGATGACCCAGCGTGTAGACGAAGACCCACGAGATTATCTCCTACGCCTTAAGAAAGCATATTACGCAGGGGACGTGGACAATGCCCAGGGAGATAAGACAGTCTTAAAAGTGATGTTCTTCCAATCATTGAGACCTGAAATAGTGAGAATAGTAGGAATGATGTTGGACCCCGAGACTGCCTCCCTACGCCAGATTGAAAGCAAGGCCCACACGGCCTGGGTGAATGGACGGAAAACCACTGGCATAGCCAAAACCCACATCGTCACCAGAGATAAAGAATGCCTCGATCTGGAGGGAAGCGAATCTCCAAGGAATAATATTAGCGCCACACGGGGTGGACATGAATTCCCCCAGGAGAGGGCGCCTAACCCAATAGAATCAACACCCGTCCACAACACGCTGAATAACGTTCCACGTGGGGGGAGGAACGAGGCCAGAGGAACCTGGCACCCACAGCCGCCACCACCATGGAATGCAGAAGAGGGCGGAGGCTGGAATTATGGAGGAGGAAGAGCGAGTGACGGGCCATACCTACCCCGCGGAGGCCGACGCCCACCAAACCAGTTACCATATCGTCCCCCACTGCCGCCTCCACTAGCAATAGAGCATAGACCACCGTTAGCTAACAGGAATCGATATGCTCACCACATTAGGATGGAAAAAGAGTTCCTAGGGAGTATGAAGACTCCCATGCAAGTAGCGAAGGGAAGAATACCAACTATACCCACACAGGAGGAGGACACACCCAGCGCAAAGGTAGCCCAAGTGAACGTAGGGAAGACAAGAAGCCTCGAAGCAATCACCGAAGTGGTACCAGAGGGAAAAGGGTACCATCTGGGGGAATTGATTCCCGTAGGACCAGTCGGACGAGTCCACGTGGAAGTAATACTGCAAGACACCCTGACCAGCCAGGGCCTTTGTGATACTGGAGCAGAAATATCCATGATATCCAGAGAATTATTTGACGAACTCCAGACTGCCCTCCAGAGGAAGAATGAAACACTACAAATGATGCCAAGTAAACTTACCTACTCAGGATGTGAAGGGACCCACATGCGACCATTGGGCAAAGTTATGACGAAGTTGACGTTCAACAAAATCAACATGAACCATCCCCTATATGTCGTACGGAACCCCGGAAAAGAGCTGATCATTGGGATAGAACTACTGAATCGCCTGAAACCCATTATGAACCTTGAATCCCGACAAATTTGGGCACAGTCAATGCCGGAGCAACAAAGGGACTCAGAAGATGAAGACGTTATGAGAGACTCCACGGGAATCCAAGTGATAACACAAGAGCTCGACGACCTATCAACGACAATCAGGAACGAAGACGAGCTCCCAGCAGGAATTCGAATCACTCAGCTAATGACTAACAGACTGAGAGAAGACCGAAAGGAAGCCGACTTAGAGTCAGTATCACCAAATGACCGTCCCCTCATGGAGTATATACCGCCCCCTGGAGGCCAAACCGACGAACTGCAAACTGATGAAGGAGAACACAAGGGCAAGAGCGTATTACCCTCGGATGAAGCCAAGGCAACTCAACCGATAGTAACGCAAAAGGAACTTTCAACCGAGCCGCCCGAAACCACGAAGGCCTTGGACCCAGACCCAGGACAAGGAGTCTCCATAATAGAAGAACAAATCGAACAACAAATTGAAGCAGCAGACGCCCTCGAGAACGACACTCAACGAAATGAGCTTCGTCAACTGCTCCACAAATACCACTTCCTGTTCTCAGAAGACCCCTATGATTGCGGCAAAACCGGCCTACACGTGGTATCTATTCCCACACTGGAAGGAGCGCCAGCGGTATATGTGAAACAATACAAGATTCCACTGGCTGCCTACGAATCAATCCAAGAAACCTTGGAGAACCTACTCAAGAAGAATATAATTCGAGAATGCAACTCAACCTACAACTCACCGATTTGGCCTGTATTGAAACCCACAGGCAAGTGGCGACTCACCATCGACTATAGGCAACTCAACAAAACGGTTCCCCTATCTCGATGGCCAATGGCAGAAATCGACCAGAATCTCAACCAAATAAAAGGCGCAAAAATTCTCACCACCATGGATCTATCAAATGGCTTCTGGACCATGCCCGTGAAAGAAGCGGATCAATACAAGTTGGCATTTGCATTCAATGGAATACAGTATACTTGGAACCGATGTCCATTTGGATACTCAAATTCACCTGCGGACTTTAACATATTCCTACACAAGGCAATGGACGACGCAAAAGAGCGAGGTACCATCGTCTATGTCGACGATATACTGGTCAAGGACTCCTCATGGGAAGAACACCTCGAGAGCCTCCAGCATACCCTCGAGCAGTTAAAGGAAGCAGGCGCAAAGATTTCAATACAAAAAGGACAGTGGGCACGCAAAAGGGTGGACTACCTCGGGCTCCAGGTCGGCACTGAGGGAATGTTACCCCAAACCAAAAGACTTGAAGCCCTCCTCGCACTCAAATCGCCCACCACAGTCACGACCCTTCGGAGCTTCTTAGGGATTTGCAACTACCTTCGACAGTTCGTGGACGACTACGCAGGAATCGTTCGACCCTTAGTCAAACTACTGCAAAAAGACGAACCATGGGAGTGGGGACAGGAACAGGAAGCCGCAGAAAAAGAATTAAAACGACAGATCACAGAGGCATCCTGCCTAGCATACCCAGAGAAAGGGAAAGAATACTACCTGGAGACCGCATACTCAGATCATAGTATCAGCTCGGTACTGTACCAGAGACAGGAAGCAGAGAAACGAGTTATTGCCTATGCCAGCAAAGCCCTCCGGGGAGTGGAGATGAAGTTCTCCGAGTGTGAGAAGGCGATATTTGGAAACATCTGGGCCATACAACATTTTCGGAACTTGTTGAACGGAGAGAAGATCATCCTGGAAACGAATCATGAATCCTTGGCATACCTCAACAGTAAGAAGATTCGAGAGGGCCGCGTAACCAGCAGCCGAATAGCCAGCTGGGCACTGACACTCCAAGGCCTACCAATCACAGTGAAATACGCAAAAAACAAGAAAAGTCCAATGGCCCAAGGTCTTGCCGATTTACATGATTGTACCTTTGACAGCATAGAAACAGAGGACGAAAAGATACCTCCGGAGGACAACAGGTACCTGCCCTTCAGGAAGGAGACATGTGCCGACCTACCAGTGGTATACATCGATGGATGCTCCAAGATGAAGGAGAACAAGCTTCACGCGGGGTCAGGAGTCATTTGGGAAACTGGCCCACTCACAGGGATTCAAGAGGGATTTCAGCTGGGACCAAAGTCAAACCAGTATGCAGAGTTGGTCGGGGTACACATCGCTGTCCAAATGGCATCCGATAACCAAATACGAACCATGGAAGTTCCGATTCCAAGCCACGTCGCACTGGTCACAATACCAAGAGGAACATTCGTACGCATAGGGGACAAGGTATTATATAACCTAGACAAAAGCCTACACCAAGCGGAGGTAGAAATAGTAGACACATTCCGAGGCCACAAGTTTGAGATAAGCAGCACTCTGTCCAACTTGTTGAACAGTAAAGAATTCCATATGGTGAAATTATCCCTCAGCGAATCAGAGATTAACATAACAGATCTTACTTGGGCGACCGAAGAGGCTGGATATCAGCGAAATCAACAGATGGGGATGGGAATCACAGGGGCAACAGGGATGATCATACTAGTCCTGGCTATTCTAACCTTAACATACCATGTGGCCAAAATGAATGCCGAACTTAAAAGACTAATCGCAGGCACAAGCCACCTACCATTCAAGCCCAGGAACAGGGATAGAGCCAAGGCCTGATGATGCCACCCAAGAATAACCGTAGAAATTATCTTTTTAACGATATCTCCTATAACACGTAGTCAATAGAATAATTATTCCCTCCCTTATCGTTTTACCTTCCTTTAGAATTTTTTTTTCTTCCTTTTTCTTTTATCCTCTCTCTTGTCACATATAACCATGTTAAGTTGTGACACGTACGCACGCGTTGTAAGGAATAGCAGCAAAACTTGAGGACAATCGATGGTTCATGATGGAAGAAGGGTATACATATTTTTTTTTAAAAATAACCCGTGGCCATTTGACCACTGGTCATTTTTAAAAGGGCGGAATGTTGTATACTAACCCTTCTTCCAAAATTGAGATTAATAATATTTGATGATATTTTTATATATTCTCTTTTTACTTGTTTTTTTAATGAATGAAACACACCAAAGCGCAGCAAACTGCAAAACACCAGGTGTTGTTAAGTAATGAACTGGAGGAGGGCTAGGATGGCAGAATTTGCAACCTTGCTTCAAGGAAAGATAAGGCCTGATGAACGGGCACATGTCACCCGTGCAGGCGGCAGAGACAGTGGGAGTGTCAGCCAGACATAGTTAAGGCAAAAAGCCCAACCATCCTGCATGGTTTTAAAGTAACGTCAAAATTCGAAATTCAACAACAGAGTAGGCTAAAGTATCGATCCTCGCGCTCGCTCAAATTGGAGACCAGGCTGCGAGCTACATCAATGAACCATTGCCCATTTGCTAATCCAATACTGAATGTTAATATTACTGAAGTCAAAACGAATTCTATGACCTCAGCACATGGGCAAATAATAGGGCAGTGTCGACTCAAAGGCAATGGAAGAAAGCAGAGGCGCCTTTGTCTAAATCACAACCACAGAAAGCCAGGAATCATCACTGATTGTGTGTTTAGGGATTCCGAGCTAGTTGGAACACGTGCACAGGGGAGGGAGCTGATTTAAACAACCCTGCACGTCTGAACGTGAGGGGGCCTTTGACCTGAAATTAAGAATAACACTCCCAGAGCAGAAGGTTGGATGGCCACAGTGAGACGAGAATAAGAGTGGTGTATATCTCTCAAGGAGGCAGACCCAGCTGAACAACAAGGCTGCGGGGGTCACCAGAAGTTCGCGTTCGCCTAGTTAAGACAAAAAGCTCAATTATTCTGTATTGCTATTAAAGTAACGTTAAAGTCGGAATTTAACAACAGGGTAGGCTAAAGTTATTGATATTCACACCCACTCCAATTAAACCAGGCCACAGGTTACGCCTACTGAACCATCACCATCATTAAGTCAATATGAAATGTTATTTCCATACTTTAATACTTTCTATACAACTCGACCCGAAGCATATGACAATCAGAACCTTCCTAAGTCAGAATTGAATCGCACCCAGACAGGAGCGAATAGTCGATATAAGGTTGAAGAGGGAGGGAAGGAAATTAAGAGCACGGCGAACTGCAAACGTAAGCAAAAAGCCGGGAACGACACCAGCCCAGCAACAGCGAGTCGGGCTTCGACAGGCCATAAAAGTAGAAATAATAACTCCCGGGGTCAGGGGACACAAGAAGAAGCAGGCAGACAAAAACCAGAACTGACTCCAAGGTTCAACCGCCCTCACATACAAGGAGTGACGGAAATTAATGAGGCCTTGAGTTAACGGCGTCAGCTGGACAGCAACAACCACGGCGAGCAGAGATAAGGTGGGGCAAAGACTGCGGGGCTATGGAATGCAACTTCGCGTCAGTAAAGCCCTGACAAACAAGTTAAGTTAAAGACATCACAATACATAATATCGTACATAACATCAATGTTAACGCTATTCACCGTAAACTATATTCCGCTTATATAACCATGCAGACACCAAGGAATACGAATTCCTAGGATCAAGAAACTTACCCCTTAACCTAAGATATCGGAAATAAATTAATAGTAATAAGCATATGCATGAAAAGACAAAAGTAAAACTTATGGAAAAGCCAGGATAACGGGATGAATCACCACCAGGTCGAATATAAATACATAATAAAAAAAAAACGATGTTAAACCCAGGGTCGGAGAGAAAGGGAGATCCCGGCCGTCTTTGTATCCCCGCAGCGCGGGATAGGAGTGTGTATACGCTCGGGGAAACACCTCCACTTGAGTCAAGCACCACGATGGGAAACGACAGACCTTGGGTTACATACAGAATCATAACTGTGAAATAGTAAGGGACAAATGTTAACTTAAAACTTTTTAACCATTTCTTTGTGCGCCGGGTCGGAGAGAGTGTTGCCCCTCCCTCCAGGTTGTGCAACACGAACAAAGACGCCTATGAGACGATTTGTAACGTCTGTGTTTTGGGTTCATGAAGAAGGCCAGACAAGAGATAATATTGCACCCAGACAGAGAGACGACTTCGAGGCAATTTGTAACATCTGATTGTTTGCTCGT
Organism: Lethenteron reissneri; assembly: GCF_015708825.2. NCBI lineage: Eukaryota > Metazoa > Chordata > Hyperoartia > Petromyzontiformes > Petromyzontidae > Lethenteron > Lethenteron reissneri. The sequence goes on from NC_083793.1 coordinate 10,989,730, forward strand.
GGGTTTTATGGAGGGAGTGTGACAACGGAATATACCGTGAGTGATGCACACAAGGACATACGGACGTACGGACACACACATGGACACACCTGCCTACGGACAGATCCTGACACAGCAAAAATCGAAAGAAGCCCCGCCTTGTGGGCGGGATCCAGGGGGATTTTTCGGCATAAAGGAAAGGTTCCTGAGCATTGGAAACTAGTGCGACCAGCGGGTCGGCTCACGTGGGGAGTGCGACCAGCGGGTCGACTCAGGAGCGAGTGCGACCAGCGGGTCGACTCAGGAGCGAGTGCGACCAGCGGGTCGACTCAGGAGCGAGGGCGACCAGCGGGTCGACCCAGGAGCGAGCTCGACCGGGAGGGTCGGCTCAGGAGCGAGCTGCGACCAGCGGGTCGGCTCGACTCATCTTCAGCTCGTCTGGGACTCAGCCGAGTTCGATCGGCTTACCAAAGCCGGCTCTCGGGGCTCGACTCAAGCGGCTCCCCATCTCCTCTGCAGGCGGGCAAGACCCGCTTGACAGCTCAACTCGGCCTGCGTGGGTCAACGTTTGCCGAGTCGGAGGTCTCTGCTGCCGCCGGAGTGGTGAGGGTCGCGGTTTGGCGACGAGGCTCCGTGCACACCCTGGTCGACGACAACACTGCACGCTGCGAGCGAGTTGTGGGCGCCACCTACCGACCGGGTTCCGAACTGCGACAGCGTATCAACGGGCATCCGAACCAGTTCACCACGGTGACAGGGGAGCGACTGATACGTATGACGCGCACCGCCCCCTCACCACACGACCACCAGGCGTCTGTTTGACATAAAGAATCGACTCCGAACACTGACTATTCAAGACAACTCTTACCACTCAAACACACTCGAACCCATAAGCCATCTGTGGCTGGGAAGGCATCACAACGAGACCGAGTGATGGCCATCCGTCGTTTATAAAAGTATTCGTAATTTTTATCTTTAATATTTAGTGGGCTGTACTCTTAATCGCATAAATTCCCAACAGATCCATCAATACGAACTGATTCTTGGCACCTCCTTCCGCCGAGCCACGCTCACGTGGGGAGTGGTGGCCCACCGGATCCTTATCAGGTGATCTGGTCCCCAATTAGTAAACTTGGTATAAGATAACGATCTTCGGAAAAGGAGCACCGTCGCAGGCCCTTACTCCGAGCCGTTCTGTTGTCAGATAACCTGCCGATGTATCTGTTGAGATTGGTGCCTTTAAGAATAATAACTGTTTTTGATTGTGTTTTTTTTATCGCCGTATAATCTTTCAAGTATCAGTCATAATCGCCGCACGTACTCGCATCCTCTACAGAATATTCAACTGTCCCGTGACCCAAGGTGCTAACAACGTGATAAGGGTTGCGTATGATCAATAAGGAGTGCGGTACTGCGTGAACAATATTGAGTATAATCATTCATTAACGTTAAGGTTTTCTTAGCATAGTATTTGCATATTTTAACGACTCTCTCTCTCACTAACAACCATCACGTTATGCGGGATCCATGTGCCGTTGTCAAGGTGAAATCAGACAATCGTTGATGATACTGTATTGATGCCGTGTTGACGTTCCGGGATTGAGAGTTCGCATACTATATCATAGTTAAGGTTGAATTAGTAATAAATTGATCAATACAGAAGTGGTTGTGTGATTCTTTCCTGAAATCTATGCATAAGATCTGCTTCTGCGTTGAGATCTGAACTTGGTGACCTTAATAAACACACTAATACATACTCAGTAAATGTTAAAGCGATAACGGGTTGAACCGGGGACCTAAAATATAACCACGAATACACACTCTGGGAATGTTAAAGCGAGAATGAGACGAACCTAGACAACGATGCCGAGTTAATCTAAGTTAATCTTGCATACTTACACCACACCTGCATAACTGCATACGATTAATTGCCTTATTCCGATCGATAACCCACCCTCATCACCGAGGCGAGGTCTGGTTATCATAACGACTTGCATTATCATAATTACACCCACTCGCATAATTAATACGATTACCTCTCGAATTGGCATAATTAAAATGTGCATAATTACATAAATTAACATATTTCCGGATAATTACACATTTGGCCAAATTTCATTTAATTATTATTATTTTCACTGAATATTCATAACCCACATATACAACATAATAATTTCACCCACGCACGCATACAACATAACAAATTTTGATAACCAACATATACAACATAATGGGTGGCGTCGTCCGGGATCTCTCGCAGACGGTTTATGCATGAATTCAGGAACGAATCACTGTTGTGTTAATCAAAGTGTTGTGAACTAACGTTGCCTTGTGATTGTAAACGGGGGTATACAAACAAAACGCGCTCTGAAGGGAAATACCAGAGTAGCAGAGTATAACAAAGACAGCTGGGCTGAGATTATTTGCTCGAGTTGAACTGACACATCCTGTGATACAATTGTTTATATGTGCTCTGAAGGGGAATTCTAGAGTAACTCACGACGCACATGAGATGTTAGAATTAAGATACACTCTTAAGTCTATTAACCACACTACATAATAGAGATGGCACAGGATCCACAACATTCTGAGTTTGACACACCAACGCATAACACTGATACAGAGTGGACCTCTGAGGAGGAGATGGAATCTATGGAAAAACAATATCGGGAATTTGTGTTAAAACGTACTGGACGGACTGCTAGCCAGCAGACGGAGCAGAGAGATATATGGGAGGGGAGCCATACAGAAGATGTTAAGGCCCATAGAAGGAAACTACTTAAGGACGTGATGAAATGTGGCAAAGCCAAACGTGACGTAAAAATTGCAGAAATAGCGAGGGTAGACTCGTATCTCCTCGCACAGACAGACAGAGAAAGATTATGGAATGAGGAAAAATTTGAAAGGGAGAGACAAGAGAAACTGTCCTTAATGGTGCAGGTAGAGCGTCTGCACGCCCTCGTGAGAGAGAAAGAATCCGCACTAAATGCACCAGTGAAACACCCAGACGTTGATATACAGAACACATACGGGAGTAACAATTTACCACACTCCGAGCCACGTGGACGTAGCCCAGGGCCAGATCTCACAATGAGTATGGCTACTATGCAAAGCAATTTTGATAAAGTAACACCCTCGCAAATCGAGGAGAGAGAAGAGGAAATAATAATACAAACGGGAAAACATGAGGCCGACCACCCCAACGTTAGAGAGAGACAAATAATTAACCCTAAGTCATCAGGATACACTGTAATGATAGAGCGGAAAAGGGCGGAGCTGGTGCAAGACGGGAAACATGACATAAACAGCACACCAGGCAGACGCACGCTACGCAAGTATGGCCGACATGATGCAGATGACAAAGACAGCTCACCAGAGAAACGCACCTCGCACAAACACGACCAACACGACACGGGTAACAGGAGCTCACCAGAGAGACGCACATCACACAAGCATGAGCCATGGGATAAGCAGAAATCACCGAGCCAAGTTGACCCACGTAACAGGTGCAAAAGGCACTACAAAAGTTATGTTAAGCAGAGCCACCGTGATGGTGACGGCTCATCTGACACTGACTCCTCTGACGATGACCAACACGACATGGGTAACAGAGAGAGCTCACCAGAGGGACGCATGACATGTAAAAATCACCCACGCAAAACCACCCGCACCACAGATGACAGAGACAGGAATCCCGATAACCATGAAGCACGAGACAAACATAAATACAACACCTCACCTAGCAGGCACCACACACGTAGTAGGCAGCATGAAGGTCAAGGACAAAAACACTCACCACATAGACACCGCTCAAGGAGATCACGCACACCAACCCACAAGCACGAATCACAAGACCCACATAAGGAAAACAAGAGACACAAGCAACGGGACAGATACGAATCCTCGGACAGAGGGAGATCACGACACAGACACGGGACACATGACAACAGTGATAGTGGAGACAAGGGTAGCTCAAGGGAGCACTCCTCAGGAACCGACACCACTGATGACGAACAACCCACTTTTAACAGTAAGACACTAAAACTAATGGACAAAGCACTCGTGAGAATTCCCTATTTCGATCCACATAACAAGAACAGGGATATACACACTCACATAGCTACAGTAGAACAGGAGGCTAAGATCCGGGGTCTGGGTAAATCAGCAGAAAAGGCATGTTTATTATCAAGGAGCCTCCATGAACCCGCCAGACCATGGGTAGCCTCCCTGCCAAATAGGGTGAAGAGTGACTTTAAACAATTGAGCCGAGCAGTAGTTAAGAGATTTGGGGAATACTCCACACTATCCGAAGGATTGAACGCGGCAAAGTTGATGACCCAGCGTGTAGACGAAGACCCACGAGATTATCTCCTACGCCTTAAGAAAGCATATTACGCAGGGGACGTGGACAATGCCCAGGGAGATAAGACAGTCTTAAAAGTGATGTTCTTCCAATCATTGAGACCTGAAATAGTGAGAATAGTAGGAATGATGTTGGACCCCGAGACTGCCTCCCTACGCCAGATTGAAAGCAAGGCCCACACGGCCTGGGTGAATGGACGGAAAACCACTGGCATAGCCAAAACCCACATCGTCACCAGAGATAAAGAATGCCTCGATCTGGAGGGAAGCGAATCTCCAAGGAATAATATTAGCGCCACACGGGGTGGACATGAATTCCCCCAGGAGAGGGCGCCTAACCCAATAGAATCAACACCCGTCCACAACACGCTGAATAACGTTCCACGTGGGGGGAGGAACGAGGCCAGAGGAACCTGGCACCCACAGCCGCCACCACCATGGAATGCAGAAGAGGGCGGAGGCTGGAATTATGGAGGAGGAAGAGCGAGTGACGGGCCATACCTACCCCGCGGAGGCCGACGCCCACCAAACCAGTTACCATATCGTCCCCCACTGCCGCCTCCACTAGCAATAGAGCATAGACCACCGTTAGCTAACAGGAATCGATATGCTCACCACATTAGGATGGAAAAAGAGTTCCTAGGGAGTATGAAGACTCCCATGCAAGTAGCGAAGGGAAGAATACCAACTATACCCACACAGGAGGAGGACACACCCAGCGCAAAGGTAGCCCAAGTGAACGTAGGGAAGACAAGAAGCCTCGAAGCAATCACCGAAGTGGTACCAGAGGGAAAAGGGTACCATCTGGGGGAATTGATTCCCGTAGGACCAGTCGGACGAGTCCACGTGGAAGTAATACTGCAAGACACCCTGACCAGCCAGGGCCTTTGTGATACTGGAGCAGAAATATCCATGATATCCAGAGAATTATTTGACGAACTCCAGACTGCCCTCCAGAGGAAGAATGAAACACTACAAATGATGCCAAGTAAACTTACCTACTCAGGATGTGAAGGGACCCACATGCGACCATTGGGCAAAGTTATGACGAAGTTGACGTTCAACAAAATCAACATGAACCATCCCCTATATGTCGTACGGAACCCCGGAAAAGAGCTGATCATTGGGATAGAACTACTGAATCGCCTGAAACCCATTATGAACCTTGAATCCCGACAAATTTGGGCACAGTCAATGCCGGAGCAACAAAGGGACTCAGAAGATGAAGACGTTATGAGAGACTCCACGGGAATCCAAGTGATAACACAAGAGCTCGACGACCTATCAACGACAATCAGGAACGAAGACGAGCTCCCAGCAGGAATTCGAATCACTCAGCTAATGACTAACAGACTGAGAGAAGACCGAAAGGAAGCCGACTTAGAGTCAGTATCACCAAATGACCGTCCCCTCATGGAGTATATACCGCCCCCTGGAGGCCAAACCGACGAACTGCAAACTGATGAAGGAGAACACAAGGGCAAGAGCGTATTACCCTCGGATGAAGCCAAGGCAACTCAACCGATAGTAACGCAAAAGGAACTTTCAACCGAGCCGCCCGAAACCACGAAGGCCTTGGACCCAGACCCAGGACAAGGAGTCTCCATAATAGAAGAACAAATCGAACAACAAATTGAAGCAGCAGACGCCCTCGAGAACGACACTCAACGAAATGAGCTTCGTCAACTGCTCCACAAATACCACTTCCTGTTCTCAGAAGACCCCTATGATTGCGGCAAAACCGGCCTACACGTGGTATCTATTCCCACACTGGAAGGAGCGCCAGCGGTATATGTGAAACAATACAAGATTCCACTGGCTGCCTACGAATCAATCCAAGAAACCTTGGAGAACCTACTCAAGAAGAATATAATTCGAGAATGCAACTCAACCTACAACTCACCGATTTGGCCTGTATTGAAACCCACAGGCAAGTGGCGACTCACCATCGACTATAGGCAACTCAACAAAACGGTTCCCCTATCTCGATGGCCAATGGCAGAAATCGACCAGAATCTCAACCAAATAAAAGGCGCAAAAATTCTCACCACCATGGATCTATCAAATGGCTTCTGGACCATGCCCGTGAAAGAAGCGGATCAATACAAGTTGGCATTTGCATTCAATGGAATACAGTATACTTGGAACCGATGTCCATTTGGATACTCAAATTCACCTGCGGACTTTAACATATTCCTACACAAGGCAATGGACGACGCAAAAGAGCGAGGTACCATCGTCTATGTCGACGATATACTGGTCAAGGACTCCTCATGGGAAGAACACCTCGAGAGCCTCCAGCATACCCTCGAGCAGTTAAAGGAAGCAGGCGCAAAGATTTCAATACAAAAAGGACAGTGGGCACGCAAAAGGGTGGACTACCTCGGGCTCCAGGTCGGCACTGAGGGAATGTTACCCCAAACCAAAAGACTTGAAGCCCTCCTCGCACTCAAATCGCCCACCACAGTCACGACCCTTCGGAGCTTCTTAGGGATTTGCAACTACCTTCGACAGTTCGTGGACGACTACGCAGGAATCGTTCGACCCTTAGTCAAACTACTGCAAAAAGACGAACCATGGGAGTGGGGACAGGAACAGGAAGCCGCAGAAAAAGAATTAAAACGACAGATCACAGAGGCATCCTGCCTAGCATACCCAGAGAAAGGGAAAGAATACTACCTGGAGACCGCATACTCAGATCATAGTATCAGCTCGGTACTGTACCAGAGACAGGAAGCAGAGAAACGAGTTATTGCCTATGCCAGCAAAGCCCTCCGGGGAGTGGAGATGAAGTTCTCCGAGTGTGAGAAGGCGATATTTGGAAACATCTGGGCCATACAACATTTTCGGAACTTGTTGAACGGAGAGAAGATCATCCTGGAAACGAATCATGAATCCTTGGCATACCTCAACAGTAAGAAGATTCGAGAGGGCCGCGTAACCAGCAGCCGAATAGCCAGCTGGGCACTGACACTCCAAGGCCTACCAATCACAGTGAAATACGCAAAAAACAAGAAAAGTCCAATGGCCCAAGGTCTTGCCGATTTACATGATTGTACCTTTGACAGCATAGAAACAGAGGACGAAAAGATACCTCCGGAGGACAACAGGTACCTGCCCTTCAGGAAGGAGACATGTGCCGACCTACCAGTGGTATACATCGATGGATGCTCCAAGATGAAGGAGAACAAGCTTCACGCGGGGTCAGGAGTCATTTGGGAAACTGGCCCACTCACAGGGATTCAAGAGGGATTTCAGCTGGGACCAAAGTCAAACCAGTATGCAGAGTTGGTCGGGGTACACATCGCTGTCCAAATGGCATCCGATAACCAAATACGAACCATGGAAGTTCCGATTCCAAGCCACGTCGCACTGGTCACAATACCAAGAGGAACATTCGTACGCATAGGGGACAAGGTATTATATAACCTAGACAAAAGCCTACACCAAGCGGAGGTAGAAATAGTAGACACATTCCGAGGCCACAAGTTTGAGATAAGCAGCACTCTGTCCAACTTGTTGAACAGTAAAGAATTCCATATGGTGAAATTATCCCTCAGCGAATCAGAGATTAACATAACAGATCTTACTTGGGCGACCGAAGAGGCTGGATATCAGCGAAATCAACAGATGGGGATGGGAATCACAGGGGCAACAGGGATGATCATACTAGTCCTGGCTATTCTAACCTTAACATACCATGTGGCCAAAATGAATGCCGAACTTAAAAGACTAATCGCAGGCACAAGCCACCTACCATTCAAGCCCAGGAACAGGGATAGAGCCAAGGCCTGATGATGCCACCCAAGAATAACCGTAGAAATTATCTTTTTAACGATATCTCCTATAACACGTAGTCAATAGAATAATTATTCCCTCCCTTATCGTTTTACCTTCCTTTAGAATTTTTTTTTCTTCCTTTTTCTTTTATCCTCTCTCTTGTCACATATAACCATGTTAAGTTGTGACACGTACGCACGCGTTGTAAGGAATAGCAGCAAAACTTGAGGACAATCGATGGTTCATGATGGAAGAAGGGTATACATATTTTTTTTTAAAAATAACCCGTGGCCATTTGACCACTGGTCATTTTTAAAAGGGCGGAATGTTGTATACTAACCCTTCTTCCAAAATTGAGATTAATAATATTTGATGATATTTTTATATATTCTCTTTTTACTTGTTTTTTTAATGAATGAAACACACCAAAGCGCAGCAAACTGCAAAACACCAGGTGTTGTTAAGTAATGAACTGGAGGAGGGCTAGGATGGCAGAATTTGCAACCTTGCTTCAAGGAAAGATAAGGCCTGATGAACGGGCACATGTCACCCGTGCAGGCGGCAGAGACAGTGGGAGTGTCAGCCAGACATAGTTAAGGCAAAAAGCCCAACCATCCTGCATGGTTTTAAAGTAACGTCAAAATTCGAAATTCAACAACAGAGTAGGCTAAAGTATCGATCCTCGCGCTCGCTCAAATTGGAGACCAGGCTGCGAGCTACATCAATGAACCATTGCCCATTTGCTAATCCAATACTGAATGTTAATATTACTGAAGTCAAAACGAATTCTATGACCTCAGCACATGGGCAAATAATAGGGCAGTGTCGACTCAAAGGCAATGGAAGAAAGCAGAGGCGCCTTTGTCTAAATCACAACCACAGAAAGCCAGGAATCATCACTGATTGTGTGTTTAGGGATTCCGAGCTAGTTGGAACACGTGCACAGGGGAGGGAGCTGATTTAAACAACCCTGCACGTCTGAACGTGAGGGGGCCTTTGACCTGAAATTAAGAATAACACTCCCAGAGCAGAAGGTTGGATGGCCACAGTGAGACGAGAATAAGAGTGGTGTATATCTCTCAAGGAGGCAGACCCAGCTGAACAACAAGGCTGCGGGGGTCACCAGAAGTTCGCGTTCGCCTAGTTAAGACAAAAAGCTCAATTATTCTGTATTGCTATTAAAGTAACGTTAAAGTCGGAATTTAACAACAGGGTAGGCTAAAGTTATTGATATTCACACCCACTCCAATTAAACCAGGCCACAGGTTACGCCTACTGAACCATCACCATCATTAAGTCAATATGAAATGTTATTTCCATACTTTAATACTTTCTATACAACTCGACCCGAAGCATATGACAATCAGAACCTTCCTAAGTCAGAATTGAATCGCACCCAGACAGGAGCGAATAGTCGATATAAGGTTGAAGAGGGAGGGAAGGAAATTAAGAGCACGGCGAACTGCAAACGTAAGCAAAAAGCCGGGAACGACACCAGCCCAGCAACAGCGAGTCGGGCTTCGACAGGCCATAAAAGTAGAAATAATAACTCCCGGGGTCAGGGGACACAAGAAGAAGCAGGCAGACAAAAACCAGAACTGACTCCAAGGTTCAACCGCCCTCACATACAAGGAGTGACGGAAATTAATGAGGCCTTGAGTTAACGGCGTCAGCTGGACAGCAACAACCACGGCGAGCAGAGATAAGGTGGGGCAAAGACTGCGGGGCTATGGAATGCAACTTCGCGTCAGTAAAGCCCTGACAAACAAGTTAAGTTAAAGACATCACAATACATAATATCGTACATAACATCAATGTTAACGCTATTCACCGTAAACTATATTCCGCTTATATAACCATGCAGACACCAAGGAATACGAATTCCTAGGATCAAGAAACTTACCCCTTAACCTAAGATATCGGAAATAAATTAATAGTAATAAGCATATGCATGAAAAGACAAAAGTAAAACTTATGGAAAAGCCAGGATAACGGGATGAATCACCACCAGGTCGAATATAAATACATAATAAAAAAAAAACGATGTTAAACCCAGGGTCGGAGAGAAAGGGAGATCCCGGCCGTCTTTGTATCCCCGCAGCGCGGGATAGGAGTGTGTATACGCTCGGGGAAACACCTCCACTTGAGTCAAGCACCACGATGGGAAACGACAGACCTTGGGTTACATACAGAATCATAACTGTGAAATAGTAAGGGACAAATGTTAACTTAAAACTTTTTAACCATTTCTTTGTGCGCCGGGTCGGAGAGAGTGTTGCCCCTCCCTCCAGGTTGTGCAACACGAACAAAGACGCCTATGAGACGATTTGTAACGTCTGTGTTTTGGGTTCATGAAGAAGGCCAGACAAGAGATAATATTGCACCCAGACAGAGAGACGACTTCGAGGCAATTTGTAACATCTGATTGTTTGCTCGTGGGTTTTATGGAGGGAGTGTGACAACGGAATATACCGTGAGTGATGCACACAAGGACATACGGACGTACGGACACACACATGGACACACCTGCCTACGGACAGATCCTGACACAGCAAAAATCGAAAGAAGCCCCGCCTTGTGGGCGGGATCCAGGGGGATTTTTCGGCATAAAGGAAAGGTTCCTGAGCATTGGAAACTAGTGCGACCAGCGGGTCGGCTCACGTGGGGAGTGCGACCAGCGGGTCGACTCAGGAGCGAGTGCGACCAGCGGGTCGACTCAGGAGCGAGTGCGACCAGCGGGTCGACTCAGGAGCGAGGGCGACCAGCGGGTCGACCCAGGAGCGAGCTCGACCGGGAGGGTCGGCTCAGGAGCGAGCTGCGACCAGCGGGTCGGCTCGACTCATCTTCAGCTCGTCTGGGACTCAGCCGAGTTCGATCGGCTTACCAAAGCCGGCTCTCGGGGCTCGACTCAAGCGGCTCCCCATCTCCTCTGCAGGCGGGCAAGACCCGCTTGACAGCTCAACTCGGCCTGCGTGGGTCAACGTTTGCCGAGTCGGAGGTCTCTGCTGCCGCCGGAGTGGTGAGGGTCGCGGTTTGGCGACGAGGCTCCGTGCACACCCTGGTCGACGACAACACTGCACGCTGCGAGCGAGTTGTGGGCGCCACCTACCGACCGGGTTCCGAACTGCGACAGCGTATCAACGGGCATCCGAACCAGTTCACCACGGTGACAGGGGAGCGACTGATACGTATGACGCGCACCGCCCCCTCACCACACGACCACCAGGCGTCTGTTTGACATAAAGAATCGACTCCGAACACTGACTATTCAAGACAACTCTTACCACTCAAACACACTCGAACCCATAAGCCATCTGTGGCTGGGAAGGCATCACAACGAGACCGAGTGATGGCCATCCGTCGTTTATAAAAGTATTCGTAATTTTTATCTTTAATATTTAGTGGGCTGTACTCTTAATCGCATAAATTCCCAACAGATCCATCAATACGAACTGATTCTTGGCACCTCCTTCCGCCGAGCCACGCTCACGTGGGGAGTGGTGGCCCACCGGATCCTTATCAGGTGATCTGGTCCCCAATTAGTAAACTTGGTATAAGATAACGATCTTCGGAAAAGGAGCACCGTCGCAGGCCCTTACTCCGAGCCGTTCTGTTGTCAGATAACCTGCCGATGTATCTGTTGAGATTGGTGCCTTTAAGAATAATAACTGTTTTTGATTGTGTTTTTTTTATCGCCGTATAATCTTTCAAGTATCAGTCATAATCGCCGCACGTACTCGCATCCTCTACAGAATATTCAACTGTCCCGTGACCCAAGGTGCTAACAACGTGATAAGGGTTGCGTATGATCAATAAGGAGTGCGGTACTGCGTGAACAATATTGAGTATAATCATTCATTAACGTTAAGGTTTTCTTAGCATAGTATTTGCATATTTTAACGACTCTCTCTCTCACTAACAACCATCGCGTTATGCGGGATCCATGTGCCGTTGTCAAGGTGAAATCAGACAATCGTTGATGATACTGTATTGATGCCGTGTTGACGTTCCGGGATTGAGAGTTCGCATACTATATCATAGTTAAGGTTGAATTAGTAATAAATTGATCAATACAGAAGTGGTTGTGTGATTCTTTCCTGAAATCTATGCATAAGATCTGCTTCTGCGTTGAGATCTGAACTTGGTGACCTTAATAAACACACTAATACATACTCAGTAAATGTTAAAGCGATAACGGGGTGAACCGGGGACCTAAAATATAACCACGAATACACACTCTGGGAATGTTAAAGCGAGAATGAGACGAACCTAGACAACGATGCCGAGTTAATCTAAGTTAATCTTGCATACTTACACCACACCTGCATAACTGCATACGATTAATTGCCTTATTCCGATCGATAACCCACCCTCATCACCGAGGCGGGGTCTGGTTATCATAACGACTTGCATTATCATAATTACACCCACTCGCATAATTAATACGATTACCTCTCGAATTGGCATAATTAAAATGTGCATAATTACATAAATTAACATATTTCCGGATAATTACACATTTGGCCAAATTTCATTTAATTATTATTATTTTCACTGAATATTCATAACCCACATATACAACATAATAATTTCACCCACGCACGCATACAACATAACAAATTTTGATAACCAACATATACAACACAAGTCACGCCTCGTGTGTTTTGACAACATGCAGTGTGACCTGGGGACAGCAAGGTCACACTCTGTGTGTCGCAGCAACCTCCCATGTTATCGCTGGCAGCATGTGTGTATGTGGGTAGAGGTGGCGAAGGGGTTAGCGCACTGCACTACGGACCCAGCAAACTGAGTTCACATCCCAGCCATGGCTGTCATGAGCCGGCGAGCGATATCCGAACCAGTCTTGGGTCTCCTCTAGGTCGACCCAGCCTTAAATGAGCACATGGTGCAGTGAGTGAACATCAGCATTGGGGAGACTAAGGCAGCCAGGCGTGGTGATAGTTAGTACTTATGGCACTTGCCCCATCAGTCTATTAAAGGTTATATGGGGATCTTTGTGTTGTAAGTTAACTTTGTGAGTTGGGATTGTGTTGTGACTGGTGTAATCGTGTGTGTTCGTACAGACCGCCAGGTGGAGAAAGAGGGGCTCTCTGAATTTGTCTCCCGCAAGCGAGAGATGTTCCTTGTGCAGGTAACGGGGTTCAATGGCCAACGTGCCGCTGCTAGACTTCTCGCTCACACACACAAACGAGACTGTCTCGCTCCGGCCCGTTTTCTGGTACTATTCCGACTATTCCTGAACCCAACAAGATGTACGTATGTGCACACATGCATTGAAATCCTACGCAAAAGAGCTTTATAGCTCATCGGATTCCTCCAGTAAATACACGATTCAATGTCTGTACCCTGAATGCGAAAATCGATTTTAATTAATAAATCTCGCTGAATCGTCCTGCGCATGCTGTGCGTGCCATGCACAGTACGGCCTGAGCGTGAAGCGCGAGGAGATGCGCGCCCTGGAGCAGCAGGGAGCGCGCGAGGAGCGAGCGCTCGAGCAAGCGGAGCGCTTTCTGGAGGACGACGCGGCCATGTTCGATGAGTTCCTCAAGCAGAACGATCGCAGCGCCGTGGAGGCCATCAGGGTGTGAGCGTTCGCACCGCATCGGCACTGCACTTGCGCAGCACCCGGTACCGCACCGGTACCGCACTGGTACCGCATTGGCACCAGTACCGTACTGGCACCGTACTGGTACCACACTGGGACTTTACCGGCACCGTACTGACGCGGCACCGTGCTGATACCACACCGACACTGACTGGCACCATACTGGTACCGTACCGGCGCAGCATTGGCGCAGAACCGACGCAGGCCCGACAACGCACCGGCACCACACCATTTCCATGGTAATACTATGGCAGCATTGCAATGCAAATCAAGACACAATCACCACACGATTACTACAACATCATCACACCATTGCCACAGTATTATCACACCATTATCACACCAACGCTGCACCAGTACCACACCATCAGCACACAACTACCACACCAGCACCGCACCATTATTTCACCAGTACCACACTGCGCAAGAACCATCATTGCACAATCTCCACACCAGTGCCTGACCAATACCACATTTCCACCACGTTACCTGCTAGACTCACCTGCAGCATTGCCCAGCGTGACTCAACAAGTCCCACGTCGGGGTGGCTGATGTGCCACGTGGTTTGTGTGCGTGCTCGTTGGCGCGCCGTGCTCCAGAGCGGAGATGGAGATGAAGGCGCGGATGGAGCAGGTGGCTGAGATTAAGAAGCTGACGGCCCAGATCGTGTCCGCCAAGAGGTGAGGCCTGTGTTCCGCTCTGCAGGCCGCTTGGCAGCGACATCATATTCGGCCAGGGGTGGGCAACGTACGGCTCTGTGGCCTCGTTTCCCATGGCCCACGGCTTCATTTAACACGGCCCGCACCATCATTTCATATGGCCTGTGGCTTCATTTCACACAGCCCACAACTTCGTTTTTGTTACGTGGCCCATGGTCTCTTGAGTCTTACCAAGAGCTTAATTTCAGCCGGGTGTCTCCGTGTCAGTGAAATCGGAAAATATTTCCGCACATGGCACACTACATCAAGTATACCTCTCGTCATGGCTGGCTGCTCATCACGTGCCACCTACTCCAACCAACCAGCGGCATCAAAATTACTCGGTGAGAATATTAGGCCATTACCTATCGCTTCGAGACTATCACTTAGATATGGCCTGCAATGATAATAATTCATCACTGCCAGCATCAGAGCCACACAAATTGGGTACTGGAGGGGAATATTTCCAAATTGCCAGTACTGTTTCTAATTTGAACAAACTCAGTCACTTATATCACTGCAGGTGCCTCTTTGCAGAGAGCGATGGCTGAGGTGTGTGTGCTCCTGTGCGGGCGCGTGGCTGATTCGCGCTTCGTGCTGCATTGTTCAGTGAGATCGCACGGCAGGAGGATCTGCTGCAGGAGTACCGATTGTATAAGCGCTTCCTGGAGGGGCTGGCGCCACCGGAGTGGCACCAGCGGCGGCGCGAGCGCAAGCGGGCGGCACGAGCGATCGCAGCACCCGGGGAGGGAGCAGTGGAAACGGAGGGAACCTCCCCATGCAGTGAGACACGGCAAATAGGACTGCCGCCCATCCTGAGCTCTCACGCTAAGCCCCCCTGTTCTATGACCTGCACGTGTGTGCCTCTCACTATTTCAGCATTCGTGTTCGCAGGAAAGCCCAGCGGATTCTAAAGATTGTTCTGCTGGAGGGTTGTGCTACATTGTAATGTTTTGCCAATTTCGTTTTTAAGAGAGTTGGGATTCACGTGGGAGGAAATCGGAGTTCCAGTTTAAAATCCAGAATGTTTGTGGGGATAATGCTGAAGAGTTTGCACAGACAATAACAACAGCCCTAATTTCAATTATATAGCATCTAAATACAACCACATTTCAATATAATCAACGATTTTTGGGTTTAGATCGCGTTTATTTATAAATGTGTCGTAACCCTCCACCACCCGACACGGCCAATCAGTAAAAAATGTGTCACGTTGACAAAGACAAATAGTTCACTGCTTTAGCCCACCGGTGTGTTGAAGCAACAACATTCACATCCTCAGGGAGGTGGGGTCCGGGGTGATTCACCAATCATTCTCAGAGACAGCCAAGGTAGCACTGACACATTCCATTCCAGGGCAGCCCCGGCGACAAACCAAGAAAGGAGGCATGGGGAGCAAGAACGCAGAGGAATGGTCAGGCAAGGGTCAGGGGGAAGTGTGTGTCAGTTCAGTCAAGCTATGGGGAGCAATGAAAACAAATTAGGTGGTGTAAAAGCCCGTAAAACAAAGAGGCAGAGGGGATACTTGGGGAAGGTTTGTGTCGGACAGCAGCAACATCACCAATATACAGCCACGTCCACCCAAGTGGAGGTCAGGAGAGAGGCACAGCTCTCAGGCGGCCAACCTACCCGCCACCACCAGACGGGGGTTCACAAACCCAACTTCTGTCGTGCCAACTCCTGGCCACCTGCTCTAAATCGCAGTGGTGATGGTGCACCACTATGGCCAATTCAACATTTACCATTGTGGGTGCACTACAATGATGTGTGTGTATGATCGCTGGTGATTGCATCACGGGGGTGATTGTGCGTGCAATTCCTGCAGAGCCAGAGAACAGCAAAGGAGACGGAGGCAGCTCCAACGCATCCCAGGACAACTCTGACGACAGTGAGGGGGTGAGTGAGGCGTCTGCATCACTTGCAAAGTCAATGGTTAGATCACCACTCACACTGATCATTTCACTCAGTCGTTCACTGAACAGATCACTGAATAGATATCCGACAAGTTAAATGGTTCGTTTATTTATTAGTCCACTAAACTGATCACCGATTAGTTCTCTGCAGGTTAAAGGTACTGAGTGTTCCGGTTTGGCCAGAACAGTCCTGGTGTTAAAAGTATTTTCCTGAAATGTTCTGGCCTGAAATGTTCTGGCCTCATGCTCGACTCATGATACAGGCAAACGGTGGAGCTACCTGAGTGGTGGATGGCGCTACCTGAGCAGTGAATGGGGCTACCGGAGTAGTGGGCAGGTTTACCTGTGGAGTGGGTCGGGCTCTCTGAGTAGTGGGTGGGGCTACTTGAGTTAGTGGGAAGGGCTACCCAGGTAGTGGGCGGTGCTACCTGAGTAGTAGGCGGGACTTCCTGACGAGTGGGCAGGGAGTGAGTGGGGCTACATGTGCAGTGGGCGGGGCTATCAGAGGAGTGGGCAGGGCCTATGAGCGAATCAGAAACTGCCAACCCCGTCATTGTGTGGAAGGGGCTCGTGATTGGGTGTTGCTATGTAAAAGTGCGTAGGGCTGTCATCTCTCCATATGCCCCAGTTTAGCCTCCCCTGAATGCACGTGCCATTGTTTCACTTCCATACTAATCATGGATGCTGGCACGGTGTAATGGTGAGCAATTTACTTTTCTTGAGGTTACCGGTTCACTCTTGCGGTGCAGCTGTTGAAAACACCCCACACCTCTGTCCTCCCACCATTATAAATGGCTACACCACAGGTATTGTGTGGTTGAAGAGTAGGCCAAATACCCTTTAGAAGGGGCTATCTAAATGTCCCTCTAGTGGAGGCCCTGCCACCAGCAGTGGCATGAGTAGGCAATTTCAGGGCTGCTCATTTACCTTTATCGTCCAATTCAGTCTTGGAGAATCGTCATGAGCTGGATTGCTCCTCCGCTCGCCGGGCCATTTTGCGGCCTGGCGAGATGTTAACTCCCTTGCCTGGTATACAGGAGGTTGTGGGTTCGATCCCGACCCTGACACCTGCTGTATATTTGGAGATTGCATGTTCTGCCCGTGGTCGTGTGGATTTTTCTCCAGGTCCTCCGGTTTTTCGCTCCACATTTAGAAGCGTGTTTTAAAGCATTTGGCTGCTAGAAATGTCCACGTGATAAGCCACTTCATTGTGCTATCATTAGTGGCCAGGTCGCTTTATGAAAAATAACTAAATAGCTCAGAGGGGCCTTACCTGGTGGTGAAAAATATATCTAAATGTGGATGCCGTTGCTCACCCAGGAGTTTGAGCTGCCGCTCAGCAGCCCCCAGGAGCTGCTGGACCTGTTCACGGAGTTGGAGGAGCAGAACCTCTCCCTGATCCAGAACTCCCAGGACATGGAGCAGTCCCTGGAGGAAGCACGCCAGAACATCGCCAGCACGAACCAGCGACTGTGAGTTCAGATGCTTGCATACAGTACCGAGTACTCGTTTAAGGCTGAGTTGACCCAGGGGAGGTCCAGGACGGGATCGCATAACACATGCCACTCATGTTCTGCATCATGGTCGAGAATGAGAACGTGGCCACTCGGATAGGAGCTGAATTCACGCAAGAAAATATGCAAACTTCTGCACAAAGCACCGACAAATATCCCCCATATAGCTTACATAGACTGCTGGGACAAGTTAAATTAGTTTGCACCTACTGAGGCTGGAACGATGCACAAGTAAGTGGTGTGGCCATTGTTTACACTTCACCAGGTACTTGTTTCAGGTTGACTTGACCTTGAAAGGCCCAAGACCTGTTCAAATATTGACGAGGTTTGATATTCTTTGGGTCTTTCGGTGAAGTCACGTAGATAGGTTAAAAGAAAATAACAAAAAACTACGACGTTTCGATCGCAACATGAGCAGTCATCATCAGGAAAAGGGGGTTAGCTTCTAAAGGTAAACTGTTTATAAAGGTTTGAAATGGGTGTAACCCAAATGTCAGCAGCTAATGTTAATGTAAGTGGTTGGCAGCAACCACGACCGTGGTTGGTTTTCCACCAATCAAAGGGCTGCCAGGTGAAAATTAGCATGTTAATGTAAAATCGGTGAGCAGCCTCCATGGCGCGTGTGCTGAGGTGGCTATGTTCATGTGAGAGATTAACATGTTAATGTGAGAGATTAACATGTTAATGGGAGAGATTAACATGTTAATGGGAGATTGCAGAGCAACAACCTCTAAAGTGGCGCGCGAAGTAGCTGTGTTAGTGTGCACCTGTTAATGAACAACTAACATCAGAAAGTGCTAGGATCGGAACATCATAGCCATGCTCTTTGGTTCTTTTGTCACGTAGGTATAAAATAAAATAAATCACGACGTTTCGGACGCAACACAAGCGTCCGTCATCAGGTGGGAAAGCATGGTCTGCTTCTGAGGCAGACTGTTTTAAAAGGTTTGAAATGGGTGTAGCTCAAGGGTTATAAAGAAGTGGCCGGGGCTAGTGATGTTAATGTGATAAATTAGCATGTAACATCGCCAGTTATAACTTAAACTGGTTGATAATGTCCTTCCAATGATTGCTCAATTTGTACCCATCTTCTCGGTTGGAATTGTGTCTGCGTCTTGTTTTATAGATGGCTTCATGAACGAATCTTTGTTGATAGCCAGTGGGTTTGCAAAGTACCTTCATCTTAGAGAAATCAATTTCATGTGAGCCCACCGCATTAAAACAATGATCAGCCACGGCCGTGGTATTGGTCCTACCGTGTTTCAGATCTGCCTTATGTTCACGAACACGGTCCGAGACATGTCGCTTAGTTTCCCCAATGTAACTACTGCCGCAGACACAGCTTAGTTTGTAGATGCCGAGGTATTGCATGTCAGGGATCACATCCTTCACATCCCAAGTTCGATTCCCGCTCACGACCAACACCAGTGCAACCACACACCACCATAGGACCACACACCACAAAATACAATCCCACACCACTACATACAACCACACAACACTACAATCATCCAACACCACGTACAACTACACACCACTACGTATGATCACACAGTACTGTGAATCAGTCCTGGGTCTCTCCTAGGCTGACTCAGCCTCAAATGAGTGTCTGATGCTATGTGGAAATCATCACCACTTGTAAGACAAATGCGGCCAGGCATGGTGTTGGCGACCCACCCCCTCGTGTACCGTGTCGGGCTTTTATGTATGTAGAACTTCTTTCGCCCTGTACGTAGCCAACCATGATAATCAGAGGTGCGGCCTTCATAGGTGCTCGCTAACAGCGCTTGCCCCAACAGTCTGCTAAGGCTATACGGGGGATGTTTGTCTTTGTGTGGTCACGCTCGACGTTACAGGAACAAAGAGACAGAGGCCCTCGATGTCCAAGTGCAGGAGCTGCGTGCCGCCATCACTCACGAGGAGGAGAGGGCGTCCGACCTGGAGCTCCAGGCCAACGTGTTCTCGCTCGGCGAGCTCCGCCAGGAAGAGCAGGTGGGAAGCCCCGACCGCTGGTCCAAGCCCTCGCTCACCGTCACCACGCATCCTATCCCACCCAACTCACTCTCCTCGCACCCCCACCATCGCCAACTACTCCCGTGGCCCTGTGTGATGGTCGCCATGTCTCCTAGTATCTGTGTGTCCCTGTCTCCGTGTACATGTTCCTTTTTTCTAAGTGTTTTGGTCTCTGTATGTTCTTGTGTCGAAGTTTCCTGGCGTCTGTGTGTCCTGGTCTCCATTTGTCCTGGTGTCAAAGTGTCTTGGTCTTTATATGTTTGTGTGTCGAAGTGACCAAGTCTCTGTATGTTATTGTGTCTAAGTGTCCCGACCTCTTTGTTTCCTGACTGCTGTGCATCTTTGGTGTCTAAGCGTCCTGGTCTCCATGAATCCCAGTGTTTAAGCGTCCTGGTCTCCGTGTGTTACGGTGTCTCCTTGCTTCCTTCTCTTTATGGTGTCCTCGTGTCCGTATGTGCTGCCCTCCGTCCGCGCGCCCCGCAATCCACGCATTGTCGTCCTCTCTGCTCGCGCCCTCCGCTTCGACCGCCGCAGGAGCAAATGCTAGAGGCACTCAGCGCCAAGGTGTGCGCCGTGTACCGGGCATGTGTGGGCACCAGCGAGGGGAATCTGGGAACACTGCAGATGCTCACGAGCGTGGAGAACCGCCTCGAGGAGCTGCTGGTGGAGCTGGAGGGGATGCCCCCGGAGCGGGTGCACAGTGCCGAGCGCGCCAAGCACAAGGAGCGACGCTTGCGGTGAGACTCTACTCCTACTGTTACTGTTTTACCAGGTAAGGCCCCACTGAGCTATGTAGGTCTTATTTAGAAGTGACCTGGCCACAAATTATAGCTTAACGAGATGGCTCATCATGCAGAAATTTACCGCAGCCAAATACTCTAAACGCACCTTTCTAAGTATTGAAGGAAAAACCGGAGAGCCGGAGAAAAATCCAGACGATCACGGGGAGAACATGCAAACTCCAAATATACAGCAGGCGTCAGGGTAGAGATCGAACCCACGACCTCCTGCACACCAGGCGAGGTAGTTAACATCCCCCACCGCGGTGCCCTTCCTCTCTTCCTCCTCCTCCTTTCCCTTCCGGCTGCCGATGCATGCTACGTACGTAGCACCAGGCCATCTGATTATTAATGTAATCGCTCACGCTCTCAATTATCGGTTCAATTACGTTATTTGTGATCGTGTACGACAGTGTGTATGATCACACATGGTGGCGTGTGATCATATGGAGTGGTGTGTGGTTGTACATGGTGTTATGTGATTGTAATGTTATGTGGTTGTATCTGGTGATGTGGAGTTGGTGCATCTACTAGTCATCTCAGTCAGTCAACCCATAGCACCTGTATCTGTCCCGTGGCCTCCTTTCAGTGAGCTTTCAATACTTAACGTAGCCTCAAAGTTCACCTGGCCTGGCACAAGTGCCGTGGTGACGTCATCGCTACTTAGTGGTGAATGGTGGCTGTTGTTGTTGTTGTTGGTGGTATGTGGTTGCAGTATGCGGGAGGAGAAGGCCCGGCAGCAGAAGCAGCACCAGGAGGAGCGACTGCGCCGGGCGTTGGAGAGAGCGCAGGCTGAGATCACGCATCGGGTACCGCGCTGACACCGAAGAAACACACCACACTCACCGCATACACACCACACACATGCCGCACTCACACCGCACTCACACCACACAGACACATCGCACTCACCAGACTCACACCGCATACACCCCACACACATGCCGCACTCATACTGCACACACCGCACTCACAACACACACACATTGCACTCACCGCACTCACACCAGATACCACGTGGACATCACACTCATCACACTCACACCACACTCACCACGCACACACCACACTCACCGCATACACATCACATACAAATCGCCACTCACACCGCACACACACTGCCGCACACACTGAACTACCACATACACACGCTCACAAACTCCAGTATCATACTGTAGGGGTGTCAGGGGAAGGATTCCCACCAATAGGAGGGTTATTATCACGCGTACACACACCCCGCTTGAACACGCACGTGCACACAAACGGTTACACTCGTCTACGAGAGAAATGGATTCTTGGTCACCGGACACCTGCAGCACGTTGGTGATAACACTTGATGAATAGAACAAAAATGTAAAACATCTGAAATATCACCTCCCAGCCTCCATCTCCCCACCCCTAACCTCGTTGCATCATTGTAGGCTGCCTATGCTACATATGTACACAATCGCACAAGTTGTTCCGGTAACCACTGTGGCTGCCAATGTACGGCAGTACGATAATGCATCGTACGATATAAGAACCACAATAACACATTGTCCATTTTGCTACGTATCGTTGTAATTTTTTGACAACCACCTACCCATCAACCAAGACCTCCACAATATTCCTCGCTGCTGACTCAAGTCCCGATCCCCTATCTGAGATCACACTGTCACCATCCTAAAATCCGTAAAAACCCTTGCGAACAGAGTGGCACAAAGCGGACGTCCAGAATAAACACCTCATTCGAGAACCAAACATCGCACACCTCCTGGCTTTGACATTGCTCCTCCTTGATAGACACCGGTGGTGTCACCATCAACCGCATCAGAACATCACCACCAGGCCGACGCACACAGCTCCTTCATGGGTGGAAATTTAAAGACAAGCCACAGTCATGCTGTTGTGGCCATGCAACATAGAGTAAACTACTGGAGTCTGCACTCCTTCCACGGAGGAGGTGGAATAGCAAAACTACACAAACTCTCTCTGCTGAGCCATCTCATGGTTCGTAGACCTCAACATTGGCATTTAATTCCTGAACCCATTGCCATCATGCACACGCACAGTTCAGAATATCGTCATATCGTTGTCCATTCATTTCTCATTTCCTGATAAAATATTTAGGAAATAGTAATGATTAAAGTTAACAATATTAAAGTTCTATTAATATAGTTATTGCATTACACTTTTAAACTCCTTTTTTGTTTTCTTTAACGAGTAACTGATGGGATGGCGATGTTGTGACATTATCGCGTTCTAACAGCACGTGTGTGTTATAAGCATGATATCGATTTCAAAGTTACAATGATTAGAAGACTCGCGTCAGGGTTATGGTGAGTGAGCTGAGGTCAAATTACTTTTAATCACTTTTTATTTCTATTCAAATTCCATCACAGGACAAAAAAAAAGCAGACGATAACATTGTGATATACAATTACCAAGCTGCGGGAAACAGGGCATCGCGCGGTGACCATCACAGCGTGAAACTCGATAGCGCGCATTATCTGTCATGTCAAAACGATATCGCGGGAACGCCGGCGATCGGCGACCCCGCGTGCGCTGGCGTTCACAGACGGGGCGCCGGCTGGTGTTCCGCTCGGAGCCTCCCGTGCGCCGCACCCACAAGGAGCGCGGTCAGGAGAGCAGCGAGAGGGAGCAGGAGGAGGCCCTCTATTTCTTCAGCTGAAGATTCACGACGACACGTCAGCTCGCGTGCAGGTGACGGGAGAACTCTCACGTCGCGCGATCGCGAGAGGTTTGAAGGAGGCCTTCATCCAGCATCGGATTGACCGCTACTGGTGATGATGATGAATCTTCTAGCCTGGTGCAGTCGTGCGACCGTCCTACACAACGCCGCCTGTGCGCCGCATGTGGTTGGCTGTGTCATCAGCCCCATAGTGGGAGGGTGGGGAGTTGTAAAGGGCTGAAACCCTCCCCCTGGTGAAGCATCGGGCCCCCCTCCTGAATTAATATCGTCATCATCATTCCATTCCTTTGTATTGAAGTGTCCCAATGCGACCTCGTGTGTTTTGTTCTCATTCAGAAGTTATTCTCTACATACATGGACTCCACTTATACATATTAATGACTTAGTTTAACACGTAGACTTTCACGACCAATATCATCCATAAGAGTTTTTTTTTGGGTTAGATCGCGTAAATATATAAATGCGTCGTTAAAACCCGCCACCACCCGACACAGCCAACTAGTAAGGGTTGTCACGCAAACAGAACGTGCCAATTCGTCACTAGTACAGCACACCCGGTGTGTTGGAGAGCCAAGCCACAACATTTCAAAACGAGTACGACGTTTCGCCAGTAATTACTGGTGACGTAATATTTTTTTTTATCTCCGCAAGGAACTACTGGTGACGTAATTATTGGCGAAACGTCGTACTCAGTTTGTAAATGTTGTGGCTTGGCTCTCCAACACAGCCGGTGTGCTGTACTAGTGACGAATTGGCACGTTCTGTTTACGTGACAACCCTTACTAGTTGGCTTTGTCGGGTGGTGGCGGGTTTTAACGACACATTTATATATTTACGTGATCTAACCCAGAAACCTCTATTATGGATGTTTACGACTTGTCAGGGGCTTATAATTTGCATGAACTTATAGCAATATGGGAGTTAAGATGAGTTGCATAACTCTGCCTGAAGTACTTGTGAATTCAAACACGTTGTTGCGTTTGATTCCTTGCAGAGATAAAAAAAAAAGATTGTCATCGTCAAGTCAAAATATGTTCATAACCACTTAAAATGTGCCTGTGTGCATCTGCTTCATCGCCGTGCATAAGTATACAACTCACCCATAGGTGTGTGCCAGAATACCACTGCATAGTTTTACGCGGTTCTGTCAAGCTATCGCGTTGGACTGCTTGTTGTTGGGTATGATGTCCGACGTTTCGTTGCACGTGCCAGAAACTTTTGAATCAATGCAGATCCAACAGCAGAGGGCAAGCGACTGCATACATAACACCTTAGCCTTCAATTCATTTTCTGAAGGTCTCAGCACGTGGTTTGAAACATAGGACTTCAAGATACAACCCGAAAAACACATCAAAGAGCTGCCGTGTTTGAAATAGCTTGCCCTCTGCTGGTACATCGCCCTTCCAAACGACAGCAAAATTCACGGTAGAATTAGAGATGATTTCACGATACAACCCGAGTAGAATGCACGGCTAGACACAAGCAAAAATGTTGTTGCTCTGTCCGTTCAGCGTTTTCACATTTGTCAAAAGTGTGTTTAACGTTGACTGTGCAGCCCTCCAACCTCGCCCCCCCCCCCCCCCCGTTTTTACAGGACTGCTGCTGCTGTGTGTGTCCATCAACCCACGCGCGCTTGCTTACTCATGCAAAGCTGCCTGCGTGCCCTATAAGGCGGCGGTGTTGACTGTGTACTGGTAGCGAGCAAAATAAAATTAATCCGTAAAAACAAAGTTTTTCACTATAAATCCTTTATATGCGTGGCATCGGTTTTATTTTATTATTCATTTCTGTTTTTCTTGAGTAAGAGTTTCATTTTTATCACATTGGTATTTTAAATTAAATATAAAAAAAAAATTCCTAAAAAGTGGAAAATTTTGGAAATGTTTTTCCACGAAAATAAATTGTCACGCACAACGAGTCTGTGTGCAAAATGTCAGCTCGATTGGATCACGGGAAGTGGGTTAAAAAACGACCGAAATATTTGCACGGTCGTAAGCGCGCAAGCAAGCAAGCAAGTGAACTTAATATAAAGGATAAAAAAAAGCGTCTCTATCGACACCACCTTTTGATATCTTGAATGTTGCTTTTGAAAGGAAAAGTGATGATGTGTGCCAAGTCCTCATCATCACCATCCACTCTGGGTTCTACACGGGTGGTAGGTTAAATCATGGCTTGAAGCAGTCCTCACGCGTGAGAATACCCGTCGAAATTTCCCAAACCACTTTGGCGATGCGGATTTGAGATTAATCTCACGCTGGCAGAAGTCGGTCATTATCCTGGATCTGGACGCATTGGCGGTACTACACCAGTGCAGCAAAAACACACCGGTCCTCATAAAACCGTCTACAAACAAAATTTGAGCTGACGTTCGTCTTCCGACTGCTTCGACATCGCGGAAACTGATTTTGACTCGCACCACCCCGCAAGAATTTCTGACCGGGGTTGCGAATCGCGGGTAAATAACTAAACAATGCGTTAATTTGCCTTTTCTTTGTTATACCGCATACCGCCGGATATGCAAAACAATACACGGTTCACGTGCACGAGGAAGAGCAAGGATGACATGGATAGATAACATCAAAGCATGGACGAGGCTCACGCTGGAACAGGCAATGAGGAGGAGAAGCAGAAGACAGAAGTCAGTGGCGAAGGATAGCCCACGGTGCGGATAACCCTCGGATCGAAGTGGGCTGAACACAAGACTACTTCCGATGTACTGCCAATACGTTCATTTAAGCAGAAGATGAAATCAATCCGAGACACATGAAACAATGCCTCTGTTGACAAGACCATTAACAAAAGTTGTGTTTTTCTTACATACCATTAGCCACACGGCCCTCGGGGAGCGTGTAATTTTAGCAGCGTTGTTTCGACACAAGCGAATTCCGGACTGGTTTTGACATTGGGCGTCTCCACAGCCGTCAGCCTTGCTTGCAAGGGCCACTTCGAAGAGAAATTCACGTGAATCGAGATAAGGATGCCAGAAATTAAACATAGTTGAGCCTGGGTAGTGCTTGGATGGGCGACTAGCGTGTGCAAACAGGTTGTCGCAGGGTTTGCGGGGCTATGTGGTGGGTAATGTTCGCGCGCTGCTCTTCGTAACCCGGTGACCTGAGTTCGATTCCCGCTCACGGCCAACACCGGTCACGATAATCTGAACCGGTCCTGGGCCTTTCCTAGGTCTACTCAGCCTCAAATGAATACCCGGCGCGGTGTGTAAACATCGCCACTGGGGAGACAAAGGCGGTCGGGCGTGGCGCTGGCCACCCACCCCCTCGTGTACCGTTCCGGCCTTTATAGGTGCTTGCTAACAGCACTTGCCCCTACAGTCTGTTAAGGCTATACGGGGGATCTTTTTGTGCGTGGAAAGTGGTAGTTTAGCGGTTAGCGTGCTAAACCTGACGATTATCCAAACCGGTCCTAGGCCTCCCCTAGGTCGACTCAGCCTCAAATGAGTACCTAATTCGGTGTGTAAACATCGCCACCGGGGCGACAATGCCAGCCGGGCGTGGTGTTGGCCACCCACCCCCTCATGTTTATTGCCGGCCTTCATAGGTGCTCGCGAACAGCACTTGTCCCGAAAGTCTGTTAATGCTATACGGGGGATCTTTGTCTAAGGGCTACATCGTGGGCAGCAGAGAAGACTAGCAGCAACGTGCATCGTTTTTTTACTGTACTGTACTCATTTGCTTAAAAATCTATGTTCCCCCACCCCACATCTCCAACCGGCGCTGATCAACGTGTGGTCAAATACCACTCACTGATTAGCACCTCCGATTAGCACGGTTGCCTGCATACGGTCCGAAGGAAGGTCAACACACACACCCATCACTGCCTGCGCGGAACGGTTAGGTGTTCACCAATCAGTGGGTGAGCAGAGCTATGTAGGGTACACATGTCGAGTGTCAATTGTGAACGTCTCACAGCCCCGGCAGCTGCTGCTGCGGCAGCGCTGGGCCGGCAGCTGCTCACGGTGGTGCAGGTCTCGTGCAAAGCTCCGCTCCACGAATTGCCTTTACTCACAGACTTTCTACGAGAAGAACAGCAGTAAACTAACCACCACCCTCCAAGATTATTATTATATTTACCATGGCGGGCGGGGGGGGGGTCACCATGTAGCGACGTTAACCACCTATTTCTGCCACGAAAACTCATTTCTACCCCCCCTCACCCCTCTTTTATCCAAAAGTGGTCTCGTCCTTCCCAGCGTGACACTTAAACTTTTCTGTGCCTCATTTTCTTAGGGGTTTTTTTTCTCAGTTTATTGGGTTTCCCTCTTGGGTTCTTAGGGGGTTATCTCAGTTCATTGGAGGTTCTCTCTCAGGTCTTACAGATGCGAACCATTCGTGGGTTGACGTGCACGCCAAAGGGCTTTAAATTATAATTGATTTGGATTTGAAGCTTTCGTGGCTGCAGGAATCCATACTCTTTGGTTCTTTCGGCAAAGTCACGTGGGTAGAAATTAATAGATCACGACGTTTCGATCGCAACACAAGCCACCATCATCAGGTGAGACAATCACAGCAGGGAAAAACTGCTAAAAACTTTTTCAGCAGAATTTTCAGCAGTTTTCCTGCTGTGATTGTCTCACCTGATGATGGTCGCTTTTGTTGCGATCGAAACGTCGTGATCTATTATTTTCTACCCACGTGACTTTACCGAAAGAACCAAAGAGTATAATTGATTTGCTATTGTTTGTAAACTCGAATGTGCTGTGAACCACTGCACCGGCACTCGTGAAATGTAATGGGCAAGGGTTCGAAGCAGCTTTTAAAGCGCTTACCGAATGGCAGGTGTGTGTTCAAGCCGGCATCATCAAATGAGGTGACACCTACTTTCTGGGGTAGGAATCGACTAACTCTGGTGCAGCGTTTCTGAAACTCTTTTGGACCCGCGTGCCACTCGGCCGATGCAAACATTTCAGCGGACCCCCCCACACACCCACCCCTGATGACAAGCCAGTAATACAAACATAATGATTCATGATAATTGGTTCTTTACCCTTCTATCTGGCAACAAAACTGACACCTTTTTACAAGGAGTCATGTTTGCATAGACCGCAATACCTGCAGTCATAAATACAAACAAAAGACATAACTCTGATAATGTGCACTCTGATAATGTGCACATTATCAGAGTTATGTCTTTTGTTTGTATTTATGATTGCAGGTATTGCGGTCTATGCAAACATGACTCCTTGTAAAAAGGTGTCAGTTTTGTTGCCAGATAGAAGGGTAAAGAACCAATTATCATATTTTTACTGGCAAATGAGGTCCCCATAGTGTATAATGATTCATATTACCGCTTGTAACATTAAACATGTTGTTTTTAAAACGCAGCTACAAAGGTATTTTAGGCGGGGGGGGGGCATTTAGATCTTAGGGTTATGGTAGTTTAATCAGAGTATTTTACCGAACTTGATTGTTCAATTAAATACCATTAGTAAAATATGAATTCGTGTACGAAACAGAAGGCGTACAAACATTGGCATTACTGTCCGGATCAGCCTGCATTTGCATCACAGCCCCGCGGAGCACCTGGAGGACCGTCACAGACCACCGCTGGAACTGGGGCCCACACTTTGAGAACCACGTGTAGTTCCGGTGATCGGGATTGTTTGGCCATACTTCACCACGGTGGTCCGTGTGGGTTGATGAAGGGGGGGGGGGGAGAGAGAGACAAAGGCCGCTTGGGAAATCGCTCATCGCGGAATTTAAGGGCAGCAGTGCGCTAACCATAGCGCCACCACTCCACCCACGGTGGTTCAAATTGCGTGGTTCTATGGAGCTTTCTCGAGTGTCTCCGAACGGGCGCGACTAAGACGATCCTTTAAACTGACTGTTGGGGCAAGTGCTGTTAGCGAGCACCTATTAAGGCCGGAAAACGCGAGGGAGCGATGTGGAAAACACCACGCCCGGCCGCCTTGGTATCCCCAGTGATGTTTACACATCTGGCTGAGTCGACTTAGGGGTGGGTGGGGGTGCCAAGAACCGGTACATATATTCGCCACCGAAGTTGACCGCGAGCGGGAATCAAACTCGGCGCGCTAACAACTGCGCAGCCGCTCCCCCCCATCATCATCATCACAACAGCGATCGCACCCCGCACACCTCCTTGCACGCGCATTCCTCGGTGGCACGCGGCGCGTGAAGAGGAATGTGGACGACTCAGGCTCGCACCGGCTCGACACAATGAGATAGCCGCCACCACCAACCCCATCACCCCGCATCTCCCCCCCCTCCATCCCTCAACACGCGGTGTTTCACCGCTCTGCTCCCAATCTCAACCTCGCCTCCTGCTCCTCCCACCATCACCACCACCGCAGGTTCACCGCCTGACCACAACAACAGACGGCCTCCACCCCCCCCCCCACCACCACCACCACCCACGCCGCTCAGGAGTCGCGTGTGCTTCACAGCAGCCGGGGTCTCGCTGGCTGGCTCGATGCGGGCCGAGCAAGAGAGCAGATCGCGAAGCGAACAGGAATAACCGGAGGGGCCAGGCTGCTTGACGCGAGGAACGGCGAGGGGAGAGAGGCGCTCTCGTGTTCCCTGCATCTCCACTGGCGCCTCCTGCACCGCTGGTGCCGGGGTCTTCTCACCTGCGCCTCCCCGCAGCTCACCGCTCACCGCTGCGACTGCCAGTCTCCCTCTAGCTCTCTCTGCGTGCTGCCTCTGTGCATCGCTTAACCACTCTGCTCATCCCCTGCAGCTCCCTGTTCATCCCTGACCGTCCAGTTCCCCCCGCAACCACCCCCCACCCCTGCCCATCACCGTGCCTCCGTCAATCTCCTAGCGGACCTTCTGCTCAACCCCCCCCCCCCTCTGCTTCAAGACACGGAGGCGGGAGCCTCCTCTGCAGGGCGCCGGGGCATGAAGGACACGAGCTGATGGGCCCCGGAGTGGCCGTGTGGAGCAGTAACCACCCGCTGCTGCTGCTGCTGCCGCCGCTGCTGCTGCTGCTGTTGCTGCTCCGCCAGAGGATGTGTTGTCTGTGCGTCTCCGTTGTGCCACTGGGAGCCATCGCCTCCACCGCGCTGTCAGGAGGATCTCTCTGTCCGCGACCCCCCTGGTGCTGGGATTCGGTGAGAGACCCCCAAATCTTCCGCGTCCTCCTCACCGCCCGCCAATCGTTGCGTTCCCCTTCAAGGGGGTCCTGCACGGCCGTGCGTCGAGTTCTAATGGGGACGTGTGTCCGTGTGCGTCTCTCTCTCTGTGTGTCTTGTATTTGTGCTCAGGAGCTCAACTGCACTGCGCGACCAGGTGAGGCCAGGTGCGACCCCCGTGTGTGTGTGTGTGCGGGCTTTCGATGCGTGTGAAGCAAACGCGGTGATGTGATGTGATGCGGTGCGGTGTGGAGTTATATGGTGAGGCGCGTGGGATGGTTCACTTTGGTGTGGTGAGGTAAGAGTGGCGCGCGTGTGGGGTGGCCTTGAAGCGGCGCGTTTACGTGGTGTGGATGACTGCACGCTGTGCTGTGGCACGGGGCGATGTGGTGTGGTGTGGCACTGCACGCTGTGGCATGGCACGGGACGGTGTGGTGTGTGGCGTGTGGCGTGTCCTCCAGGAGCCTGCGACTCACCTTTACCTGCGTGGCGAGCTCCCGCCTCCCCCCGGGACCTCCTCGTCTCCTCCTCGTTCCACGAGGGCCGCCTCCTCCTCAACATCAGCTGGGCCGTGAGCCCCGACGGTAGGGTTGACACCTCCTGAGGCTCAACAAACTGGGACATGTCGCGGGAAGAATATAGAACTGCACTGGGTACTCAATCACGATGCCCAATGAAGGGATAGTTGCTCGTGAATTCGTGGGCTTGAGTGGCGTAAACTCCCGTTATGATGACTACTACTTCTACTTACGCAGTTGAAAACAAAAAAACCATGACTCGTAATGTCCCCGGGAAGACTTTAAAGAGATGCCGCGGCAGGGTTGCCACCTCCTTGTGGTGAGGCGTCGTCACCGGCCCAGGGGCTGGTGGATCACGGGGAGATTTGACGAGTCTGTCGAGAAATCACACCCGTGGGCTGTGAGATGTCAGGGCAACCAAAGCAAATGAGTGGGTCTTGATTTTTTGAAGCTTTCGTGACTGCAGGAATCCATACTCTTTGGTTCTTTCGGTAAAGTCACGTAGGTATAAAATAAATCACGACGTTTCGGGCGCAACACAAGCGTCCGTCGTCAGGTGGAAAAGCATGGTCTGCTGCTGAAGCAGATTGCGGCAGACTGCGAGCAGTCGCTTGTGTTGCCCCCGAACCGTTATTTATCTTATATCTACTTGACTTTACCGAAAGAACCAAAGAGTAAGTGAGTGGGTCTCGTGTGGACCACTTTGAGCGTTACCACCTCCCTCAAACACTGCGAGGTGGGCTTTTCTCCCCAGGGGATTGCTCAGATGGCTTTGCCGCTGTGGCGTTCGGCACGATGGTTAAAGCCACTTAGTTGAGATTGTGATTGATGGTGGTCAGGTCGTTGATGAAAGAGTGGCGAATGGATCATTGGTGGGATTTACCTGGTAAGATAAAACAAAAAATAGTGTGGTTTTATTTGTATCAAAATTTGTAACGGGTTGTTTACCTTTCCTTGGTAAGATTAAACATGTAGTGTGGTTTTATTTGTATAAAATTTGTAACTGGTTGTTTACCTTTCCTTGGTAAGATTAAACATATAGTGTGGTTTTATTTGTATCAAAATTTGTAACGGGTTGTTTACCTTTCCTTGGTAAGATTAAACATGTAGTGTGGTTTTATTTGTATAACATTTGTAACTGGTTGTTTACCTTTCCTTGGTAAGATTAAACATATAGTGTGGTTTTATTTGTATCAAAATTTGTAACGGGTTGTTTACCTTTCCTTGGTAAGATTAAACATGTAGTTTGGTTTTATTTGTATAACAATTTGTAACGGGTTGTTTACCTTTTCCTTGGTAAGATTAAACATGTAGTTTGGTTTTATTTGTATCAGTTTTGTAACGATTTGTTTACTTTCCTACACTTTACACTCGTGTCGTGTTTTTGTTCTGCTTGTTGTTGTCACGTTCTGACCCGCCCCTACTGGACATCTGTGAACAAGAGTTGTATAGCTCTTCGGATTCCTCCTGCAGTATAAATAAATACAGATCATCGATGTTGTATTTTTGTGTTTTACATTGGTTTACTACGTGAAATTCGCATAAATAAACGTACAAATAGACAAAAATACATGTCCTGTAAACGGTTACTGCACTTACTGTACTACCACTCTGCATCACGGGGTGATGTGTGTGGTGCAGTGTTTTCATTGTTTAAGTTGTATGTAGTGTATAATGTAGCGTATACAATATTTAGCTCTGAATTCAAGCCTAGAGCTACTCGCTTTGTCACGCACGCGGTGCCGACAGCCGGACTCGTTACGGCCTTTGGAACGGTTTTGCCGGATCGGCCCGGGACTGCCGGATCATGTTGAAAGCAGCTGGATAATCGACGATCAACTCTGCAGCATTCTAATTATGAGTACCTCGGTGACTCCCAAGTGAAGCCACTTTCTCGCCCACGGAATTGTCCAAAACATCCCGATGTAGCAACACCCTGCTGACAATGAGTCTTGGGACTCGGTTTCTCCTAGGTAAATGGATGACAGTTGAAATAACTTCTAGATTTGAAGTTTTCGTGACTGCAAGGATTCATACTCTTTGTTTTTTTTCGGTAAAGTCACGTAGGTAAATACGTTTAATAAATGAAATCACTTAAGCAGTGTTCTTTCACTAAGTTGTCCCCATCTGAAGGACGCTTGTGTTGCGCCCGAAACGTCGTGATTTAATTTATTTTAATTTTTTACCTACGTGACTTTACCGAAAAACCAGAGTTGAAATAACTTCAGACCCTAGGCCCTGTCCATGTCTTGGCAGACATCCCACGGACAATAGAATGTTGTTCTTCTGATCACAACAGCTGACGGAGATGAGATAAAGATAGTCTGGCTGAAGTGGTAGAACTGGATTCT
Organism: Lethenteron reissneri; assembly: GCF_015708825.2. NCBI lineage: Eukaryota > Metazoa > Chordata > Hyperoartia > Petromyzontiformes > Petromyzontidae > Lethenteron > Lethenteron reissneri. The sequence continues at coordinate 11,023,060 of NC_083793.1, forward strand.
TTGTGGTGGTGGTGGTGATAATGACGCTGACAATGACAATGATGTTGACAAATATAATGATGAAGATGATGATGATGGTGGCAGATTGATGATGATAAAGATTATGATGGAGGCTGATGATGAGGATGACCAGTATAATTATGGCAAGGATGATGAGTGAGATGACAATACTAATTATCGTCATGAATACTGTATTTTGATTACATTAATTATGACAGTGATGGTGAAAATGATGGTAATGATAATGGTTAAAATCATAGTTACTGACATGACTGTATTATGCTGACTGATGACAATAACCCTACAATGATGCTGTCGATGAATATTGTCGTGACAACGTTGACGATGACAATGATGACGATATGACCATAATGATTATGATGGACCGTGATGATGATGATGTTGTTGTTGTTGGTGTCGTTGAAGCGAGCACCCTCGTGCTGCAGGGCTGGCGCGTGGAGCTGGTGTTCACCGACCTGCACAGGGAGTGCACCCTGCTGCTGCTGCGCCACCCCGTGCCCACCCCGCGCCACCCCCGGGGCCACAAGGTGAGTAGCTGTGCGGAGGAGCTGTAGCTGAGGGGACACGGGGAGGCTGAGTGTAGCTGTGTGGAGGAGCTGTAGCTGACACGGGGAGGCTGAGTGTAGCTGTGTGGAGGAGCTGTAGCTGAAGGGACAAAGGGAGGCTGAGTGTAGCTGTGTGGAGGAGCTGTAGCTGAGGGGACACAGGAGGCTGAGTGTAGCTGTGTGGAGGAGCTGTAGCTGACACGGGGAGGCTGAGTGTAGCTGTGTGGAGGAGCTGTAGCTGAGGGAACACGGGGAGGCTGAGTGTAGCTGTGTGGAGGAGCTGTAGCTGAGAGGACACGGGGAGGCTGAGTGTAGCTGTGTGGAGGAGCTGTAGCCCAGGGGACACGGGGAGGCTGAGTGTAGCTGTGTGGAGGAGCTGTAGCCCAGGGGACACGGGGAGGCTGAGTGTAGCTGTGTGGAGGAGCTGTAGCTGACACGGTGAGGCTGAGTGTAGCTGTGTGGAAGAGCTGTAGCTGAGAGGACACGGGGAGGCTGAGTGTAGCTGTGTGGAAGAGCTGTAGCTGAGAGGACACGGGGAGGCTGAGTGTAGCTGTGTGGAGGAGCTGTAGCTGAGGGGACACGGGGAGGCTGAGTGTAGCTGTGTGGAAGAGCTGTAGCTGAGAGGACACGGGGAGGCTGAGTGTAGCTGTGTGGAGGAGCTGTAGCTGAGGGGACACGGGGAGGCTGAGTGTAGCTGTGTGGAAGAGCTGTAGCTGAGAGGACACGGGGAGGCTGAGTGTAGCTGTGTGGAGGAGCTGTAGCTGAGGGGACACGGGGAGGCTGAGTGTAGCTGTGCGGAGGGGCTGTAGCTGAGGGGACAGGATACGGGAGCTCAGCACCAATAGCAGTTTGAATGTCTCTCACACTTCTTACCAGTGGCAGATCTTAGTTGAGGATTGGATACTCAAACTGGAGCTATTGAGAGTGGACGTTTTCCCTGATGGGCAGGACGTCTGTTTTGGTAACAGCTACCTGGTGGAAGTTTGAACCAATCCACGACGATGTGAGAGTGGATGGTGAGGCTGGGTTCATGGAGGATGCTCTTGAAGGGTGACGCTACTGTCCAGTTAGAGGCAGTCGCCCTCCAGCAACAACGGAGGGTAGAGGAGCGACACTTACAACAACGAGTGGAGTGCCGGGTGGCTAAAATGCAGCACGTTGGCACAGTAGGGGACACAGCTGGTGCATCTGCCAGTCAGTCAACCCATGGCACCCGGGTGTGTCCTGTTACCTCCTGTCAGTGAGCCTTCGACACTTTACATGCTCTTAAAGTGCACCTGGCCTGGCACAGGCACTGTGGTGACGTCACCGTTACTTGGTGGTGAATGGCAGGTATTGTTATGGCGTCAGTGGCGATGCAGAGCCCGGTGTCATCAGCACAGAGAGTCACGGTCAATGTTTAAACTGGAGATGGTTTTGCCGAGCGGGAGGAGATCTCCTGGGAAGCGCAGCAGGCCCCTCGATGCAGCCTCTGGGGTCTCCACGGCACAGGGTCTCGTGAGGAGTTAAACGGCCTTCGCACGGAGGCATGGAACGAGCGGTGTGAGAGGCGAGAGTGCCACTGGGAGACATTTAAGGGATGCCAACGTAGCCACGAAGGTGTGCTTGGAGAGGATGGAGTGAGTGGTGTCTGGTGTCACGAGCAGCGGAGAGCTGGGAGTGAGAGGAGCGGAGAAAGGTGTTCGCTGATCTCGTGTAGGAAAGTGGCGTCAGTGGAATGGCCTTGTGACTGGCGTCACGAGAGCATGGAGATCTTGACACTATAAATGCCCACATTCAACATCAATGCTACATCTCTCCCTTGAGTTTCATCAGGAGCAGCAGCAGCCGTAGACAATCCACTACGGGTCGAAGTCCTCCCCAAGCCGCCACTACCCATCACGATGCTGCAATGTAATAATAATCTACCTAGCGCTTTGCACATGAACCAAAATCATCGCTCCATCTCCTCAGTGGATGCGCTCTCAGACTCGCTCTATCCCTTAGCTCCCTTGGGTTTATGCCCTTAAATCTCAAATCATCCTCAGAAATCCCTTGGGCGATCTAGTCCTATATTTCTTCAGATCAACGTGGACTCAACTCCTGGAGACTGCGTTGATAACAAGTTTCTCCATCAGTGTCTCTGAAGAAGGCCCATTGCCCGAGATGTTTGTTTATTTATAAATGATTTATAAATTATTTATAGGGCCACGGTGTTGTTGATGAATGTTTTGAGTTTTAGTTAGCTGTGCTTGTGTGCCATTGCCAAGACACTGTCACAAAATAATATTGTTTAAGCCTTTAAACGCCACAGCGTTCTTCGTAACTAGTTTATTTTGGGTTATATCATTGTATAGGTATAATGCCAATGTTCAGTTGTACCCTTCGCTACCCGACAGAGCTGTTTAGAGACACGCGTTTAGAGTATTTTGCTGTTGTTATAAATGTCCACATTATAAGCCAATTCGTTGAGCTATCATTTGGGCCAGGTTGCTTCTGAAAAAGAACTGTAATAGCTCAGAGGGCCTTACCTGGTAAAATAAAAAAATTACTTATTTTTAGTTCAGAGCCAATTAAATCAAGTTGTTACACATCACGAGCCCATGTCCCAATTGATTTGATGTTTCATCAAAAAGCAGAGGAGGAGGGAGGAATGTTGAAAAGCAAGCAAAATGTTGACAATTGTTTTCTCTGGAGATTGTATCGAGCATCACGACAGCAGCCCAACTCTCGCGTGAGCCACAGCTTGTGTTGTCTCAGTGTCACGAACGCCACCTGCGTGTGTGAAACCGGCTCACGAAAATACTAAAAATATTGTCTCTTATCGTGTCTCCTGTTCTCGCGGTTGTGCAAAGCAGTCCAACAACTGGGGTGATCATCTGATAGGCGAATTATTCACCCCTCTGCTTTACACAACATTCCCGACGACTTCCTCTCTTTACAAAAAGCGTCCACGTAGAAAGCGATACGCAGAGTTATGCTGCTCCCAATCCACTCGCCCTGCTTGAGTGGCACGTGGCCACCACATTGCGTGTGCGACACTGTCAGCCTTGCCTAGACCACCAACTCAAGAGCAAAATCACCACGCAGAGCTGTGCTACTCGCACACGTCAGGAAGACATTGCTCCCAACCACTTGCCCCACATGCATAGCACGTGACCCTATACATTGCGTGTACCTCCGATGACCACTGTTGTGTATGTACGTTGCGAAAGAAGTTCAACATGATACATACATAGACCACCATCTCCAAAGAGCGCTGAATGTGGATTGTTTGGGCCGTGATATTGTTTGGACCACCAACTTTCAAGAAGGGTCGAATATCTGGTCGCTCCGTCGGGCAGCAGAGAAGCGATCACACTCCGCACATCTTTATTCATGTTCTTGGTTCTTTCGGTAAAGTCACGTAGAAGGGAAATAATAAAATAATACAAATAAAACAATAAAATTCTCACGACGTTTCGATTGCAACACAAGCAATCATCATCAGGTGTGAAACCCACCATCATCAGGTGTGAAACCTACCTGATGATGATTGCCCAGAATATGAATCCTTGCAGTCACGAAAGCTTTAAATCAAAAATCTTTATTCCTGTTCAGTTTCAGCCTCCACACTACGTTCTCCTTGTTTCGATGGATTTTCTCACCATTCACAGACAGCGTCGGATCTAGAAAATAAATGCGCGCACGCGTTCACGCACTCGGCGACCGAGCGGTGGCATGTCGGCATTGCGCAGGTCACCCCTCCCGTCCTTATCCCCACAGCAAAGAGATGGAGGGCGCTTGCCTGCGCGACCGCGTCACTGGGCACGCGCGAGCGCTGTGGCCTAAACGGAATAGTGCCCGACCCCGTCTGGGGCCCCACGCGGATCATCGTCAGACTCTCGTAGACGATCATTCTCCAATCATATGGCATCAGTAACCGATGCCGGCAGTTATCTTATTCAGACGGTGCCCAGCCGCTGTATTGATTAGGTCATTAATACAGTCTAGACAGTTGTGCAATGGGCAGGGAAATAGTTGACGTTTTGTGAGACAGTCGGTAAGAAAACTTGGTGCGGAAAATGCTGCTGATTTTATCAGGCAAGAGCGGTCGCGCTGGATGGGACCACGCGTATGCAGGATGGGGGAGGGCCGATTGTCGAGAGGGGCATTGGAGTGGTCTCCAGGAGTCTTATGTGGCAGATCTCTGGGTCTGTGTGTAAATGTATGGGTGTCTGTGTGAGTCCGTGGGTCTCTGTGAGCCTGTGGGGCTTTGTGTGAGTCTGTGGGTCTCTGTATGAGTCTGTGGGTCTCTGTGTGAACCTGGCAGTCTCTGTGTCAGCTTGTGGGTCTCTGTGTGAGCCTATGGGTCTCTGTGAGCCTAAGGGTCACTGTGTGGGTCTAAGACCAAATGGTGAGATATTGTCAGGGCAGACCACGGAGGTCACCGCGTGTCGACTGCACAGCAGCTGCAGAACCTGGCCTGCGGGTAAAACGCCTCGGCAAGGAGGTGTCGTGGAGGTGGCATCAATGGCTTTTGGCCATGGTCCCATCTCGATCTTTGTGGAAAGAATATCGTAGAATCTGCAACAGTCTCACAGACCACTTCGCATGGAGCCGCAGACCAATATTGGTCCATGACCCACAAGTTTGGAAACACTACTGTAGTCTAAACGACTTCTGCAACGTGTCTGCCGCACGGCCCTGTTCACTTGGAATGCGATTTGTGTATTGTTGCCATCGCCTGTTCTTCTCGTGCCGGTGTCAACATGAAACACGGCATTTGTTTTTGAAGCATGACATTTGTTTTCTGGAATATTAACCGATATGAATGTATCGCTGCCCCTGGGTGGATCCTGCTTCTCCTGGGTTCACGTCTTTGTCACTGGTTGCTCTCGGACACAAAGCACAGATGAACCCCTGCATTAGAGGAGGCTTTGTGAATTCAACTCCAGAATTTAAACATTTACTAGAGCACTGGTGCCTGTGGCCAAATCAACTGGAGCGCACGCAATTTCGTCCGATCTCGGAAGCTAAGCAAAATTGTAAGGCTGGATACGCCTTGCATGGGCGACCGTCACCATGCATAAAACACGTGTCGTAGACATTGTCTGCAGTAGAGGGCAGTGCAGGAAAGTTCGTGGCCATCCCGCACTCCTCCTCCTACCTTCAATTCACACTGACCGGTGTGGTGAAGTATGGCAGGAGATATATCCCTGAAGGTGTGTTGGTGGAGCCCCTCGTCCAGCAGTGGGTTGACAAAAAAAACTGTGCACGGCACTCGGTCGCTGGAGCCCCACTATGCCACGGCGTCTCGCTAATTGCATCACCCCACTCCCTTGGTGTGTTCCTGTGAGCAAATACAAGGTGACAGCTGAACAAGAATGGTACTCTCTTGATTTGAAGTTTTCGTGACTGCAGGAATCCATACTCTTTGGTTCTTTCGGTAAATTCACGTAGGTAGAAAAGTAAATAATAAATCACGACGTTTCACTCGCAACACAAGCAATCATCATCAGGTGAAAAAATACAGCAGTAGAACTGCTGAACAGGAAAGAGCTGCTGCAACAAGAGGTTATATAGAGGTTTGAGGTGGGTGTCACCCAAGGGTAAGTCGGCGGGGTCAGAGATGGAAAGGCGTCCCGCACGCACAGCAGCGGCGTTAAAGGGAGAGATTGGCATGTTCGTGTACACGAGTTTAATGGGAAATTATCCCCATCGTCGCACACGAGCACCGTCGCCGTAGTGGCTCGTGCCACTACTGGCCGAAGGGCTTCCCTCAAAGGGCAGACGAATGACGCTCACAACAATGAGTGGAGCGCCAGATGGCTAAGATGCAGAGTTAGCACTGTGAGGAGCATAGTTGGTGCATTTGCCGGTCATCTCAGTCAACCCATGCCACATGGGTCTGTCCCATGACTCCAGCCAGCGGGTCTTCAATACTTCACGTGGCGATGTCACCGCTGCTTATTGTTGACCGGCGGCGGTTGTTGTTGTTGTTGTGCCGCAGTGGCGAGTGCAGGCGTGCGCGTGCGTGTCGCCCGGCGAGGCGGTGCTCGTGAACGTGTACAGCCTCCCGGGGGGCAGCGAAGCGGCGTCCGTGTTCTACACTGCTCCCGGTACCGCCCGCACGCTGCTACGCTGTGCACAGCCTCGCCGCGGTGACCACTGGCTGTGCGGGTGCACATCACGTGCCACCCGCTCTTGACACGCGGCTCAGAAATGCACGAACAAAATTGGGATTTTTTTTTAAAGAAGCGCGGGGATACGAATGCTTGCCTGGGATTGCATTGCGAATGCGTTGATTGTAGAACGCACGTGGGATGACATCAGTCACACTGTTAAAACAAGTGAGTGGGATTGAGCAGGACACGGCACAGCTAGAAGGGACGATAGTCGATGGCCAACACTAATTATGGAGTTGCAGAAAAAGAATGGAAGTCATTCGAAAGGCGTTGGAGCGATGAAATCAGCTCATGTCGTGCGCAGGTGCTGGGTCGACCACGAGAGATGGCGACAGAATGGGAAAGACTTTACCCAGCAGTGGATAGATCGTGGCTGATGATGACGATGATGATGTGGTTCAGGGGCGGTTTCTTCATTAGGGCGATTGGGCGACGCACCACCAAAGTGTGAAAGGGACTTTTTCAATCACATTCAAAATCTCATTCAACCACAGAGTCACGCTAGCCGTTACTGTGCCTCTGGATATAGTCCAATCAGCGTCATGTCACGTTCTGTGGAGTACCGCCTTTTTTTGGGCGATTTCACTCCGGCTGAGAATCGCCCAGATTGTTCCCATAGACGTACATTCAAAGATGTTTTTTATCGAACGGCGGGCGCTCCAATGCATTCTCTATGGCTTCCGGCAGGGCTCGCACTAACGTGCTTACGTCATCATACGTAAGCACGTTTCATCCAACAAAATTATTTGTCGCCACCTAGTGGAATCTTTAATAAAAAAAACTGAGTGGATTGTAATAATAGTGAGTATAGAAACAAACAAGGAGATGTATTGTAAGAGTCACTTTATTTTTCATTAATATTAAAGTAGTGAAGTTGCCTTTACATGCTAAAGCTGTTAATTTATCCATTGCATGGGTGGACCTTATCCTTATCAATCAACCAGACATTTGCCCCCCCCCCCCTGAGAGATTTAGCAGGAGCCGCCACTGATGTGGTTGTACACAAGCTAACCGCACGCCGCTGCCCCGCCCCTTGCCGCAGGTTGCCATGAAGAGGAGGTAGCCAGGGGCGCCACGTGGAGCTGCCACGGTGAGCTCCCTCCCGCCCGCCTGCCCCCCGTGCCCGCTGATCCACAATGGCACAGACTCACAACGGGTACTGGCACGCCCACTCTCCGAGCTAGGGCTGCCGCGATATACTTCGTCATGGTACGATCTGGTACCACCGTGGCTCAAGGTGGTTGGCTCCATAGCCGAGCTATCAGCTTTTGCGCGACCTCATCCGCTTTCGGAATAACGACTCCTAACCGCCAGCTGGTACGTGGACTTCACGACTCACAGAGACGTCCTCTGCCCCCCCCCCCCCATCACTCTCGCCCCTGCCAGAAGACCTCCCCACCCCACTCGTTTCTCGAAACCAGGGGTCGGCTCTGGAGCCGCATGCGGTGGCTCTTTAAGGCCTGCAGTACTGCTCTTGAAATTCGAAAAAAAATGGGTTTGTTATTTTGGTTGCCAACCCCTGACTATGGAAGTCCAGTTCACCATGGAAGTCCAGTTTACTATGGGCAGGGATCGGCAAACCTGCAGCTCCGGAGCCACATGTGGCTCATTAAGGACTGTTTCGTGACGTTATTTTTAGGGACTGTCTTGTATTCACGTGCATTGTGGCTCTTGAAATATATATATATTTTTTAACCAAATTTCAAGCAAAAACGGCTCTCCTCGTTGTGTTGGTTGTCGACCCTCTGCTGTAGATACACCAGCTCCTAAATTGCCGATCCATTCCCCACTCCCCGTGCTCCCCGTGCTCCCCCCCCAGGTGAGACGGAGCTGCAGGTGGGAGTCCTCCCCGTGGGGGACCAGGGGCTGAACGTGAGCTTCGCACGTGGGCCTCGCCCGATGGGAGTGGTGGCGCCACGGCGAGGGCGCTGGGTGGTGCGCGCGTGCCAGCGGAGTGCCACGGGGGGCGCCTGCTCCTGGGAGCTGGAGCAGCTCAGCGTGGAGGAGGGGGAGGAGGGGGAGGAGGGGGGTGCCGTGCTCACACAAGTGCCCAGGCTGCCCTGCGTGTGTGTGCAGGTTCGTGTGTGTGGGAAGGATAATTGACAGTGGGGTGAGCGGTGGTTTCGTGGTTCGCGTGCTGGGCTACGAACCCGGCAACCCGAGTTCGATTCCCGCACACGGCCAACATCGGTGACGATTATCTGAACCGGTCCTGGGCCTCCCCTAGGTCGACTCAGCCTCAAATAAGTACCTGGTGAGATATGTAAACATTACCACTGGGGAGATAAAGGCGGCCAGCGTGGTGCTGGCCACCCACCCCCTCGTCTGTTGTCCCGGCCTTCGTAGGTGCTTGCTAACAGTACACGCCCCAACAGTCTATTAAGGCTATACCGGGGATCTTTGTGTGTGTGTGTGGACCTTCATAGGTGATACTTGCTCTCAGTACTTACCCCAACATTCTGTTAAGACTTAACAGGGGATGAATACCTGATGCATGTGTAAACATTAGCACTGGGGAGACGGCGGTGGCCAGGCATGTGTTGCTGGCCACCCACCCCCTGGAGTACCATGTTAGCCAACCTTCATAAATGCCGGTTACGTGCACTTGCCCCAACTTTCTGTCAGAATCAACACGCATTCATATTATTTGGCTTATGTAAATTTTCACGTGATAAGCCACTTTGTTGAGCTATCATTTGTGGCTAGCTCGCTTTGGAAAAAGAGTTAAATAGCTCAGTGGGCCTTACCTGTTAAAATAAAAAATTTTAGTTTTAGTTTGATTAGCACCGCGGTTCCTCTGCTGGTCTGTAATTGTTAATTCCTCGGATCTCATGTTTTTCGCTGCCTCCTCCCCCCCACCTCACTCCTCTACCCCCCAGGTGTTCTTACTGGCACACGCCCAGGAGCGAGTGCAGGTGTGCCCCTTCATGGACAGTGAGCGCCGCATCACAGCGCACCTCACCCACTCACCCACCAACGTGCGCAGCTACCCACCCATCTATTCACTCACTAACCCACACCCCAACCCTCCTATCCACCTACTTCAGCTACCTATCCATACACTCAACTACTCACTCACCCATGCATTCACTTACCTGAACACTTAGTAACTCAGCCACTCACCCACTCAATAACCTACTGACCATACAATCGATCACCCCCTGACCCATCCACCTTGTCACACCCCCACCCATGCACTCACACTCCCGTTCACTCACGAACCCACCTCACTTACCCACCTCACTTACCCACTAACAACTTTGTCCTCCCAGACACCCTCTCACCTGTGGAACATTAAATCGATCATCCACTCAATCACTAATCCATCCATTCACTACACTCATTCACCCACCCGCCCATCCATTCACCCAGCCACCCACTCATCCATCCACCCAATCATCCATTCAACCATCAACTAGTCCATTGACCCAACCACTAATGCATTCAACCATCCACGAATCCATTAATTTACCCACTGATCCATTCACCCACCCACTGATCCATTCACCCATGAACTAATCCATTCAACAACCCACTACTCGGTTCACGCATATACGAATCCATTCACCCACTAATCCATTCACCCATGAACTAATCCGTTCAACCACCCACTAATCCATTTACTCACCCACTAATCCGTTCACCCGCCCACTTGTCTGAGCGAGTGTCGTCTCCCTGCTGACCCTCGCTCAGCCGCCCTGCAGCTGCGGGTGTGGCTGTCGGGGCCAGAGGGGGGCGCGCTGCACGCGCGCGTGGCCGTGGAGCCGGGCGGCTGCGCGCTGCTCGTGCTCGCGTCGCTCTACGCGCGCGGCACGCAGGAGGAGGGCAACGCGCGCACGGCGCTCGCCGACACACTGGAGCTCAGCGTCGAGGTGCACGCACCGACTCACTCGTACAGCGGCTCACTCTTACAGCGGCTCACTTGTTCAGTGGCTCACTCGTACACAGGCTGGCTCATACACTAACTCACTTACTCATACACTCACTCACTCATACTCCGGCTCGCTAATGCACTCACTCACTTATACATTCACGCGTACACTCGTTTACACACTCATTCGTTTACACCCTGACTTCTACACTCACTCACTCATAGCCTCGCTCACTTGTACACCGACTCACTCGTACAGCGGCTCACTCTTATAGCGGCTCACTTGTTCAGTGACTCACTCATACACAGGCTGGTTCGTACACCCGCTCATTCGTACACTCACTCACTCATACACTCACTCACTCATACTCCGGCTCGCTCGTACAGCGGCTCAATTGTACAGCTGCTCACTCATACACCCGCTCACTCGTGCACTCACTCACTTATACATTCACGTGTACACTCACTCGTTTACACACTCACTCACTCATACACCCGCTCACTCGTGCACTCACTCACTTATACATTCACGTGTACACTCGTTTACACACTCACTCGTTTACACACTCACTCACTCATAGCCTCGCTCACTTGTACACCGACTCACTCGTACACTGGCTCACTCACTCACACACTCGTTCACTCTTACACTCACTCACTCATACAAAGATAAAGATCCCCCGTATAGCCTTAATAGACTGTAGGGGCAAGTGCTGTTAGCGAGCACCTATGAAGGCCAGAACGGTACACGAGGGGGTGGGTGGCCAGCACCACGCCCGACCGCCTTTGTCTCCCTAGTGGCTATGTTTACACACCACACCAGGTACTCATTTGAGGCTGAGTCGACCTAGGGGAGGCCCGGGACGGGTTCAGATAATCGTCACTGGTGTTGGCCGTGAGCGGGAATCGAACTCGGGTCGCCGGGTTCATAGCGCAGCGCGCTAACCGCTACACTATCGCTCCCCGTAACTCATACACACACTCACTCACACACTCGCTCACTGATACACTCGCTCACTCTTACACTCACTCACTCACACACTCACTCACACACCCACTCATACACTCACTCACACACTCGCTCACTGATAAACACACTCATACACTCACTCACACACTCGCTCACTGATACACCCGCTCACTCTTACACTCACTCAGTTATACACTGGCTCATATGCTCGCTCATCTTTTACATTCACTTACACTCACTAAATTAATTGATCATTCATTCACTCACTCATTGACCTACCTACCCACTTCCTCACTCACTCATTTACTTACTTGCTCATTCACGAACTCACTCACCCGCTCACTCACACACTCAATTACCCTGTATGACCCAGTGTCACCCTGTCTGCCAGAGTTTCCCCGTGACCTTTGAGCTGACGCAGCCCATGATCGACGCTCTGCACCACGGGGCCGTGTGCGTGCAGGTAACACACCTGCACGCGCATTAATTTGCGTGTGCGTGGATAAGTGGGGAGCGGTAGTATAGTGGTTAGCGCGGTGCCCTATGAAGGTCGAATTAGCCCCAACATCACCACTGAAGAGACCGAGGCGGCTGAACGTGGTGTTGGCCATCTACTCCCTCGTGTGCCGTGCCGGCCTTCATAGGTGCTCGCTAACAGCACTTGCCCTAACAGTTTGTTAAGGCTATATGGGGGATCTTTGTCTTTGTGCATAGAGAAGTGGGCGGTGGTAGTGTAGTGGTTAAGTGTACTTCTCTGCTAACCTGGCCACCCGAGTTTGATTCCCACTCACAACCAGTAACGTTGCCGATTATTTGAACTGGTCATGGGCCTCCCCTAAGGCGACTCGGCCTTAAATTAGTTCCTGGTGCAGGGTTCGAAATCAACACCGAGATGCTAGCTAACAGCACTTGCCTCAACAGTCTGTTAGGCTATATGGGGGATCTTTGTGCGTGCAGAAACATGAGCCATTGTGGAATCTCGTAGGCTATCATGAGCGAGCAAGGGCCATCATCAATAATCACAGATCACCATCAATATCCATAGCCATCAATTGACTATTAGGGCCAATCTCAAACCATTGTGACCCATCACACACCATCATGAACTAGTACAGGGGCCGGCAGCCTGCGGCTCCGGAGCCGCATGCGGTGGCTCTTTGACTGACCCCTTGCAGCTCTGTGGCTGCCACATTGCGGGCAGCCATTTTTTAAAAACTGAATTGAGATAATTCAGTTCTTTACGCTCGAAAACGTGGCACAGGCGGTCTCCCCTCGCTTTTATGACGTTGAAATGCATTCCTGGAGACCCCGTCGTAAATCGGACCCCGCTCCACTCCAGATCCCACCAGGAAGCGCCCCGCCTCATCTGGTGACGTCATTGTTCTCCTCCTGGGCGTTCCCTCTATCACGCCCCGCCTTCTCCCTCACGCCCCGCCTTCTCTTTCTTTTCCTTGGTGACGTCATCTAAACAGTAACCTGGGATCACGTGGTTATTTCTCCCCCGGATCGCGTGAGTATTAGCACTGCAGATGCAATATCAGCGTCTTGGTGACAACAAAATGTACAACAGACATGCCGCATTGGTAAAGTATAACACAGGGGAAAAAACACCTAAATAGACGCAGTTGATTCGATCACCTATTTTGTTTATTTAAGTCAGAATGTGTGGCGTCATCTGCTGTGTACCTGCTGCTGTTGTGTTAAGTGTACAAGTGGCTCTTTCTGCGTGAAATGCAGCTCTCGAACTATTTTGTTGCCGACCCCTGAACTAGTACGACCCATCTCTATCCATCGTGGGTTTTCACGAGCCATCACGGCCCATCATGGCCCATCGGTGACCGCTCGTGTGTGTGTGGCTTAGGTGTGGAGCACCAGCGAGTACCGGGTGCTGAGCCACACGGACTGCATCTCCACGCCTGCAGGTGCCGGAGTGCGCAGCGGCAACCTCACCGCACGCCGTGCCACAGACTCGCAATGAACACCTTCACGGAACAGAGGACAAAACCTGCATCACAAATATGGCCGGGAAGGGGCAAGTGGTGTGGCGGGAAGAGCAAACTTAGCACTGGTTCTACCCCAAGCCAAAAACCTCGTCATCCAGAGACTAGCACGAGCTGTACCCCTGGCTCAAAACCAACTTGCCCGCCAGATGCGAGTCTTTAGACCAGGGGTGGGGAACGTCCGGCCCGCGGGCCGTATAAGGCCCCGAGAAATCCTTTGGTGTGTCCCTGTCAAGGCAACCGCAGGCGGGACTCGAAATTCAATAAATCTAGGAGCAAACCTGGAAAAGCAGTTGCGAGTAGCAACATCATCAATACCAGCTAACATCACACGCCTCGCCAAAGAGAAGCAGTTCCAGCCATCACATTAGGGGGCGATTTAATTAAATGTTTGACCAAATATAACGGGCTAATTTTTAAGGTGATAATTTAGTATGGCCCGCGAATGATTTTATAAATATCCAAATGTCCCTTGGCAGCAACAAGGTTCCCCACCGCTGCTTTCGACCTAACCCAAACCAACTCGAGCCCCTCACGCGCGCAGCCCAGAGGTCGCAACCGGGTACCCGATACCCGTACCCTACCCGATACCCGGCTACCCGTACCCGGCCGGGTACAGGTACGGGTACCCGTTTGCGACCCTGGTGCGGCCGGGTACGGGTAGACCGTGAGTCACTGGTGAGTCACCGTTTGTCACTCATTTCCCAACGTCTTGTCTCTTCTCACAATTCAAGTTCCTAGAATCAACCCACCCGCGCCTGCAACATGGCTTCATCCCAGAGGTCGCAATCAGGTACCCGATACCCGTACCCGGCCGGGCACGGGTAGGGTACGGCCGGGTACGGGTAGGGTACGGGTACGGCCGGGTACGGGTACCCGTTTGCGACCCTGGTGCGGCCGGGTACGGGTAAGGAATCAAAACTTGTTTGTGACCTCTGGCGCAGCCGCCCCGTTCCACGGCCACGCGCGCGTGCAGCGCCCCCGTCTGGTCCCGACAGCCACCCGCAGCTGCAGGGCGGCTCCACGCTCACATGAGTCGGTGGTTGAACGGATTAGTGGGTGGGGGCAATGGCAGAGCCAGGATTTTCAGGTAGGGAGGGAGGCAACCCCTCCAGCAATGAAAAATGATTGGAGTTGTTAGTAAGGACTTGTCCCTTGCTTTTTATTCGACGCGTGGGTTTAATTCGAACCGTGTGTGATCGGCATCACGCTCGCTGCAGGTGTTTGCCTTCAGGGAAGTCGTGGACTGTATACGCTACTGCACACAATTTTGTGAGTCACTTATAACTGGTTTGCCGTTACTTATTGCCAATTATGGACTCAGACTATTGTCCTATCATCTCATAGAGTCCCTGACACGTGATAACATGGTTCACAGTGGCAGTGCTGATTTATTACTAATAAACCGCAATGATCCGATCGAAATGAGGGATTTCGATCGGATCATTGGGGGGGCACGTGCCACCCCCCCCACCCGCACAATAATATAGGATTATTGTGGATCAGGCATACCTTGTGCTCTAGTGGTAGTGCCTTATGCCAATAGTCCCTACTTGCAAGCCAGCCTAGCAGCTTTTCAGAAATGTATCCCAAGTTGCTGGGGAGTCGAGTCCATAATGTTTGTGCTCCTAAGCCGCTCCTCTTGCCTCTCTCCCATCGCCCCCCACGCCCCTTCTAGGATCCCTCCAGTTCCTCCTGCTCCTCTTCCTCCTCCTCCCGCTCGTCGGGGCGGTGCTGCTCGCTGTGCGGTTTGCACGTGGAACGCGGCACAGAGAGACGTCCTACGCACGTGAAGGTGAGCGGTGGCATACTCACCACTACTCCCAACAACTCACCACCATCACTTGCCACAACTCACCACCACGACCACCACACCCTGTACCGCTCACCGCCACCACACCATGCACCACGCACCATCACCACCACACCCTGCAACACTCACCACTAACACACCCTGCACCGCTCACCATCACGACTACCCCCTACACCGCTCACCACCACGACACCCTGCACCACTTACCACTTGAGCTGCGATATCCGATTATTTGAGTGATTTGAGTGATTGATTTCCCTACCAATTACTGATTGTCTGATCCCCTGCCAGGTGGATTACCGATGACGGAATCGCCGCTCCTCCGCTCTTCGACCGCGACGCCATCGCCGCCATCGTCGTTACCACTGTCACCGTCACCTCCACTGTCGTCGCCGCCACCACTACCCTGGCCGCCTCTCCTCATCGTCCACTCGCACGACCAGGCCATACTTCACCAGGCCGTGCTGCAGCTGGCGTGGCTGCTGCGCGCTCGCTGCGGCCACGCGCTGCGCGTGGTGCTTGACGCGTGGGAGAGCGTGCGCCTCGCCCAGCTGGGCCCAGCTCGCTGGGTTGCCACCTCCTTGACCTCCGTTGTCTCCTCCACTACCCCCTCCTCCTCAACGTCCTCACCATCATCCCCATCAACAGCATTCCCATTTGCATTATCCATAGCATCCTCATCCCCCTTATCTCCGTCGGTGTCATCGTCGTCATCTGCTTCCTCTCCGTGGTGGTGGTCGTGGAGGAGGAGAAGGAGGAGCGAGGAGGAGATGCGCGCCACCGTGCTGGTGATCTGCTCGCCGGGCACGCGAGGTCGGGGTGCGGGGGCTGAGCCCAGAGGGGACGGTGAGATGGGAACCTCCCCACCACCAACACCAACACACTACACACACACAAAGTTACTTAAGCCTCTCCGCTCCTGCCCCCCACTTCAGTTATGCTGTAAATTCATTCCGGCTCTTCGGTTCTTACAATCGACCAACCCTCTCCTCATACCAAATTATCACCCCAGCATACGTGAGCCCCAATTATACCCCAACGTAAACCACCCCCCCACCCCCCCGGTTACATTTATTTGACCACACCATGTACCCCAGCATACAGGACCCCTAATTATACCCCTGCGAATGGGACCCAAAATCATACCCCAGTGTATGGGACCCCCCCACAATCTATCCCTCTGGGCCATACATTTTCCTAGAGATAGTGCACCTTGGCCTCCCTTAGTCCTATTAACTCCCCTAGTCCCATTAAATCCCTTAGTCCCATTCAAGCTTGTCCCACCTTACAACCCCGTCCCAGAAAATGACCCCCTGTGGACGACTCCCTGTGAACACTGCAATTACGTGTTTTTATATCACAGTTGCACTGATATATAGAGCTTGCTTGCACATGTAACTTGTCTGGCTTCTCTTGCTCTCATATTGTTCTGGTGTGCGCTTTATGGGGAGCCACAGTGGCGAGATGTTAACTACCTCGCCTGATGTACAGGTCATGGGTTCGATCCCGGCCCTGACGCCTCTATATTGGGACTTTGCATGTTCTCCTGATGGTCGCGTGGATTTCTCTTTGGGTCTTCTTTTTCCCTCAAGATTTATAAACATGTGTTGTGGACTTCTATATATTTCCATGTGATAAGCCACTTCGTTGAGCTATCATTCGCTTCTGAAAACGAGCTATATAGCTCAGTGGGCCTTACCTGGTAAAATAAAAAATAGTTTAGTTTTACTTCAGTTTACGACCGTTAAACACCTCATTTACTAGTTGTGCAATATCCATCAAGGACCCTTCTGCACTCGCTTTCTGCAACATCGATGTTGCTATGTTCATGTTGCTGCCGCTGCTCGTTCTATTCACGCAGCACCACGGATAAACGGAACCACCCGGGTAACAAATCCAAACAAACTAAACGTTAAACACGGGACCCAAAGTGCGCACTTACCTGTCCCCTCTGCCCCATTCACCCCTCACCTCCCACACCTTATGTCAGTGATGGACGCCACCCTGGAGCTATTGCTGGGTGCCCCCCACTATGGTGGGGGGCCACGCGTCCTGGTGGCGTTTCTACGCGGCGCGGGGGGCCCCTGGGACGTGCCCCCCGCGCTGAGGTCGCAGCCCTGCTTCTCGCTCCCGCGCGACCTGGACGCTCTGTGCGCGAGGCTCCTGCGGGGGGCGCCCAGGGGCCAGGGGTTGGGGACTCAGCGGGGAGGGACCTGGGACCCCCGGGAGGACCTGGAAGCCTCGAGGGCCCTGGAGGCCCTGGAGGCGACGCTCTCGGAGCTGGACGACGCGAGGCAGCGCGTGGACCTGCTGGGCGCGGACGAGGAGCGGGAAGGGGTGTGGGGTGGCCCTGCGCCACCACGCTCGCTCGCGTCCAGCGTGACCAACGCGGGACAAGGAGATGTCACGACGGACATCTGATGGCCAGTTGCCCGGACATTTGGACGAAGATTTTTTTTTTACTAGATAAAGGCAAAGGCGCAGCCCCACAATTTCTCTGTGATGCCACTGCCGGCAGAAAAGCGTCTACTAGAAGAACTCCAGAGAGTCACTCTAAAATGTGTTTGGCCTACTCTTCTAATGCTGCCCAGACGTCCTGGAAGAAATAGGAGTACCCACATTTTACCCCACCACACATGACTGGCTGAATGGACAGAGGTGAGGAGTGTTAGGGGTGGAGGGGAGGGTGTGATTTCAGGAAACGTTGCCACCGTTTAGACCACCACATCTGGAGATCGCATCGAACGGGAGAGGACCTCTGCTGGATTGCAAGCCCATGGGGCTTCACCAGTGCGGTGGCATCACGGTGAGACAAACCGAAATGGCAAAGCACGGCAATGGGAGGAGGCTTTCATCCAGCAGTGGATTGACAAGGGGGCTGTGAATGGTTAAGTTATTCACGCGGTGTTTGTGAAATGTTGTGAATGGCGCTCGCCGTGAGTGGGGATGCGCAACACCCGCCCAGTATTAACTGCATCGAAGACATTGGCGAAAACTAAATTCGTCTCAGTGTTTTCTTTTTTATATTTTAGTCGACGATGACCGTGAGCGGATGGTGACAACTGGTGCTAAACCACAGATGAGCGTTTGTGAATGAGCGGGATTAGATGAAATCGTCGAGTCTGAATGAAGCAAGGTGCTCAAGAGTAATAACTATATTAGAACTTGAATATTGTAAATTTTAATCATTGCCGTTTTCCAAATGTTTTGTGAGGAAATGATAAAATCAACAGGCAACAATATGACGATATTCTGACCTATGCGTGTGTACGATGGCAATGTGTTCAGGAGTTAAATGCCAATGTCGAGGTCTGCTGACATCCATGACGAGAGGGCCTCAGCAGAGCGAGTTTGTGTAGTTTTGCTGTACCACCTCCTCTTCCGTTGAAGGAGCAGACGACAGTGGTTTACGTTACAGTCCATAGTTTAGAATGCATGGCCACAGCTGTAATCCTGTGGGTTGTGTCTTTAATGCTACATTCATGAAGGAGATGTGCGCATTAGCCTGTTGATGTTCTGACGTGGTTGATGTTTACAGCGGTATTTGAGGAATGTCAAAGCCAGGCATGCGATTTTTTGGTCTTGAACGAGGTATTTCTGGACGTCCGCGTCGTTCCACTCTCTTCGCCGGCGTTCTTCCAGATCGGGGTGAGGTTCCACAATGGTGACGGCACAATCCCAGATGGGGGATTGGGACTCGAGTCGACCGAGAGGTTAATTGTTAAAGTCTTGGGTGATTATAGGTGGTTGTTGTTGGCAATTAAACGTGCAAACTCCTTTGCAAATATTGTGTATCATCCCAACGCAAAGTACGTATCATCTTAAGCGTGGAATCGTTTTGCATATTTAGAATCTGAAATAAAAGTGATGATGGAGAAACGTGTGACGTGACTGCCGCTGTGTTCTTGGAACTCTGGTGCGAAGTCTGGGCATCTTGTGAGGTTCGGTACACCGTAACTCAAACTCGTGGCATCACGGTGGCGAGGCGATTTTATCCTGCTCGCTTGGCATGCAGGATCGCGTGGGTTCAACCATGTACACTGGCGATGCCTGTTGTATATTTAGAGCTTGCGTGTTCTCTCTACTTGGTGGTCACCTGCATTTTTCTCTGCATCCTCCGGTGTTGCTGCTATATGGGTGAGCGGGGCCTATGATCAGTGGGCAGGGTATAAGAACAGCTGGTAGTATAGGCATGGCTTTGTAAAAGTAAGAGGGGCAGATGGAGAGAGGAGCGATACCAACTCACAATGTGTCTTGGTTGGGCCTCCCAGAAAGTTGTAGCCTTCACTAAGAAACAATGAATGCATCGTGGTTATTTCTCCTGTCTGTTCCCATGTAAAGGCCTGGTTCGTGCCATGCCCGGTGAGTTTTTGTTTTGCCATTCATCTTCGTCGTGTTTATTTGTGCATGTTTTGGAGTTAGTTTTTCTGTTTCCACACCAGGAACACCAATAATTGTAGATATTTGAAAACCATGACCAATTGTACCAATTAAGGATTTGTATTGAATTTACAAATAAGGTAGTTACATAATGTTACATAATGTACGTGTGTGTATGATCACCCCAGGGTGCTCTTAAACATTCCAGAAGGCTTCAGAGAGGTGCCCGCTTGGCAGAGGAATGGTCTGATGGGCAAAACAGTCCTGCGGGCAAACACAAAACACACATAATATCGTTTTTTTGGGTTAGATCGCGTGAATATAAATGTGTCGTTAAACCCGCCACCACCCGACAGCCAATTAGTAAGGTTTGTCACGGAAACAGAACATGCCAAGTCTTTACTCGTACAGCCCACCGGTGTATTGGAGAGCAAATCCACAACATTTGCAATCTGAGGACGACGTTTCGCCAGTAATTACAAATGGCTTCATCAGGCGACAGCCAGATTTGTGCAGATTACCCCTTGTTTTGTTCCTTAAATAGAAGGATAGATGTGATGACGTCACGGGTTTCGAGACCCGGAAAATGGCGAGCTAGAACCGGACCTCGTTGGCAGCCAAGTTTCCCACGGAGGTGGAGGCCCCGCCAAAGACCCACGAACCAGCATCGCTGGACAAAGAGAATTGGCGGCAGCTATCGGACTGGACCACCTTACCTCAGTGGTGGATCGACTGGTGACGGCGATGATGAATGAAAGAGAAGAGGAGTGAATATGTGCTGCAAAGCTTGAGCCAGAGCCGCCGCCACCATTGACCGTGTGGCGAGGAGAAATTGCCAAAGGGCAGCAGCCGCCGCTTCCCCTTGTCGAGCAGCAGACGGGAACTGATCAATCGGCTAAACCACAACTGGAATCTGTGCTATGGACCTCCACCAACTTTGAAGAAGACAAGAAGGCTGGGGCCCTTAAAAATAATTTACAGCAACGGGAGGCGATTGGACAGCGTTCATTAAAAGATTTGAAGCAGCTGTCAGAGTCAGCCCATGGAGTGATGAAGAAGCACTACTAGTGCTGCCTACGGTGTTGGATGAGGGAGCGCTAACGGCCTTCTTTATGATCCCGGAAAATCAACACGTCGCACTCCAACAAGCTTGTGAGGGAATTGCCAAGATTTTTTGTCCTCCGTCCAGCCCAAGGGAGCGATCTTCAGCCCGGAGAAGGGGAGACAGCGAGCCGCCGATGGCTTATAGCAGCACCTTGCTAAGCACAGCTGCGAACTCTCCTCCATCAAAGCGGAATTACATTTCCGATTGTGCAAGAGAGCGAACAAACTTCAATGTGGTCCACTAAATGCCTCCGGGTACATGAAGAAACCAGGGTGCCATGTGAAGTAGTGGTGCAGGTGACAAGGTTGATGGAGAACAGAGGAGCAGGAGGACCAACAGAACCAATGTGGACAGCAACAACGGGGACCGCCGCAAAGCCCAGCACGGAGGATGATGTGCAGGCAACCTTGGAAGAGATGGCAGCGGCCATCCGGGGGTTCACCAATCCAAGGCGTCGACTACAGCAGCAGCGACCGGGCCAGAACTGCAGAGAAATCTGTGACCTCATGATCATCTACTGCTACTGCTGCGGGAGGCCGGGCCACATTGGGAGAGGATGCTGAGGGGAAGTTGCCTCGAGACAACCAAGCCAGCTCCAGACCTCGCGGGACTTCCCAAGGCAGATCCAGGCCCGTCGCGATGGCCGTACAACCGGCCAGATCACACATATAACTCATTTACAAAACGCTCATCACCATCTTCACCAGCACACGACTCGATTGTGGCGACCCGGAGTGACACAACATGAAAATTGGGCCAACATCTAGGGCTAAGTGGGAAAAGTTAGTGAGATGGTTCGTGGCAGCAGCCACGGGAACATCGGTTTTGGCGGGAGCGATAGAGGGACATCCCGTGAGGGTGTTGGTGGACACGGGAGCTTCAGTAACCATCATTTCTGCGCTTGTGTTTGATATGTTACCCGTGGAAAAACGTCAACTTGAACCGGTCGACAATAAAGTTGTGCCGGCAAATGGCGATAGTCTAGGAATTGTGTTTTGGTCTCCTCTTCCCTAGCAGTACCATGTCTACTGGGTACCGATTATAATTTAAGTCAGCTACCCATTAGGGAAAATAATATATTTTTAGCGGCCTGACGCGGAGACAGGAAAAGCTGCCAAAGAACACGCCCTGGTGGGAGAGTCAACGGCGATTCCGCCGCTAACACAGGTGTTCATTCCGTAGCAATATCGATCGCCATTAATCACCTTAAATGTGGCCGCAGCAATTATAGTTACACAATTGGGACCAACAATCAGTCGATATTTTTTAGCGGCAGCGGACACCATTTTAAGATGGAATCAGCAGCTATGTATGCAAGTTTTAAATACGTCAGAGTGCGAAATAATATAGCGAGAAGGGACGGTAATTGCATAGATTTCCCCAGCGAGTGAGATTTATGAAGATGCAGTAGTAGCGGGGATACAGGAAGAGAAGGATGGGATAGGGTCTCCCTGAGCGGAAGAAATCGTTAACGGAACCCTGAATTGACTCAATGTCAAAGAGACCGCCTTAAACGTCTCATAGAATTTGAAGACGTTTTCAGTAAGGGCCCATATTGAAACGGGGAATGTTCAACCCGTTAGAATTCATATAGAGTGAGACCAGCAGAAAAAGAGCAGATCCGTAGAGCTACAGATGAGATGTTGAGGGTGGAAATTATTTCTTCATCAACCAGCCCCTGGGGAGCACCAGTAGTCCTAGTTAAAAAGCCAGATGGTTCCATGAGGTTTTGTGTAGACTTCCGAATTAACAAGGTTACGATCGCGGACGCGTATCCCCTGCCCCGCATTGATGATTCGCTAGATGCATTAGAAGGAGCAGGGTTTTGACAAGTTCTCCTGGACGACGAATCCAAATTAAAAACTGCTTTTCGAACACCACAGGGGTTGTTTCAATTTAATAGGCTCCCTATGGGATTGCTCACTGCACCGGCAACCTTCCAACGCCTCATGGAACTTGTACTGTCGGGCCTACAATGGGAAATTTGTTTGATTTATTTTGACGTCATTGTTTTTAGTAGATTTTATGAACATCTGAAGAGACTGCAACGAGTTTTCTTGAAAGTGCGAGCTGCCAAATTGAAATTGAAACCATCTAAGTGTCATTTTGTACAGGGCTCAGCTAAATATGTGGGCATGTGGTCAGCAATAAGGGGGTAGCAACTGACCCTGACTAAACGTCCGCCATTAAAAACTGGCCAACGCCCACTTCTGTACAGGAGGTGCGGTGATTCCTAGGATTTGTTTCCTATCGACGATTTGTACCCCGGTTCGCTGCAATAGCAAAACCATTGCACGCCCTCACAACAAAAGGGTGGAGGAAGAGGACTCAGCATTTAAAGCGCTTCGTTCAAGGTTAACTGATGCTTCACCACTAGCATATCCAGATGTCTCGCGACAGTTTATCCTTGATACAGATGCTCGAGATGTCGGTATAGGTGCGGTCATGTCACAAATACAGGGGAAACGGAAGTTGTAATTGCATACAGGAGACACGTGCTTTCCTCTACTGAACAATGCTATTGCGTCACTCGTAGGGAACTCCTGGCAGTAGGTCATTTTATCACATTTTTCGGCCCTACCTATACGGCCACTGGTTTACCGTGCGGACCGATCATGCGGCACTATACAATTCTCACTTAAAATGGATAAATCCTCGGGACAAATGGCGAGGTGGATCGAAGAACTCCCGCAGTACTCTTACGATGTGATGTAGGATGGGCACTCGTCATTGTAATGCGGACGCCTTGTCAAGATTGCCATGCAAAGACCCATGTGCATGTGCTACGGGAGCGGCACAGTGTAAACTGAACCTCCCTGGATTTGAAGCTTTCGTGACTGCCACGTCACGTAGGTAAAAAATGAAATTAAAATTAATAAAGATAAAACAATAAAATCACGACGTTTCGGAGGCAACACAAGTCTCCGTCATCAGGTGGGACTGTCACAGCCAGATTTGCTGCATCAAGTGAGGGAGGGATTCAAGATGCAAGCTCTTAAATACCAGTTAAGGGGGGAGGAGAGGGGGAGGAGCTTATAAGAATGTGGTAGCCAATGAATGGAACGTATCGGGAGGGGGGGGCGGGGCTAAAAGAGGGCACGGCGGTACTCGTGAGCGTGGGCATGGATGTGTTTGTGTGCAAGTCACTATGGATGTACATGATAGAAAAGGAACGAAAATGCCCATGTTTATACCAGTGTTGGCTGACAATAAAGAGAGTACTGTTAAACGCTAGGGATGTTAACACTCGGTAAAGTAAAATAGTGCCTGTCAGATAAGATGGTCCAAAAATGTGTAGTTAAATCTTTTTTGCATGGTTGATAACATCTTTCTAATGATTACTAAGTTTGTACCCATCATCACGGTTGAAATTATGTCTGTGTTTGTATATCTGAATGGCTTCGTGTACAAACCTTTAATGGTAGCCAGAGGGTTTTCAGAGCACCTTAGTCTCGGAAAAAACAATATCATGAGAGCCCACCGCGTTGTAGCAATGATCGGCAACGGCGGAAGACTCAATTTTGTCGTGTTTCAAATCTGACTTGTGCTCACGGACACGATCAGAGACATGACGTTTCGTTTCCCCAATGTAACAGTCACCACAGCTGTCACTCAGTTTATAGACTGTTACATTGGGGAATTTCAACCGTGATGATGGGTACAAACTTAGTAATCATTGGAAAGATGTTATCAACCATGCAAAAAGAGATTTAACTACACATTTTTGGACCATCTTATCTGACAGGCACTATTTTACTTTACCGAGTGTTAACATCCCTAGCGTTTAACCGTACTCTCTTTATTGTCAGCCAACACTGGTATAAACATGGGCATTTTCGTTTCTTTTTAAATCCTTTATATTAAGTTCACTTGCTTGCTTGCTTGCGCGCTTACGATCGTGCAAATCTTTCGGTCGTTTTTAAACCCACTTCCCGTGATCCAATCGAGCTGACATTTTGCACACAGACTCGTTGTGCGTGACAATTTATTTTCGTGAAATTTTTTTTCCATAACTTTACACTTTTTAGGATTTTTTTTTATATTTAATTACCAATTGCTTAATGGTGGCAGGCAATCATCTGACCCATAGGTGGCAGCCATCTCAAGCCAGAGGACGAGAGGACTCTAGCCGCCACGCATATAAAGGATTTATAGTAAAAAACTTAGTTTTTACGGGTTAATTTTTTAAATCCTTTATATTAAGTTCACTTGCTTGCTTGCTTACGACCGTGCATCTTTTTCGATCGTTTTTTAACCCACTTCCCGTGATCCAATCGAGCTGACATTTTGCACACAGACTCGTTGTGCATGACAAAGAATTTTCTGAAAAAATAATTTCCTAAATTTTCACTTTTTAGGAAAAAAAAATTTAATCCTTTATTAAATGCTTTATGTTAAGTTCGCGTGCTTGCTTGCTTGCTTAGAACCGTGCAAATCTTTCGGTCGTTTTTTAACCCACTTCCCGTGATCCAATCGAGCTGACATTTTCCACACAGACTCGTTGTGCCAGACAATTATTGTTCGTGAAAAAAGAATTCCCAAAATTTTACACTTTTTAGGCAAAATTTTTTTATTTTACATATATTCAAATAGAACGCATTCATGGCTTTGGCTGAACATCACAGTGCAAGAGCCCAGAGCGTAACCCCTCCACAGGCTGTGGCGGAGTAGCGCAGTTAGTAGCGCCCTCGCTTCCCATGCCAAAGGTCGCGGGATCGATCCCTGCATCCTCCACAGGCGAATATATTTTTAAATCCTTTATATTAAGTTCGCTTGCTTGCTTAGGACCGTGAAAATATTTCGCTCGTTTTTTAACCCACTTCCCGTGATCCAATCGAGCTGACATTTTCCACACAGACTCGTTGTGTGTGACAATTAATTTTCGTGAAATTTTTTTTCCAAAATTTTACACTGTTTAGGGAAAACTAATTAAATATTTAATTACCAATTGCTTAATACTGGCAGACAATCATCTGACCCATAGATTGCAGCCATCTCAAGCCAGAGGACGAGAGAACTCTAGCCGCCACGCATATAAAGGATTTAGAGTGAAAAACTTTGTTTTTACAGGTTTACTTGTATTAAGTTCACTTGCTTGCTTGCTTGCGCGCTTACGACCGTGCAAATCTTTTGGTCGTTTTATAACCCACTTCCCGTGATCCAATCGAGCTGACATTTTGCACACAGACTCGTTGTGCGTGACAATTTATTTTCGTGAAAAAAAATCAAAAATTTTACACTGTTTAGGGAAAAAAAAATATTTAATTACCAATTGCTTAATCGTGGCAGACAATCATCTGACCCATAGGTGGCAGCCATCTCAAGCCAGAGGACGAGAGGACTCTCGCCGCCCATTTCATGATGACGCAAATGTTGACTAACCACATGGCATGAAATCCCTGCCCCCACGCTGTACAATGGAGACTATTTATTTAAATCCTTTATTTAAGTCCAATTGCTTGCTTGCTTACGACCGTGCAAATCTTTCGGTCGTTTTTTAACCCACTTCCCGTGATCCAATCGAGCTGACATTTTGCACACAGACTCGTTGTGCGTGACAATGAATTTTCGTGAAAAAATAATTTCCAAAATTTTTTCTTTTTAGGAAAAAAAAATGTAATCCTTTATATTAAGTTAACTTGCTTGCTTGCTTGCGCGCTTACGACCGTGCAAATCTTTTAGTCGTTTTTTAACCCACTTCCCGTGATCCAATCGAGCTGACATTTTGCACACAGACTCGTTGTGCGTGACAATTTATTTTCGTGAAAAAATGTTTCCAAAATTTTCCACTTTTTAGGAAAAAATGTTTTTGTTATTTTTGCAATCGCAAACAAAATGGTTTGCGTTTTGACCGGTCGGTAACACGATTGCGTTATGTTGTTAGTTATATGAGGTATTGTTAGCTCTTGTTGTAGTGTGCGGGGGATTAGCTCAGATGGTAGAGCGCTCGCTTAGCATGCGAGAGGTAACGGGATCGATGCCCGTATCCTCCAAAGGCCAATATTTTAAAGTCCTTTATTAAATCCTTTATATTAAGTTCGCTTGTGTGCTTGCTTGCTTATGACCGTGCAAATCTTTCGGTCGTTTTTTAACCCACTTCCCGTGATCCAATCGAGCTGACATTTTGCACACAGACTCGTTGTGCGTGACAATTTATTTTCGTGAAAATTTTTTTCCAAAATTTTCCACTTTTTAGGAAAAAATGTTTTTCTTATTTTTGCAATCGCAAACAAAATGGTTTGCGTTTTTACCGGTCGGTAACACGATTGCGTTATGTTGTTAGTTATATGAGGTATGGTTAGCTCTTGTTGTAGTGTGCGGGGGATTAGCTCAGATGGTAGAGCGCTCGCTTAGCATGCGAGAGGTAACAGGATCGATGCCCGTATCCTCCAAAGGCCAATTTTTTTAAATCCTTTATTAAATCCTTTATATTAAGTTCACTTGCTTGCTTGCGTGCTTGCTTGCTTACGACCGTGCAACTTTTCGGTCGTTTTTTAACCCACTTCCAGTGATCCAATCGAGCTGACATTTTGCACACAGACTCGTTGTGCGTGACAATTAATTTTCGTGAAAAAATCCAAAATTTTACACTGTTTAGCGAAAAAAAAAATATTTAATTACCAATTGCTTAATGGTGGCAGGCAATCATCTGACCCATAGGAAAAAAAAATGTAATCTTTTATATTAAGTTAACTTGCTTGCTTGCTTGCGCGCTTACGACCGTGCAAATCTTTTGGTCGTTTTTTAACCCACTTCCCGTGATCCAATCGAGTTGACATTTTGCACACAGACTCGTTGTGCGTGACAATTTATTTTCGTGAAAAAATTTTTCAAAAATTTTCCACTTTTTAGGAAAAAATGTTCTTGTTATTTTTGCAATCGCAAACAAAATGGTTTGCGTTTTGACCGGTCGGTAACACGATTGCGTTTTGTTGTTAGTTATATGAGGTATGGTTAGCTCTTGTTGTGGTGTGCGGGGGATTAGCTCAGATGGTAGAGCGCTCGCTTAGCATGCGACAAGTAACGCGATCGATGCCCGTATCCTCCAAAGGCTAATATTTTTAAATCCTTCATTAAATCCTTTATATTAAGTTCACTTGCTTGCTTACGACCGTGCAAATCTTTCGGTCGTTTTTTAACCCACTTCCCGTGATCCAATCGAGCTGACATTTTGCACACAGACTCGTTGTGCGTGACAATGAATTTTCGTGAAAAAATAATTTCCTAAATTTTTACTTTTTAGGAAAAAAAAATGTGATCCTTTATATTAAGTTCACTTGCTTGCTTGCACGCTTACGACCGTGCAAATCTTTTGGTCGTTTTTTAACCCACTTCCCGTAATCAAATCGAGCTGACATTTTGCACACAGACTCGTTGTGCGTGACAATTTGCTTTCGTGAAAACATTTTTCCAAAATTTTTTCCAAAATTTTCCACTTTTTAGGAAAAAATGTTTTTCTTATTTTTGCAATCGCAAACAAAATGGTTTGCGTTTTGACCGGTCGGTAACACGATTGCGTTATGTTGTTAGTTATATGAGGTATGGTTATGTCTTGTTGTAGTGTGCGGGGGATTAGCTCAGATGGTAGAGCGCTCGCTTAGCATGCGAGAGGTAACGGAATCAATGCCCGTATCCTCCAAAGGCCAATATTTTAAAATCCTTTATTAAATCCTTTATATTAAGTTCACTTGCTTGCTTGCGTGCTTGCTTGCTTGCTTACGACCGTGCAAATCTTTCGGTCGTTTTTAATCCCACTTCCCGTGATCCAATCGAGCTGACATTTTGCACACAGACTCGTTGTGCGTGACAATTAATTTTCGTGAAAAAAAATCCTAAATTTGACACTGTTTATGGAAAAAAATATATTTAATTACCAATTGCTTAATGGTGGCAGGCAATCATCTGACCCATAGGTGGCAGCCATCTCAAGCCACAGGACGAGAGGACTCTCGCCGCCCGTTTCATGATGACGCAAATGTTGACTAACCACATGGCATGAAATCCCTGCCCCCACGCTGTACAATGGAGACTATTTTTTTAAATCCTTTATATTAAGTTCACTTGCTTGCTTGCTTACGACCGTGCAAATCTTTCGGTCGTTTTTTAACCCGACTTCCCGTGATCCAATCGAGCTGACATTTTGCACACAGACTCGTTGTGCGTGACAATTTATTTTCGTGAAAATTTTTTTCCAAAATTTTCCACTTTTTAGGAAAAAATGTTCTTGTTATTTTTGCAATCGCAAACAAAATGGTTTGCGTTTTGACCGGTCGGTAACACGATTGCGTTTTGTTGTTAGTTATATGAGGTATGGTTAGCTCTTGTTGTGGTGTGCGGGGGATTAGCTCAGATGGTAGAGCGCTCGCTTAGCATGCGAGAGGTAACGGGATCGATGCCCGTATCCTCCAAAGGCTAATATTTTTAAATCCTTCATTAAATCCTTTATATTAAGTTCACTTGCTTGCTTGCTTGCTTACGACCGTGCAAATCTTTCGGTCGTTTTTTAACCCACTTCCCGTGATCCAATCGAGCTGACATTTTGCAAACAGACTCGTTGTGCGTGACAATCAATTTTCGTGAAAAAAAATCCAAAATTTTACACTGTTTAGGGGGGAAAATTTTTTTCATTACCAATTGCTTAATGGTGGCAGGCAATCATCTGACCCATAGGTGGCAGCCATCTCAAGCCAGAGGACGAGAGGACTCTCGCCGCCCGTTTCATGATGACGCAAATGTTGACTAACCACATGGCATGAAATCCCTGCCCCCACGCTGTACAATGGAGACTATTTATTTAAATCCTTTATATAAAGTTCACTTGCTTGCTTGCTTATGACCGTGCAAATCTTTCGGTCGTTTTTTAACCCACTTCCCGTGATCCATTCGAGTTGACATTTTGCACACAGACTCGTTGTGCGTGACAATTTATTTTCGTGAAAAATTTTTTCAAAAATTTTCCACTTTTTAGGAAAAAATGTTCTTGTTATTTTTGCAATCGCAAACAAAATGGTTTGCGTTTTGACCGGTCGGTAACACGATTGCGTTTTGTTGTTAGTTATATGAGGTATGGTTAGCTCTTGTTGTGGTGTGTGGGGGATTAGCTCAGATGGTAGAGCGCTCGCTTAGCATGCGAGAGGTAACGGGATCGATGCCCGTATCCTCCAAAGGCTAATATTTTTAAATCCTTCATTAAATCCTTTATATTAAGTTCACTTGCTTGCTTACGACCGTGCAAATCTTTCGGTCGTTTTTTAACCCACTTCCCGTGATCCAATCGAGCTGACATTTTGCAAACAGACTCGTTGTGCGTGACAATTAATTTTCGTGAAAAAATCCAAAATTTTACACTGTTTAGGGGAAAAAAATATTTAATTACCAATTGCTTAATCGTGGCAGACAATCATCTGACCCATAGGTGGCAGCCATCTCAAGCCAGAGGACGAGATTACTCTAGCCGCCCGTTTCATGATGACGCAAATGTTGACTAACCACATGGCATGAAATCCCTGCCCCCACGCTGTACAATGGAGACTATTTAATTAAATCCTTTATATTAAGTTCACTTGCTTGCTTGCTTATGACCGTGCAAATCTTTGGGTCGTTTTTTACCCACTTCCCGTGATCCAATCGAGTTGACATTTTGCACACAGACTCGTTGTGCGTGACAATTTATTTTCGTGAAAATTTTTTTCCAAAATTTTCCACTTTTTAGGAAAAAATGTTCTTGTTATTTTTGCAATCGCAAACAAAATGGTTTGCGTTTTGACCGGTCGGTAACACGATTGCGTTTTGTTGTTAGTTATATGAGGTATGGTTAGCTCTTGTTGTGGTGTGCGGGGGATTAGCTCAGATGGTAGAGCGCTCGCTTAGCATGCGAGAGGTAACGGGATCGATGCCCGTATCCTCCAAAGGCTAATATTTTTAAATCCTTCATTAAATCCTTTATATTAAGTTCACTTGCTTGCTTGCTTGCTTACGACCGTGCAAATCTTTCGGTCGTTTTTTAACCCACTTCCCGTGATCCAATCGAGCTGACATTTTGCAAACAGACTCGTTGTGCGTGACAATTAATTTTCGTGAAAAAAATCCAAAATTTTACACTGTTTAGGGGAAAAAAATATTTAATTACCAATTGCTTAATCGTGGCAGACAATCATCTGACCCATAGGTGGCAGCCATCTCAAGCCAGAGGACGAGATTACTCTAGCCGCCCGTTTCATGATGACGCAAATGTTGACTAACCACATGGCATGAAATCCCTGCCCCCACGCTGTACAATGGAGACTATTTATTTAAATCCTTTATATTAAGTTCACTTGCTTGCTTGCTTACGACCGTTCAAATCTTTCTGTCGTTTTTTAACCCACTTCCCGTGATCCAATCGAGCTGACATTTTGCACACAGACTCGTTGTGCGTGACAATTTATTTTCGTGAAAAAATGTTTCCAAAATTTTACACTTTTTAGGAAAAAATGTTTTTCTTATTTTTGCAATCGCAAACAAAATGGTTTGCGTTTTGACCGGTCGGTAACACGATTGCGTTATGTTGTTAGTTATATGAGGTATGGTTAGCTCTTGTTGTAGTGTGCGGGGGATTAGCTCAGATGGTAGAGCGCTCGCTTAGCATGCGAGAGGTAACGGGATCGATGCCCGTATCCTCCAAAGGCCAATATTTTAAAATCCTTCATTAAATCCTTTATATTAAGTTCACTTGCTTGCTTGCGTGCTTGCTTGCTTACGACCGTGCAAATCTTTCGGTCGTTTTTTAACACACTTCCCATGATCCAATCGAGCTGACATTTTGCACACAGACTCGTTGTGCGTGACAATTAATTTTCGTGAAAAAAATCCAAAATTTTACACTGTTTAGGGGGGAAAAAATTTTTAATTACCAATTGCTTAATGGTGGCAGGCAATCATCTGACCCATAGGTGGCAGCCATCTCAAGCCAGAGGACGAGAGGACTCTCGCCGCCCGTTTCATGATGACGCAAATGTTGACTAACCACATGGCATGAAATCCCTGCCCCCACGCTGTACAATGGAGACTATTTATTTAAATCCTTTATATAAAGTTCACTTGCTTGCTTGCTTATGACCGTGCAAATCTTTCGGTCGTTTTTTACCCACTTCCCGTGATCCAATCGAGTTGACATTTTGCACACAGACTCGTTGTGCGTGACAATTTATTTTCGTGAAAAATTTTTTCAAAAATTTTCCACTTTTTAGGAAA
Source organism: Lethenteron reissneri (assembly GCF_015708825.2). Classification (NCBI taxonomy): domain Eukaryota; kingdom Metazoa; phylum Chordata; class Hyperoartia; order Petromyzontiformes; family Petromyzontidae; genus Lethenteron; species Lethenteron reissneri. The sequence continues at coordinate 11,055,143 of NC_083793.1, forward strand.
AAATGTTCTTGTTATTTTTGCAATCGCAAACAAAATGGTTTGCGTTTTGACCGGTCGGTAACACGATTGCGTTTTGTTGTTAGTTATATGAGGTATGGTTAGCTCTTGTTGTGGTGTGTGGGGGATTAGCTCAGATGGTAGAGCGCTCGCTTAGCATGCGAGAGGTAACGGGATCGATGCCCGTATCCTCCAAAGGCTAATATTTTTAAATCCTTCATTAAATCCTTTATATTAAGTTCACTTGCTTGCTTGCTTGCTTACGACCGTGCAAATCTTTCGGTCGTTTTTTAACCCACTTCCCGTGATCCAATCGAGCTGACATTTTGCAAACAGACTCGTTGTGCGTGACAATCAATTTTCGTGAAAAAAATCCAAAATTTTACACTGTTTAGGGGGGAAAATTTTTTTAATTACCAATTGCTTAATGGTGGCAGGCAATCATCTGACCCATAGGTGGCAGCCATCTCAAGCCAGAGGACGAGAGGACTCTCGCCGCCCGTTTCATGATGACGCAAATGTTGACTAACCACATGGCATGAAATCCCTGCCCCCACGCTGTACAATGGAGACTATTTATTTAAATCCTTTATATAAAGTTCACTTGCTTGCTTGCTTATGACCGTGCAAATCTTTCGGTCGTTTTTTAACCCACTTCCCGTGATCCATTCGAGTTGACATTTTGCACACAGACTCGTTGTGCGTGACAATTTATTTTCGTGAAAAATTTTTTCAAAAATTTTCCACTTTTTAGGAAAAAATGTTCTTGTTATTTTTGCAATCGCAAACAAAATGGTTTGCGTTTTGACCGGTCGGTAACACGATTGCGTTTTGTTGTTAGTTATATGAGGTATGGTTAGCTCTTGTTGTGGTGTGCGGGGGATTAGCTCAGATGGTAGAGCGCTCGCTTAGCATGCGAGAGGTAACGGTATCGATGCCCGTATCCTCCAAAGGCTAATATTTTTAAATCCTTCATTAAATCCTTTATATTAAGTTCACTTGCTTGCTTACGACCGTGCAAATCTTTCGGTCGTTTTTTAACCCACTTCCCGTGATCCAATCGAGCTGACATTTTGCAAACAGACTCGTTGTGTGTGACAATTAATTTTCGTGAAAAAAATCCAAAATTTTACACTGTTTAGGGGAAAAAAATATTTAATTACCAATTGCTTAATCGTGGCAGACAATCATCTGACCCATAGGTGGCAGCCATCTCAAGCCAGAGGACGAGATTACTCTAGCCGCCCGTTTCATGATGACGCAAATGTTGACTAACCACATGGCATGAAATCCCTGCCCCCACGCTGTACAATGGAGACTATTTAATTAAATCCTTTATATTAAGTTCACTTGCTTGCTTGCTTATGACCGTGCAAATCTTTTGGGTCGTTTTTTACCCACTTCCCGTGATCCAATCGAGTTGACATTTTGCACACAGACTCGTTGTGCGTGACAATTTATTTTCGTGAAAATTTTTTTCCAAAATTTTCCACTTTTTAGGAAAAAATGTTCTTGTTATTTTTGCAATCGCAAACAAAATGGTTTGCGTTTTGACCGGTCGGTAACACGATTGCGTTTTGTTGTTAGTTATATGAGGTATGGTTAGCTCTTGTTGTGGTGTGCGGGGGATTAGCTCAGATGGTAGAGCGCTCGCTTAGCATGCGAGAGGTAACGGGATCGATGCCCGTATCCTCCAAAGGCTAATATTTTTAAATCCTTCATTAAATCCTTTATATTAAGTTCACTTGCTTGCTTGCTTGCTTACGACCGTGCAAATCTTTCGGTCGTTTTTTAACCCACTTCCCGTGATCCAATCGAGCTGACATTTTGCAAACAGACTCGTTGTGCGTGACAATTAATTTTCGTGAAAAAAATCCAAAATTTTACACTGTTTAGGGGAAAAAAATATTTAATTACCAATTGCTTAATCGTGGCAGACAATGATCTGACCCATAGGTGGCAGCCATCTCAAGCCAGAGGACGAGATTACTCTAGCCGCCCGTTTCATGATGACGCAAATGTTGACTAACCACATGGCATGAAATCCCTGCCCCCACGCTGTACAATGGAGACTATTTATTTAAATCCTTTATATTAAGTTCACTTGCTTGCTTGCTTACGACCGTTCAAATCTTTCTGTCGTTTTTTAACCCACTTCCCGTGATACAATCGAGCTGACATTTTGCACACAGACTCGTTGTGCGTGACAATTTATTTTCGTGAAAAAATTTTTCCAAAATTTTACACTTTTTAGGAAAAAATGTTTTTCTTATTTTTGCAATCGCAAACAAAATGGTTTGCGTTTTGACCGGTCGGTAACACGATTGCGTTATGTTGTTAGTTATATGAGGTATGGTTAGCTCTTGTTGTAGTGTGCGGGGGATTAGCTCAGATGGTAGAGCGCTCGCTTAGCATGCGAGAGGTAACGGGATCGATGTCCGTATCCTCCAAAGGCCAATATTTTAAAATCCTTCATTAAATCCTTTATATTAAGTTCACTTGCTTGCTTGCGTGCTTGCTTGCTTACGACCGTGCAAATCTTTCGGTCGTTTTTTAACACACTCTCCATGATCCAATCGAGCTGACATTTTGCACACAGACTCGTTGTGCGTGACAATTAATTTTCGTGAAAAAAATCCAAAATTTTACACTGTTTAGGGGGGAAAAATTTTTTAATTACCAATTGCTTAATGGTGGCAGGCAATCATCTGACCCATAGGTGGCAGCCATCTCAAGCCAGAGGACGAGAGGACTCTCGCCGCCCGTTTCATGATGACGCAAATGTTGACTAACCACATGGCATGAAATCCCTGCCCCCACGCTGTACAATGGAGACTATTTATTTAAATCCTTTATATAAAGTTCACTTGCTTGCTTGCTTATGACCGTGCAAATCTTTCGGTCGTTTTTTACCCACTTCCCGTGATCCAATCGAGTTGACATTTTGCACACAGACTCGTTGTGCGTGACAATTTATTTTCGTGAAAAATTTTTTCAAAAATTTTCCACTTTTTAGCAAAAAATGTTCTTGTTATTTTTGCAATCGCAAACAAAATGGTTTGCGTTTTGACCGGTCGGTAACACGATTGCGTTTTGTTGTTAGTTATATGAGGTATGGTTAGCTCTTGTTGTGGTGTGCGGGGGATTAGCTCAGATGGTAGAGCGCTCGCTTAGCATGCGAGAGGTAACGGGATCGATGCCCGTATCCTCCAAAGGCTAATATTTTTAAATCCTTCATTAAATCCTTTATATTAAGTTCACTTGCTTGCTTACGACCGTGCAAATCTTTCGGTCGTTTTTTAACCCACTTCCCGTGATCCAATCGAGCTGACATTTTGCAAACAGACTCGTTGTGCGTGACAATTAATTTTCGTGAAAAAAATCCAAAATTTTACACTGTTTAGGGGAAAAAATTTTTTAATTACCAATTGCTTAATCGTGGCAGACAATCATCTGACCCATAGGTGGCAGCCATCTCAAGCCAGAGGACGAGATTACTCTAGCCGCCCGTTTCATGATGACGCAAATGTTGACTAACCACATGGCTTGAAATCCCTGCCCCCACGCTGTACAATGGAGACTATTTATTTAAATCCTTTATATTAAGTTCACTTGCTTGCTTGCTTACGACCATGCAAATCTTTCGGTCGTTTTTTAACCCACTTCCCGTGATCCAATCGAGCTGACATTTTGCACACAGACTCGTTGTGCGTGACAATTTATTTTCGTGAAAAAATTTTTCCAAAATTTTACACTTTTTAGGAAAAAATGTTCTTGTTATTTTTGCAATCGCAAACAAAATGGTTTGCGTTTTGACCGGTCGGTAACACGATTGCGTTTTGTTGTTAGTTATATGAGGTATGGTTAGCTCTTGTTGTGGTGTGCGGGGGATTAGCTCAGATGGTAGAGCGCTCGCTTAGCATGCGAGAGGTAACGGGATCGATGCCCGTATCCTCCAAAGGCTAATATTTTTAAATCCTTCATTAAATCCTTTATATTAAGTTCACTTGCTTGCTTACGACCGTGCAAATCTTTCGGTCGTTTTTTAACCCACTTCCCGTGATCCAATCGAGCTGACATTTGGCAAACAGACTCGTTGTGCGTGACAATTAATTTTCGTGAAAAAAATCCAAAATTTTACACTGTTTAGGGGAAAAAAATATTTAATTACCAATTGCTTAATCGTGGCAGACAATCATCTGACCCATAGGTGGCAGCCATCTCAAGCCAGAGGACGAGATTACTCTAGCCGCCCGTTTCATGATGACGCAAATGTTGACTAACCACATGGCTTGAAATCCCTGCCCCCACGCTGTACAATGGAGACTATTTATTTAAATCCTTTATATTAAGTTCACTTGCTTGCTTGCTTACGACCATGCAAATCTTTCGGTCGTTTTTTAACCCACTTCCCGTGATCCAATCGAGCTGACATTTTGCACACAGACTCGTTGTGCGTGACAATTTATTTTCGTGAAAAAATTTTTCCAAAATTTTACACTTTTTAGGAAAAAATGTTTTTCTTATTTTTGCAATCGCAAACAAAATGGTTTGCGTTTTGACCGGTCGGTAACACGATTGCGTTATGTTGTTAGTTATATGAGGTATGGTTAGCTCTTGTTGTAGTGTGCGGGGGATTAGCTCAGATGGTAGAGCGCTCGCTTAGCATGCGAGAGGTAACGGGATCGATGCCCGTATCCTCCAAAGGCCAATATTTTAAAATCCTTCATTAAATCCTTTATATTAAGTTCGCTTGCTTGCGTGCTTGCTTGCTTACGACCGTGCAAATCTTTCGGTCGTTTTTTAACACACTTCCCGTGATCCAATCGAGCTGACATTTTGCACACAGACTCGTTGTGCGTGACAATTAATTTTCGTGAAAAAAATCCAAAATTTGACACTGTTTAGGGGAAAAAAAATATATAATTACCAATTGCTTAAAGGTGGCAGGCAATCATCTGACCCATAGGTGGCAGCCATCTCAAGCCAGAGGACGAGAGGACTCTCGCCGCCCGTTTCATGATGACGCAAATGTTGACTAACCACATGGCATGAAATCCCTGCCCCCACGCTGTACAATGGAGACTATTTATTTAAATCCTTTATATAAAGTTCACTTGCTTGCTGGCTTATGACCGTGCCAATCTTTCGGTCGTTTTTTACCCACTTCCCGTGATCCAATCGAGTTGACATTTTGCACACATACTCGTTGTGCGTGACAATTTATTTTCGTGAAAATTTTTTTCCAAAATTTTCCACTTTTTAGGAAAAAATGTTCTTGTTATTTTTTCAATCGCAAACAAAATGGTTTGCGTTTTGACCGGTCGGTAACACGATTGCGTTTTGTTGTTAGTTATATGAGGTATGGTTAGCTCTTGTTGTGGTGTGCGGGGGATTAGCTCAGATGGTAGAGCGCTCGCTTAGCATGCGAGAGGTAACGGGATCGATGCCCGTATCCTCCAAAGGCTAATATTTTTAAATCCTTCATTAAATCCTTTATATTAAGTTCACTTGCTTGCTTGCTTGCTTACGACCGTGCAAATCTTTCGGTCGTTTTTTAACCCACTTCCCGTGATCCAATCGAGCTGACATTTTGCACACAGACTCGTTTTGCGTGACAATTAATTTTTTGAAAAAAATCCAAAATTTGACACTGTTTAGGGAAAATTTTTTTTTAATTACCAATTGCTTAATCGTGCCAGACAATCATCTGACCCATAGGTGGCAGCCATCTCAAGCCAGAGGACGAGATGACTCTAGCCGCCCGTTTCATGATGACGCAAATGTTGACTAACCACATGGCATGAAATCCCTGCCCCCACGCTGTACAATGGAGACTATTTATTTAAATCCTTTATATTAAGTTCACTTGCTTGCTTGCTTACGACCGTGCAAATCTTTCGGTCGTTTTTTAACCCACTTCCCGTGATCCAATCGAGCTGACATTTTGCACACAGACTCGTTGTGCGTGACAATTTATTTTCGTGAAAATTTTTTTCCAAAATTTTACACTTTTTACGAAAAAATGTTTTTCTTATTTTTGCAATCGCAAACAAAATGGTTTGCGTTTTGACCAGTCGGTAACACGATTGCGTTATGTTGTTAGTTATATGAGGTATGGTTAGCTCTTATTGTAGTGTGCGGGGGATTAGCTCAGATGGTAGAGCGCTCGCTTAGATTGCGAGAGGTAACGGGATCGATGCCCGTATCCTCCAAAGGCCAATATTTTAAAATCCTTTATTAAATCCTTTATATTAAGTTCACTTGCTTGCTTGCGTGCTTGCTTGCTTACGACCATGCAAATCTTTCGGTCGTGTTTTAACCCACTTCCCGTGATCCAATCGAGCTGACATTTTGCACACAGACTCGTTGTGCGTGACAATGAATTTTCGTGAAAAATAATTTCCTAAATTTTTACTTTTTAGAAAAAAAAATATGTAATCCTTTATATTAAGTTCACTTGCTTGCTTGCACGCTTACGACCGTGCAAATCTTTTGGTCGTTTTTTAACCCACTTCCCGTAATCCAATCGAGCTGACATTTTGCACACAGACTCGTTGTGCGTGACAATTTGTTTTCGTGAAAACATTTTTCCTAGATTTTTTCCAAAATTTTCCACTTCTTAGGAATTTTTTTGTTGTTGTTATTTTTGCAATCGCAAACAAAATGGTTTGCGTTTTGACCGGTCGGTAACGCGATTGCGTTATGTTGTTAGTTATATGAGGTATGGTTATCTCTTGTTGTAGTGTGCGGGGGATTAGCTCAGATGGTAGAGCGCTCGCTTAGCATGCGAGAGGTAACGGAATCGATGCCCGTATCCTCCAAAGGCCAATATTTTTAAATCTTTTATTAAATCCTTTATATTAAGTTCACTTGCTTGCTTGCGTGCTTTTTTGCTTGCTTACGACCGTGCAAATCTTTCGGTCGTTTTTTAACCCACTTCCCGTGATCCAATCGAGCTGACATTTTGCACACAGACTCGTTGTGCGTGACAATTAATTTTCGTGAAAAAAATCCAAAATTTTGCACTGTTTAGGGAAAAAAAAATATTTAATTACCAATTGCTTAATGGTGGCAGGCAATCATCTGACCCATAGGTGGCAGCCATCTCAAGCCAGAGGACGAGAGGACTCTTGCCGCCCGTTTCATGATGACGCAAATGTTGACTAACCACATGGCATGAAATCCCTGCCCCCACGCTGTACAATGGAGGCTATTTAAATCCTTTATATTAAGTTCACTTGCTTGCTTGCTTACGACCGTGCAAATCTTTCGGTCGTTTTTTAACCCACTTCCCGTGATCCAATCGAGCTGACATTTTGCACACAGACTCGTTGTGCGTGACAATGCATTTTCGTGAAAAAATAATTTCCTAAATTTTTACTTTTTAGGAAAAAAAAATGTAATCCTTTATATTAAGTTCACTTGCTTGCTTGCACGCTTACGACCGTGCAAATCTTTTGGTCGTTTTTTAACCCACTTCCCGTAATCCAATCGAGCTGACATTTTGGACACAGACTCGTTGTGCGTGACAATTTGTTTTTGTGAAAACATTTTTCCAAAATTTTTTCCAAAATTTTCCACTTTTTAGGAAAAAATGTTTTTGTTATTTTTGCAATCGCAAACAAAATGGTTTGCGTTTTGACCGGTCGGTAACACGATTGCGTTATGTTGTTAGTTATATGAGGTATGGTTATCTCTTGTTGTAGTGTGCGGGGGATTAGCTCAGATGGTAGAGTGCTCGCTTAGCATGTGAGAGGTAACGGGATCGATGCCCGTATCCTCCAAAGGCTAATATTTTTAAATCCTTCATTAAATCCTTTATATTAAGTTCACTTGCTTGCTTACGACCGTGCAAATCTTTCGGTCGTTTTTTAACCCACTTCCCGTGATCCAATCGAGCTGACATTTTGCAAACAGACTCGTTGTGCGTGACAATTAATTTTCGTGAAAAAAATCCAAAATTTTACACTGTTTAGGGGGAAAATTTTTTTTAATTACCAATTGCTTAATGGTGGCAGGCAATCATCTGACCCATAGGTGGCAGCCATCTCAAGCCAGAGGACGAGAGGACTCTCGCCGCCCGTTTCATGATGACGCAAATGTTGACTAACCACATGGCATGAAATCCCTGCCCCCACGCTGTACAATGGAGACTATTTATTTAAATCCTTTATATTAAGTTCACTTGCTTGCTTGCTTATGACCGTGCAAATCTTTCGGTCGTTTTTTACCCACTTCCCGTGATCCAATCGAGTTGACATTTTGCACACAGACTCGTTGTGCGTGACAATTTATTTTCGTGAAAATTTTTTTCCAAAATTTTCCACTTTTTAGGAAAAAATGTTCTTGTTATTTTTGCAATCGCAAACAAAATGGTTTGCGTTTTGACCGGTCGGTAACACGATTGCGTTATGTTGTTAGTTATATGAGGTATGGTTAGCTCTTGTTGTGGTGTGCGGGGGATTAGCTCAGATGGTAGAGCGCTCGCTTAGCATGCGAGAGGTAACGGGATCGATGCCCGTATCCTCCAAAGGCTAATATTTTTAAATCCTTCATTAAATCCTTAATATTAAGTTCACTTGCTTGCTTGCTTGCTTACGACCGTGCAAATCGTTCGGTCGTTTTTTAACCCACATCCCGTGATCCAATCGAGCTGACATTTTGCACACAGACTCGTTGTGCGTGACAATGAATTTTCGTGAAAAAAGAATTTCCTAAATTTTTACTTTTTAGGAAAAAAAAATGTAATCCTTTTTATTAAGTTCACTTGCTTGCTTGCGTGCTTGCTTGCTTACGACCGTGCAAATCTTTCGGTCGTGTTTAACCCACTTCCCGTGATCCAATCGAGCTGACATTTTGCACACAGACTCGTTGTGCGTGACAATGAATTTTCGTGAAAAAATAATTTCCTAAATTTTTACTTTTTAGGAAAAAAAAATGTAATCCTTTATATTAAGTTCACTTGCTTGCTTGCACGCTTACGACCGTGCAAATATTTTGGTCGTTTTTTATCCCACTTCCCGTAATCAAATCGAGCTGACATTTTGCACACAGACTCGTTGTGCGTGACAATTTGTTTTCGTGAAAACATTTTTCCAAAATGTTTTTCCAAAATTTTCTACTTTTTAGGAAAAAATGTTTTTGTTATTTTTGCAATCGCAAACAAAATAGTTTGCGTTTTGACCGGTCGGTAACACGATTGCGTTATGTTGTTAGTTATATGAGGTATGGTTATCTCTTGTTGTAGTGTGCGGGGGATTAGCTCAGATGGTAGAGCGCTCGCTTAGCATGCGAGAGGTAACGGAATCGATGCCCTTATCCTCCAAAGGCCAATATTTTTAAATCCTTTACTTTAAGTTCACTTGCTTGCTTGCGTGCTTGCTTGCTTGCTTACGACCGTGCAAATCTTTCGGTCGTTTTTTAACTCACTTCCCGTGATCCAATCGAGCTGACATTTTGCACACAGACTCGTTGTGCGTGACAATTAATTTTAGTGAAAAAAATCCAAAATTTTACACTGTTTAGGGGAAAAAAATATTGAATTACCAATTGCTTAATCGTGGCAGACAATCATCTGACCCATAGGTGGCAGCCATCTCAAGCCAGAGGACGAGATTACTGTAGCCGCCCGTTTCATGATGACGCAACTGTTGACTAACCACATGGCATGAAATCCCTGCCCCCACGCTGTACAATGGAGACTATTTATTTAAATCCTTTATATTAAGTTCTCTTGCTTGCTTGCTTACGACCGTGCACATCTTTCGGTCGTTTTTTAACCCACTTCCCGTGATCCAATCGAGCTGACATTTTGCACACAGACTCGTTGTGCGTGACAATTTATTTTAGTGAAAAATTTTTTCCAAAATTTTACACTTTTTAGGAAAAAATGTTTTTCTTATTTTTGCAATCGCAAACAAAATGGTTTGCGTTTTGACCGGTCGGTAACACGATTGCGTTATGTTGTTAGTTATATGAGGTATGGTTAGCTCTTGTTGTAGTGTGCGGGGGATTAGCTCAGATGGTAGAGTGCTCGCTTAGCATGCGAGAGGTAACGGGATCGATGCCCATATCCTCCAAAGGCCAATATTTTTAAATCCTTCATTAAATCCTTTATATTAAGTTCACTTGCTTGCTTGCGTGCTTGCTTGCTTACGACCGTGCAAATCTTTCGGTCGTTTTTTAACACACTTCCCGTGATCCAATCGAGCTGACATTTTGCACACAGACTCGTTGTGCGTGACAATTAATTTTCGTGAAAAAAATCCAAAATTTTACACTGTTTAGGGGAAAAAAATATTTAATTACCAATTGCTTAATCGTGGCAGACAATCATCTGACCCATAGGTGGCAGCCATCTCAAGCCAGAGGACGAGAGGACTCCCGCCGCCCGTTTCATGATGACGCAAATGTTGACTAACCACATGGCATGAAATCCCTGCCCCCACGCTGTACAATGGAGACTATTTATTTAAATCCTTTATATTAAGTTCACTTGCTTGCTTGCTTATGACCGTGCAAATCTTTCGGTCGTTTTTTACCCACTTCCCGTGATCCAATCGAGTTGACATTTTGCACACAGACTCGTTGTGCGTGACAATTTATTTTCGTGAAAATTTTTTCAAAAATTTTCCACTTTTTAGGAAAAAATGTTCTTGTTATTTTTGCAATCGCAAACAAAATGGTTTGCGTTTTGACCGGTCGGTAACACGATTGCGTTATGTTGTTAGTTATATGAGGTATGGTTAGCTCTTGTTGTGGTGTGCGGGGGATTAGCTCAGATGGTAGAGCGCTCGCTTAGCATGCGAGAGGTAACGGGATCGATGCCCGTATCCTCCAAAGGCTAATATTTTTAAATCCTTCATTAAATCCTTAATATTAAGTTCACTTGCTTGCTTGCTGGCTTACGACCGTGCAAATCTTTCGGTCGTTTTTTAACCCACTTCCTGTGATCCAATCGAGCTGACATTTTGCACACAGACTCGTTGTGTGTGACAATTTATTTTCGTGAAAATTTTTTTACAAAATTTTACACTTTTTAGGAAAAATGTTTTTCTTATTTTTGCAATCGCAAACAAAATGGTTTGCGTTTTGACCGGTCGGTAACACGATTGCGTTATGTTGTTAGTTATATGAGGTATGGTTAGCTCTTGTTGTAGTGTGCGGGGGATTAGCTCAGATGGTAGAGCGCTCGCTTAGCATGCGAGAGGTAACGGGATCGATGCCCGTATCCTCCAAAGACCAATATTTTAAAATCCTTCATTAAATCCTTTATATTAAGTTCACTTGCTTGCTTGCGTGCTTGCTTGCTTACGACCGTGCAAATCTTTCGGTCGTGTTTTAACCCACTTCCCGTGATCCAATCGAGCTGACATTTTGCACACAGACTCGTTGTGCGTGACAATGAATTTTCGTGAAAAAACAATTTCCTAAATTTTTACTTTTTAGGAAAAAAAAATGTAATCCTTTATATTAAGTTAACTTGCTTGCTTGCACGCTTACGACCGTGCAAATCTTTTGGTCGTTTTTTATTCCACTTCCCGTAATCAAATCGAGCTGACATTTTGCACACAGACTCGTTGTGCGTGACAATTTGTTTTCTTGAGAACATTTTTCCAAAATTTTTTCCAAAATTTTCCACTTTTTAGGAAAAAATGTTTTTGTTATTTTTGCAATCGCAAACAAAATGGTTTGCGTTTTGACCGGTCGGTAACACGATTGCGTTATGTTGTTAGTTATATGAGGTATGGTTATCTCTTGTTGTAGTGTGCGGGGGATTAGCTCAGATGGTAGAGCGCTCGCTTAGCATGCGAGAGGTAACGGAATCGATGCCCTTATCCTCCAAAGGCCAATACTTTTAAATCCTTTATTAAATCCTTTACATTAAGTTCACTTGCTTGCTTGCTTGCTTACGACCGTGCAAATCTTTCGGTCGTTTTTAACCCACTTCCCGTGATCCAATCGAGCTGACATTTTGCACAGACTCGTTGTGCGTGACAATTAATTTTCGTGAAAAAAATCCAAAATTTTACACTGTTTAGGGGAAAAATATTTAATTACCAATTGCTTAATCGTGGCAGACAATCATCTGACCCATAGGTGGCAGCCATCTCAAGCCAGAGGACGAAATGACTCTAGCCGCCCGTTTCATGATGACGCAAATGTTGACTAACCACATGGCATGAAATCCCTGCCCCCACGCTGTACAATGGAGACTATTTATTTAAATCCTTTATATTAAGTTCACTTTCTTGCTTGCTTACGACCGTGCAAATCTTTCGGTCGTTTTTTAACCCACTTCCCGTGATCCAATCGAGCTGACATTTTGCACACAGACTCGTTGTGCGTGACAATGAATTTTCGTGAAAAAATAATTTCCTAAATTTTTACTTTTTAGGAAAAAAAATGTAATCCTTTATATTAAGTTCACTTGCTTGCTTGCTTGCACGCTTACGACCGTGCAAATCTTTTGGTCGTTTTTTAACCCACTTTCCGTGATCCAATCGAGCTGACATTTTGCACACAGATTCGTTGTGCGTGACAATTTGTTTTCGTGAAAATTTTTTTCCAAAATTTTCCACTTTTTAGGAAATTTTTTTTTGTTATTTTTGCAATCGCAAACAAAATGGTTTGCGTTTTGACCGGTCGGTAACACGATTGCGTTATGTTGTTAGTTATATGAGGTACTAGCGGAAGTACCCGGCTTTGCCCGGGTGAAAAATATATTTCTTAAAAACCTTACATATATATACACAGATACTAAGGTATTGTCAAAGCCCGGTGGGCTGTTTGTACATTTCTCCACCAACAAATATATAAGAGGCTTTCACAAGTCCAAAAAGTTGTAGAAAGTGTGGGGTAAATAGTTGATGTCAAAATGTTTCCGAAAATTGTGGTCTCCCCCCCCCCTCAAAAAATATCTTTACCCCTCGTAGGTATATATACTAACAACACCTTACATACAACAGAGGAAGTGGTATCTATTGACTCTGTAGTAGTATCTACTGACTGTACCGTAGTATCTACTGAGCCAGTAGTAGCTACTGACTGTGTAGTAGTATTTAGTGACTGTAATAACTACTGACCATAGTAGTATTTACTGGGCCTACAGTAGTATCTACCGACTATATACTCGTAACGACTAACTGTATAGTATCTGCTGACTCTATAGTTGTATCCACTGACTATAGTAGTAACTACAAAATCTATAGCAGTATCTACTCACTCTATAATATTATCTACTGACTCTAGTAGCTACTCACCATAGCAGTATGTACTGACTGTATAGTAGTATATACTGACTGTAGCAGTATTGACTGACTGTAGTGGTATATACTGACTGTTTTAGTATTTACTATAGCGGTATCTACCAACTCGATAGCAGTATCTACTATCACTACAGCAGTGTATACCGACTGAGGTCGTACCTGCTATCACTACAGCAGTGCATACTGCTGTGTTGGTACCTGCTATGATTACAGCAGTGCATATTGTGGTGGAACCTGCTATGATTACAGCAGTGCATACTGCTGTGGTGGTATCTGCTATGATGAGAGGAGTACATATTGTGGTGGTGGTACCTGGTATGATAACAGCAGTGCATATTGACTGTACTCATCATTCACCCTCACCATTCACCACTCACAACTCACCCTCACCACTCATCCTCACCACTCACCACTCCCACTCACTATTCACCATTCACCCTCACAACTCACCACTCACCAACCTCCCTCACCAATCTCCCTCACCACTCACCCTCACCACTCACCCTCACCACTCACCCTCACCACTCACCAATCACCACTCACCCTCACCACTCACTCTCACCACTAACCCTCACCACTAACCCTCACCACTCTCACTCACCACTCTCCCTCACCACTCACCACTCACTCTCACCATTCACCCTCCCCATTCAGCCTCACCACTCACCCTCACCACTCACCCTCACCACTCACCGTCACAACCACCACTCACCCTCACCACTCAACTTCACCCTCACTACTCACCATTCATCCTCACCAATCACCACTGACCAATCACCACTCTCCACTAACCCTCACCACTCAACCTCACCACTCACCCTCAAAACTAACCACTCTCTCACCACTCACCCTCACCACTCAGCACTCACCCTCACCACTCACCCTCACCACTCACCCTCACCACTCACCCCTCACAACAACCACTCACCCTCACCACTCACCCTGACCACTCACCACTCATCCTCACCAATCACACCCTCACCAATCACCACTCACCCGCACTGCTCACCCTCACCACTCACGCTCACCCTCACCACTCACCCCTCACTAATCACCACTCATAACCGCCACTCACCCTCACCACTCACCCTCAACACTCACCCTCACCACTCACCGTCACCACTCACTCTCACTACTCACCACTCATCCTCACCAATCACACCCTCAACAATCACCACTCACCCTCACCACTCACCCTCACCACTCACTCTCACCACTCACCCTCACAACAACCACTCACCCTCACCGCTCAGCACTCACCCTCACTACTCACCCTCACCACTCACCACTAATCCTCACCAATCACACCATCAATCACCACCCACCCTCACCACTTGCCACTCACCCTCATCACTCACCCTCACCACTCACCCTCACATAAACCACTCACCCTCACTACTCATCCTCACCAATCGCACCCTCACCAATCACCACTCACCCTCACTGCTCACCCTCACCGCTTACCACTCAACCTCACCCTCACCACTCACGCTCACCCTCACCACTCACCTCTCACTAATCACCACTCACAACTGCCACTCACCCTCCCCACTCACCCTCACCACTCACCCTCACCAATCACCACTCACCCTCACCACTCACCCTCACCATTCACCCTCACTACTCACCCTCACCATTCACCCTCACCACTTTCCCTCAGCACTCTCCCTCACCACTCATCCTCACCACTCATCAGTCACGCTCACCACTCACCCTCACTACTCACCACTCACCCTCAACACTCACCCTCACCGCTCACCACTCACCCTCAACACTCACCCTCACCGCTCACCACTCACCCTGACCACTCACCACTCATCCTCACCAATCACATCCTCACCAATCACCACTCACCCTCACTGCTCACCCTCACCGCTCACCCTCACCACTCACCCTCACCACTCACGCTCACCCTCACCACTCACCCCTCACTAATCACCACTCACAACCGCCACTCACCCTCACCACCAACCCTCACCACTCACCCTCACCACTCACTAATCACCTCTCACAACCGTCACTCACCCTCACCACTCACTCTTACCACTCACCCTCACCACGCACCCTCACAACAACCACTCACCCTCACAACAACCACTCACCCTCACTACTCACCCTCACCACTCATCCTCCCCAATCACACCCTCACCAATCACCACTCACCCTCACTGCTCACCACTCAACCTCACCACTCACGCTCACCCTCACCACTCACCCCTCACTAATCACCACTAACAACCGCCACTCACCCTCACCACTCACCCTCACCAATCACCACTCACCCTCACCACTTACCACTCACCCTCACCACTCACTACTCACCCTCACCACTCTCCCTCACCACTCTCCCTCACCACTCTCCCTCACCAATCACCACTCACCCTCACCACTTACCACTCACCCTCACCACTCACTACTCTCCCTCACCACTCTCCCTCACCACTCTCCCTCACCAGTCACGCTCACCACTCACCACTCACGCTCACCACTCACCCTCACTACTCACCCTAACCACCCACCACTCACCCTCAACACTCACCCTCACCGCTCACCACTCATCCTCACCACTCACCCTGACCACTCACCCCTCATCCTCACCAATCACACCCTCACCAATCACCACTCACCCTCACTGCTCACCCTCACCGCTCACCCTCACCCTAACCACTCACGCTCACCCTCACCACTCACCCCTCACTAATCACCACTCACAACCGCCACTCATCCTCACAACTCACCCTCACTACTCACCACTCATCCTCACCAATCACACCCTCAACAATCACCACTCACCCTCAACACTCACGCTCAACACTCACCCTCACCACTCATGCTCACCACTAACCCTCACCACTCACCCTCACCACTCACTAATCACCTCTCACAACCGTCACTCACCCTCACCACTCAATCTTACCACTAACCCTCACCACTCACCTTCACAACAACCACTCACCCTCACAACAACCACTCACCCTCACTACTCACCCTCACCACTCATCCTCACCAATCACACCCTAACCAATCACCACTCACCCTCACTGCTCACCACTCAACCTCACCCTCACCACTAACGCTCACCCTCACCACTCACCCCTCACTAATCACCACTAACAACCGCCACTCACCCTCCCCACTCACCCTCACCAATCACCACTCACCCTCACCACTCAACCTCACCCTCACCCTCACCACTCACCCTCACCACTCACCCTCACCACTCACACTCACTCTCACCACTCACTCTCTCTCTCACCACTCACTCTCTCCCTCAACACTCACTCTCTCCCTCACCACTCACTCTCTCCCTCACCACTCACTCTCTCCCTCACCACTCACTCTCTCCTTCACCACTCTCACCACTCTCACCACTCTCTCCCTCACCACTCTCTCCCTCACCACTCTCTCCCTCACCACTCTCACCACTCTCACCACTCTCTCCCTCACCACTCTCTCCCTCACCACTCTCACCACTCTCACCACTCTCTCCCTCACCACTCTCTCCCTCACCACCACTCTCCCTCACCACTCTCTCTCCCTCACCACTCTCCCCCTCACCACTCTCCCCCCTCACCACTCTCCCCCTCACCACTCTCCCCCTCACCACTCTCATCACTCTCCCCCTCACCACTCTCCCCCTCACCACTCGCCTCCCCCTCACCACTCTCTCCCTCACCATTCTCTCCCTCGCCACTCTCCCCCTCACCACCACTCTCCCTCACCACTCTCTCCCTCACCACTCTCTCCCTCACCACTCTCCCCCTCACCACTATCCCCCTCACCACTCTCCCCCTCACCACTCTCCCCCTCACCACTCTCCCCCTCACCACTCTCTCCCTCACCACTCTCACCACTCTCACCACTCTCTCCCTCACCACTCTCTCCCTCACCACTCTCCCCCTCACCACCACTCTCCCTCACCACTCTCATCCCTCACCACTCTCTCCCTCACCACCACTCTCCCTCACCACTCTCTCCCTCACTACTCTCCCCCTCACCACTCTCACCCTCACCACTCTCCCCCTCACCACTCTCCCCCTCACCACTCTCCCTCACCACTCTCCCCCTCACCACTCTCCCCCTCACCACTCTCCCCTCACCACTCTCTCCCTCACCACTCTCTCCCTCACCACTCTCTCCCTCACCACCACTCTCCCTCACCACTATCTCCCTCACCACTCTCTCCCTCACCCCCCCTCTCCCTCACCACTCTCTCCCTCACCACTCTCCCCCTCACCACTCTCCCCCTCACCACTCTCCCCCTCACCACTCTCACCACTCTCACCACTCTCTCCCTCACCACTCTCTCCCTCACCACTCTCCCCCTCACCACCACTCTCCCTCACCACTCTCTCCCTCACCATGACTCTCCCTCACCACTCTCTCCCTCACCACTCTCTCCCTCACCACCACTCTCCCTCACCACTCTCTCCCTCACCACTCTCTCCCTCACCACTCTCCCCCTCACCACTCTCCCCCTCACCACTCTCACCACTCTCACCACTCTCTCCCTCACCACTCTCTCCCTCACCACTCTCCCCCTCACCACCACTCTCCCTCACCACTCTCTCCCTCACCACTCTCTCCCTCACCACCACTCTCCCTCACCACTCTCTCCCTCACCACTCTCCTCCCCCTCACCACTCTCCCCCTCACCACTCTCCCCTCACCACTCTCCCCCTCACCACTCTCCCCCTCACCACTCTCCCCTCACCACTCTCCCTCACCACTCTCTCCCTCACCACTCTCTCCCTCCTCACCACTCCTCCCTCACCACCTCTCTCCCTCACCACTCTCGTCCCTCACCACCTCTCCCTCACCACCACTCTCCCTCACCACTCTCTCCCCTCACCACTCTCCCCCTCACCACTCTCCCCCTCACCACTCTCCCCCTCACCACTCTCCCCCTCACCACTCTCTCCCTCACCACTCTCACCACTCTCACCACTCTCCTCCCTCACCACTCTCTCCCTCACCACCACTCTCCCTCACCACTCTCTCCCTCACCACTCTCCCCCTCACCACTCTCCCCCTCACCACTCTCCCCCTCACCACTATCCCCCTCACCACTCTCATCACTCTCCCCCTCACCACTCTCACACCTCACCACTCTCCCCTCACCACTCTCTCCCTCACCATTCTCTCCCTCGCCACTTTCCCCCCTCACCACCACTCTCCCTCACCACTCTCTCCCTCACCACTCTCTCCCTCACTACTCTCCCCCTCACCACTCTCCTCCCCTCACCACTCTCCCCCTCACCACTCTCCCCCTCACCACTCTCCCCCTCACCACTCTCTCCCTCACCACTCTCACCACTCTCACCACTCTCTCCCTCACCACTCTCTCCCTCACCACTCTCCCCCTCACCACCACTCTCCCTCACCACTCTCTCCCTCACCACTCTCTCCCTCACCACCACTCTCCCTCACCACTCTCTCCCTCACCACTCTCCCCCCCTCACCACTCTCCCCCTCCCCACTCTCCCCCTCACCACTCTCCCCCTCACCACTCTCCCCCTCACCATTCTCCCCCTCACCACTCTCCCCCTCACCACTCTCTCCCTCACCACTCTCTCCCTCACCACTTCTCTCCCTCACCACCACTCTCCCTCACCACTCTCTCCCTCACCACTCTCTCCCTCACCACCACTCTCCTCACCACTCTCTCCCTCACCACTCTCCCCCTCACCACTCTCCCCCTCACCACTCTCCCCCTCACCACTCTCACCACTCTCACCACTCTCTCCCTCACCACTCTCTCCCTCGCCACTCTCCCCCTCACCACCACTCTCCCTCACCACTCTCTCCCTCACCACCACTCTCCCTCACCACTCTCTCCCTCACCACTCTCTCCCTCACCACCACTCTCCCTCACCACTCTCTCCCTCACCACTCTCTCCCTCACCACTCTCCCCCCTCACCACTCTCCCCCTCACCACTCTCACCACTCTCACCACTCTCTCTCCCTCACCACTCTCTCCCTCACCACTCTCCCCCCTCACCACCACTCTCCCTCACCACTCTCTCTCCCTCACCACTCTCTCCCTCACCACCACTCTCCCTCACCACTCTCTCCCTCACACACTCTCCCCCTCACCACTCTCCCCCTCACCACTCTCTCCCCCTCACCACTCTCCCCCTCACCACTCTCCCCCCTCACCACTCTCCCCCTCACCACTCTCTCCCTGACCACTCTCTCCCTCACCACTCTCTCCCTCACCACCACTCTCCCTCACCACTCTCTCCCTCACCACTCTCTCCCTCACCCACCACTCTCCCTCACCACTCTCTCCCTCACCACTCTCCCCCTCACCACTCTCCCCCTCACCACTCTCCCCCTCACCACTCTCCCCCTCACCACTCGCTCCCTCACCACTCTCACCACTCTCACCACTCTCTCCCTCACCACTCTCTCCCTCACCACTTTCCCCCCTCACCACCACTCTCCCTCACCACTCTCTCCCTCACCACTCTCCTCCCTCACCACCACTCTCCCTCACCACTCTCCCCCTCACCACTCTCCCCCTCACCACTCTCCCCCTCACCACTCTCCCCCTCACCACTCTCCCCCTCCCCACCTCCCCTCACCACTCTCCCTCTCACCACTCTCCCCCCTCAACCACTCTCCTCCCCCTCACCACTCTCCCCCTCACCACTCTCTCCCTCACCACTCTCACCACTCTCACCCACTCTCTCCCTCACCACTATCTCCCTCAACCACTTTCCCCCTCACCACCACTCTCCCTCACCACTCTCTCCCTCACCACTCTCTCCCTCATCACCACTCTCCTTCACCCACTCTCTCCCTCAACCACTCTCCCCCTCACCACTCTCCCCCTCACCACTTACCCCCCCCTCACCACTCTCCCCCTCACCACTCTCCTCCCCCTCACCACCTCTCTCCCTCACCACTCTGTCCCTCCCACTCTCTCCCTCACCACCACTCTCCCTTTACCACTCTCTCCCTCACCACTCTCTCCCTCACCACCACTCTCCCTCACCACTCTCCCCCCTCACCACTCTCCCCCTCACCACTCTCCCCCTCACCACTCTACACCACTTCTCACCACTCTCCTCTCCCTCACCACTCTCTCCCTCACCACTCTCCCCCTCACCACCACTCTCCCTCACCACTCTCTCCCTCACCACTCTCTCCCTCCCCACCACTCTCCCTCACCACTCTCTCCCTCACCACTCTCCCCCTCACCCCTCTCCCCCTCCACACTCTCCCCCTCACCACTCTCCCCCCTCACCACTCTCCCCCTCACCACTCTCTCCCTCACCACTCTCTCCCTCACCACTCTCTCCCTCACCACCACTCTCCCTCACCACTCTCTCCCTCACCACTCTCTCCCTCACCACCACTCTCCCTCACCACTCTCTCCCTCACCACTCTCCCCCTCACCACTCTCCCCCTCACCACTCTCCCCCTCACCACTCTCCCCCTCACCACTCTCTCCCTCACCACTCTCACCACTCTCACCACTCTCTCCCTCACCACTCTCTCCCTCACCACTCTCCCCCTCACCACCACTCTCCCTCACCACTCTCTCCCTCACCACTCTCTCCCTCACCACCACTCTCCCGCACCACTCTCCCCCTCACCACTCTCCCCCTCACCACTCTCCCCCTCACCACTCTCCCCCTCACCACTCTCCCCCTCACCACTCTCCCCCTCACCACTCTCCCCCTCACCACTCTCTCCCTCACCACTCTCCCCCTCACCACTCTCTCCCTCACCACTCTCTCCCTCACCACTCTCTCCCTCACCACCACTCTCCCTCACCACTCTCTCCCTCACCACTCTCCCCCTCACCACTCTCCCCCTCACCACTCTCCCCCTCACCACTCTCCCCCTCACCACTCTCCCCCTCACCACTCTCCCCCTCACCACTCTCTCCCTCACCACTCTCCCCCTCACCACTCTCTCCCTCACCACTCTCTCCCTCACCACTCTCTCCCTCACCACTCTCCCCCTCACCACTCTCTCCCTCACCACATGTTAAAGGCGCTCCTAAAGGAATCTACAACCTTCGATGATTCCTTTGCACGATTCAAAGAATCGATTCCTGGCGCATAGGAGGTTTCCATTTTTAATTACAGAGTTTTATTTTCATTGTTATGTTATGTTTTAAAGTTTTCAGGAGTTTTTAATTATATTTTAGCCCCAGTCAACGTCGGATATTTCCCATTCGTAGCAGTTTATATCAACTCTATAACCAACTTTATTAAACGGAAATAAGGCGATTCTAAATGAATCTACAACCTTCGATTCCTTTTCGCGATTCAGAGAATCGATTCTTGGCGCGGTCGGGTTTATAATTTTAATTACACAGTTGTATTTTCATTGGTATGTTAAAATAATACTGTCTAATCGCTATAATTTTATTATCTACCGACCCTATAATAGTAATTGCACACATTGGGGTGGAAGGGGAGTGAAGAGGACGTGAAACTTTGATGAATTTACCTCAGAATCGCGTGTTAATGCGTGCGCATATTTGTAACGAGAATTAAAAATGGCGTCCACCCCGCAGCGAAGTTGTTGCTACCCGTTGCCAGGGGCAACCGCCGTGGTCCGCGCCGACCGGCAATATTAAATAACTAAATAATTAATTGTGTAACTAAATAAAGAGCAATCGCACTAAATCGATAATCGGTCCAATTTAAAATTTAGAGACGAAAAATCGGAAATGCCTAAGTTTACCGCGGGCCGGGGGCGTGCCCACCTGCAAAATTTAATCTCGGCGAACCCCACGGTCCGATAGCTAAATCCCCCGGAAGGGAGCGTACGCAGACGGACAAACAGACAGACAGACAGACAAAAAATGAATTATATAGGTTAGATGGTTAGCTCTTGTTGTAGTGTGCGGGGGATTAGGTCAGATGGTAGAGCGCTCGCTTAGCATGCGAGAGGTAACGGGATCGATGCCCGTATCCTCTAAAGGCCAATATTTTTAAATCCTTTATTAAATCCTTTATATTAAGTTCACTTGCTTGCTTGCGTGCTTGCTTGCTTGCTTACGACCGTGCAAATCTTTCGGTCGTTTTTTAACCCACTTCCCGTGATCCAATCGAGCTGACATTTTGCACACAGACTCGTTGTGCGTGACAATGAATTTTCGTGAAAAAATAATTTCCTAAATTTTTACTTTTTAGGAAAAAAAAATGTAATCCTTTATATTAAGTTCACTTGCTTGCTTGCTTGCACGCTTACGACCGTGCAAATCTTTTGGTCGTTTTTTAACCCACTTCCCGTGATCCAATCGAGCTGACATTTTGCACACAGACTCTTTGTGCGTGACAATTTGTTTTCGTGAAAAAAATTATCCTAAATTTTTTCCAAAATTTTCCACTTTTTAGGAAAAAATGTTTTTGTTATTTTTTAAATCGCAAACAAAATGGTTTGCGTTTTGACCGGTCGGTAACACGATTGCGTTATGTTGTTAGTTATATGAGGTATGGTTAGCTCTTGTTGTAGTGTGCGGGGGATTAGCTCAGATGGTAGAGCGCTCGCTTAGCATGCGAGAGGTAACGGGATCGATGCCCGTATCCTCCAAAGGCCAATATTTTAAAATCCTTTATTAAATCCTTAATATTAAGTTCACTTGCTTGCTTGCGTGCTTGCTTGCTTGCTTACGACCGTGCAAATCTTTCGGTCGTTTTTTAACCCACTTCCCGTTATCCAATCGAGCTGACATTTTGCACACAGACTCGTTGTGCGTGACAATTTATTTTCGTGAAATTTTTTTTCCAAATTTTCTACTTTTTAGGAAAAATGTTTTTCTTATTTTTGCAATCGCAAACAAAATGGTTTGCGTTTTGACCGGTCGGTAACACGATTGCGTTATGTTGTTAGTTATATGAGGTATGGTTAAATCTTGTTGTAGTGTGCGGGGGATTAGCTCAGATGGTAGAGCGCTCGCTTAGCATGCGAGAGGTAACGGGATCGATGCCCGTATCCTCCAAAGGCTAATATTTTTAAATCCTTCATTAAATCCTTTATATTAAGTTCACTTGCTTGCTTGCTTACGACCGTGCAAATCTTTCGGTCGTTTTTTAACCCACTTCCCGTGATCCAATCGAGCTGACATTTTGCACACAGACTCGTTGTGCGTGACAATTATTTTTTGTGAAAAAAATCCAAAATTTTACACTGTTTAGGGAAAAAAAATATTTAATTACCAATTGCTTAATGGTGGCAGGCAATCATCTGACCCATAGGTGGCAGCCATCTCAAGCCAGAGGACGAGAGGACTCTCACCGCCCGTTTCATGATGACGCAAATGTTGACTAACCACATGGCATGAAATCCCTGCCCCCACGCTGTACAATGGAGACTATTTATTTAAATCCTTTATATTAAGTTCACTTGCTTGCTTGCTTACGACCGTGCAAATCTTTCGGTCGTTTTTTAACCCACTTCCCGTGATCCAATCGAGCTGACATTTTGCACACAGACTCGTTGTGCGTGACAATTTATTTTCGTGAAAATTTTTTTCCAAAATTTTCCACTTTTTAGGAAAAAATGTTTTTGTTATTTTTGCAATCGCAAACAAAATGGTTTGCGTTTTGACCGGTCGGTAACACGATTGCGTTATGTTGTTAGTTATATGAGGTATGGTTAGCTCTTGTTGTAGTGTGCGGGGGATTAGCTCAGATGGTAGAGCGCTCGCTTAGCATGCGAGAGGTAACGGGATCGATGCCCGTATCCTCCAAAGGGCAATGTTTTAAAATCCTTTATTAAATCCTTTATATTAAGTTCACTTGCTTGCTTGCGTGCTTGCTTGCTTACGACCGTGCAAATCTTTCGGTCGTTTTTTAACCCACTTCCCGTGATCCAATCGAGCTGACATTTTGCACACAGACTCGTTGTTCGTGACAATTAATTTTCGTGAAAAAAATCCAAAATTTTACACTGTTTAGGGAATTTTTTTTTTTATTACCAATTGCTTAATGGTGGCAGGCAATCATCTGACCCATAGGTGGCAGCCATCTCAAGCCAGAGGACGAGAGGACTCTCGCCGCCCGTTTCATGATGACGCAAATGTTGACTAACCACATGGCATGAAATCCCTGCCCCCACGCTGTACAATGGAGACTATTTATTTAAATCCTTTATATTAAGTTCACTTGCTTGCTTGCTTACGACCGTGCAAATCTTTCGGTCGTTTTTTAACCCATTTCCCGTGATCCAATCGAGCTGACATTTTGCACACAGACTCGTTGTGCGTGACAATTTATTTTCGTGAAAAATTTTTTCCAAAATTTTCCACTTTTTAGGAAATTTTTTTTTGTTATTTTTGCAATCGCAAACAAAATGGTTTGCGTTTTGACCGGTCGGTAACACGATTGCGTTATGTTGTTAGTTATATGAGGTATGGTTAGCTCTTGTTGTGGTGTGCGGGGGATTAGCTCAGATGGTAGAGCGCTCGCTTAGCTTGCGAGAGGTAACGGGATCGATGCCCGTATCCTCCAAAGGCTAATATTTTTAAATCCTTCATTAAATCCTTTATATTAAGTTCACTTGCTTGCTTGCTTACGACCGTGCAAATCTTTTGGTCGTTTTTTAAACCCACTTCCCGTTATCCAATCGAGCTGACATTTTGCACACAGACTCGTTGTGCGTGACAATTTATTTTCGTGAAAATTTTTTTCCAAATTTTCTACTTTTTAGGAAAAATGTTTTTCTTATTTTTGCAATCGCAAACAAAATGGTTTGCGTTTTGACCGGTCGGTAACACGATTGCGTTATGTTGTTAGTTATATGAGGTATGGTTAAATCTTGTTGTAGTGTGCGGGGGATTAGCTCAGATGGTAGAGCGCTCGCTTAGCATGCGAGAGGTAACGGGATCGATGCCCGTATCCTCCAAAGGCTAATATTTTTAAATCCTTCATTAAATCCTTTATATTAAGTTCACTTGCTTGCTTGCTTACGACCGTGCAAATCTTTCGGTCGTTTTTTAACCCACTTCCCGTGATCCAATCGAGCTGACATTTTGCACACAGACTCGTTGTGCGTGACAATTATTTTTGTGAAAAAAAATCCAAAATTTTACACTGTTTAGGGAATTTTTTTTTTATTACCAATTGCTTAATGGTGGCAGGCAATCATCTGACCCATAGGTGGCAGCCATCTCAAGCCAGAGGACGAGAGGACTCTCGCCGCCCGTTTCATGATGACGCAAATGTTGACTAACCACATGGCATGAAATCCCTGCCCCCACGCTGTACAATGGAGACTATTTATTTAAATCCTTTATATTAAGTTCACTTGCTTGCTTGCTTACGACCGTGCAAATCTTTCGGTCGTTTTTTAACCCATTTCCCGTGATCCAATCGAGCTGACATTTTGCACACAGACTCGTTGTGCGTGACAATTTATTTTCGTGAAAATTTTTTTCCAAAATTTTCCACTTTTTAGGAAATTTTTTTTGTTATTTTTGCAATCGCAAACAAAATGGTTTGCGTTTTGACCGGTCGGTAACACGATTGCGTTATGTTGTTAGTTATATGAGGTATGGTTAGCTCTTGTTGTGGTGTGCGGGGGATTAGCTCAGATGGTAGAGCGCTCGCTTAGCATGCGAGAGGTAACGGGATCGATGCCCGTATCCTCCAAAGGCTAATATTTTTAAATCCTTCATTAAATCCTTTATATTAAGTTCACTTGCTTGCTTGCTTACGACCGTGCAAATCTTTTGGTCGTTTTTTAACCCACTTCCCGTTATCCAATCGAGCTGACATTTTGCACACAGACTCGTTGTGCGTGACAATTTATTTTCGTGAAAATTTTTTTCCAAATTTTCTACTTTTTAGGAAAAATGTTTTTCTTATTTTTGCAATCGCAAACAAAATGGTTTGCGTTTTGACCGGTCGGTAACACGATTGCGTTATGTTGTTAGTTATATGAGGTATGGTTAAATCTTGTTGTAGTGTGCGGGGGATTAGCTCAGATGGTAGAGCGCTCGCTTAGCATGCGAGAGGTAACGGGATCGATGCCCGTATCCTCCAAAGGCTATTATTTTTAAATCCTTCATTAAATCCTTTATATTAAGTTCACTTGCTTGCTTGCTTACGACCGTGCAAATCTTTCGGTCGTTTTTTAACCCACTTCCCGTGATCCAATCGAGCTGACATTTTGCACACAGACTCGTTGTGCGTGACAATTATTTTTTGTGAAAAAAATCCAAAATTTTACACTGTTTAGGGAAAAAAAATATTTAATTACCAATTGCTTAATGGTGGCAGGCAATCATCTGACCCATAAGTGGCAGCCATCTCAAGCCAGAGGACGAGAGGACTCTCGCCGCCCGTTTCATGATGACGCAAATGTTGACTAACCACATGGCATGAAATCCCTGCCCCCACGCTGTACAATGGAGACTATTTATTTAAATCCTTTATATTAAGTTCACTTGCTTGCTTGCTTACGACCGTGCAAATCTTTCGGTCGTTTTTTAACCCACTTCCCGTTATCCAATCGAGCTGACATTTTGCACACAGACTCGTTGTGCGTGACAATTTATTTTCGTGAAAATTTTTTCCAAAATTTTCCACTTTTTAGGAAAAAATGTTTTTGTTATTTTTGCAATCGCAAACAAAATGGTTTGCGTTTTGACCGGTCGGTAACACGATTGCGTTATGTTGTTAGTTATATGAGGTATGGTTAAATCTTGTTGTAGTGTGCGGGGGATTAGCTCAGATGGTAGAGCGCTCGCTTAGCATGCGAGAGGTAACGGGA
This sequence comes from Lethenteron reissneri, assembly GCF_015708825.2. Lineage (NCBI taxonomy): Eukaryota > Metazoa > Chordata > Hyperoartia > Petromyzontiformes > Petromyzontidae > Lethenteron > Lethenteron reissneri. The sequence goes on from NC_083793.1 coordinate 11,082,152, forward strand.
TCGATGCCCGTATCCTCCAAAGGCTAATATTTTTAAATCCTTCATTAAATCCTTTATATTAAGTTCACTTGCTTGCTTGCTTACGACCGTGCAAATCTTTCGGTCGTTTTTTAACCCACTTCCCGTGATCCAATCGAGCTGACATTTTGCACACAGACTCGTTGTGCGTGACAATTATTTTTTGTGAAAAAAATCCAAAATTTTACACTGTTTAGGGAATTTTTTTTTTTTATTACCAATTGCTTAATGGTGGCAGGCAATCATCTGACCCATAGGTGGCAGCCATCTCAAGCCAGAGGACGAGAGGACTCTCGCCGCCCGTTTCATGATGACGCAAATGTTGACTAACCACATGGCATGAAATCCCTGCCCCCACGCTGTACAATGGAGACTATTTATTTAAATCCTTTATATTAAGTTCACTTGCTTGCTTGCTTACGACCGTGCAAATCTTTCGGTCGTTTTTTAACCCATTTCCCGTGATCCAATCGAGCTGACATTTTGCACACAGACTCGTTGTGCGTGACAATTTATTTTCGTGAAAATTTTTTTCCAAAATTTTCCACTTTTTAGGAAATTTTTTTTTGTTATTTTTGCAATCGCAAACAAAATGGTTTGCGTTTTGACCGGTCGGTAACACGATTGCGTTATGTTGTTAGTTATATGAGGTATGGTTAGCTCTTGTTGTGGTGTGCGGGGGATTAGCTCAGATGGTAGAGCGCTCGCTTAGCTTGCGAGAGGTAACGGGATCGATGCCCGTATCCTCCAAAGGCTAATATTTTTAAATCCTTCATTAAATCCTTTATATTAAGTTCACTTGCTTGCTTGCTTACGACCGTGCAAATCTTTTGGTCGTTTTTTAACCCACTTCCCGTTATCCAATCGAGCTGACATTTTGCACACAGACTCGTTGTGCGTGACAATTTATTTTCGTGAAAATTTTTTTTCCAAATTTTCTACTTTTTAGGAAAAATGTTTTTCTTATTTTTGCAATCGCAAACAAAATGGTTTGCGTTTTGACCGGTCGGTAACACGATTGCGTTATGTTGTTAGTTATATGAGGTATGGTTAAATCTTGTTGTAGTGTGTGGGGGATTAGCTCAGATGGTAGAGCGCTCGCTTAGCATGCGAGAGGTAACGGGATCGATGCCCGTATCCTCCAAAGGCTAATATTTTTAAATCCTTCATTAAATCCTTTATATTAAGTTCACTTGCTTGCTTGCTTACGACCGTGCAAATCTTTCGGTCGTTTTTTAACCCACTTCCCGTGATCCAATCGAGCTGACATTTTGCACACAGACTCGTTGTGCGTGACAATTATTTTTTGTGAAAAAAATCCAAAATTTTACACTGTTTAGGGAAAAAAAATATTTAATTACCAATTGCTTAATGGTGGCAGGCAATCATCTGACCCATAAGGTGGCAGCCATCTCAAGCCAGAGGACGAGAGGACTCTCGCCGCCCGTTTCATGATGACGCAAATGTTGACTAACCACATGGCATGAAATCCCTGCCCCCACGCTGTACAATGGAGACTATTTATTTAAATCCTTTATATTAAGTTCACTTGCTTGCTTGCTTACGACCGTGCAAATCTTTCGGTCGTTTTTTAACCCACTTCCCGTTATCCAATCGAGCTGACATTTTGCACACAGACTCGTTGTGCGTGACAATTTATTTTCGTGAAAATTTTTTCCAAAATTTTCCACTTTTTAGGAAAAAATGTTTTTGTTATTTTTGCAATCGCAAACAAAATGGTTTGCGTTTTGACCGGTCGGTAACACGATTGCGTTATGTTGTTAGTTATATGAGGTATGGTTAGCTCTTGTTGTAGTGTGCGGGGGATTAGCTCAGATGGTAGAGCGCTCGCTTAGCATGCGAGAGGTAACGGGATCGATGCCCGTATCCTCCAAAGGGCAATATTTTAAAATCCTTTATTAAATCCTTTATATTAAGTTCACTTGCTTGCTTGCGTGCTTGCTTGCTTACGACCGTGCAAATCTTTCGGTCGTTTTTTAACCCACTTCCCGTGATCCAATCGAGCTGACATTTTGCACACAGACTCGTTGTTCGTGACAATTAATTTTCGTGAAAAAAATCCAAAATTTTACACTGTTTAGGGAATTTTTTTTTTATTACCAATTGCTTAATGGTGGCAGGCAATCATCTGACCCATAGGTGGCAGCCATCTCAAGCCAGAGGACGAGAGGACTCTCGCCGCCCGTTTCATGATGACGCAAATGTTGACTAACCACATGGCATGAAATCCCTGCCCCCACGCTGTACAATGGAGACTATTTATTTAAATCCTTTATATTAAGTTCACTTGCTTGCTTGCTTACGACCGTGCAAATCTTTCGGTCGTTTTTTAACCCATTTCCCGTGATCCAATCGAGCTGACATTTTGCACACAGACTCGTTGTGCGTGACAATTTATTTTCGTGAAAAATTTTTTCCAAAATTTTCCACTTTTTAGGAAAATTTTTTTTGTTATTTTTGCAATCGCAAACAAAATGGTTTGCGTTTTGACCGGTCGGTAACACGATTGCGTTATGTTGTTAGTTATATGAGGTATGGTTAGCTCTTGTTGTGGTGTGCGGGGGATTAGCTCAGATGGTAGAGCGCTCGCTTAGCTTGCGAGAGGTAACGGGATCGATGCCCGTATCCTCCAAAGGCTAATATTTTTAAATCCTTCATTAAATCCTTTATATTAAGTTCACTTGCTTGCTTGCTTACGACCGTGCAAATCTTTTGGTCGTTTTTTAACCCACTTCCCGTTATCCAATCGAGCTGACATTTTGCACACAGACTCGTTGTGCGTGACAATTTATTTTCGTGAAAATTTTTTTCCAAATTTTCTACTTTTTAGGAAAAATGTTTTTCTTATTTTTGCAATCGCAAACAAAATGGTTTGCGTTTTGACCGGTCGGTAACACGATTGCGTTATGTTGTTAGTTATATGAGGTATGGTTAAATCGTGTTGTAGTGTGCGGGGGATTAGCTCAGATGGTAGAGCGCTCGCTTAGCATGCGAGAGGTAACGGGATCGATGCCCGTATCCTCCAAAGGCTAATATTTTTAAATCCTTCATTAAATCCTTTATATTAAGTTCACTTGCTTGCTTGCTTACGACCGTGCAAATCTTTCGGTCGTTTTTTAACCCACTTCCCGTGATCCAATCGAGCTGACATTTTGCACACAGACTCGTTGTGCGTGACAATTATTTTTTGTGAAAAAAATCCAAAATTTTACACTGTTTAGGGAAAAAAATATTTAATTACCAATTGCTTAATGGTGGCAGGCAATCATCTGACCCATAGGTGGCAGCCATCTCAAGCCAGAGGACGAGAGGACTCTCGCCGCCCGTTTCATGATGACGCAAATGTTGACTAACCACATGGCATGAAATCCCTGCCCCCACGCTGTACAATGGAGACTATTTATTTAAATCCTTTATATTAAGTTCACTTGCTTGCTTGTTTACGACCGTGCAAATCTTTCGGTCGTTTTTTAACCCACTTCCCGTGATCCAATCGAGCTGACATTTTGCACACAGACTCGTTGTGCGTGACAATTTATTTTCGTGAAAATTTTTTTCCAAAATTTTCCACTTTTTAGGAAAAAATGTTTTTGTTATTTTTGCAATCGCAAACAAAATGGTTTGCGTTTTGACCGGTCGGTAACACGATTGCGTTATGTTGTTAGTTATATGAGGTATGGTTAGCTCTTGTTGTAGTGTGCGGGGGATTAGCTCAGATGGTAGAGCGCTCGCTTAGCATGCGAGAGGTAACGGGATCGATGCCCGTATCCTCCAAAGGGCAATGTTTTAAAATCCTTTATTAAATCCTTTATATTAAGTTCACTTGCTTGCTTGCGTGCTTGCTTGCGTGCTTGCTTGCTTACGACCGTGCAAATCTTTCGGTCGTTTTTTAACCCACTTCCCGTGATCCAATCGAGCTGACATTTTGCACACAGACTCGTTGTTCGTGACAATTAATTTTCGTGAAAAAAATCCAAAATTTTACACTGTTTAGGGAATTTTTTTTTTATTACCAATTGCTTAATGGTGGCAGGCAATCATCTGACCCATAGGTGGCAGCCATCTCAAGCCAGAGGACGAGAGGACTCTCGCCGCCCGTTTCATGATGACGCAAATGTTGACTAACCACATGGCATGAAATCCCTGCCCCCACGCTGTACAATGGAGACTATTTATTTAAATCCTTTATATTAAGTTCACTTGCTTGCTTGCTTACGACCGTGCAAATCTTTCGGTCGTTTTTTAACCCATTTCCCGTGATCCAATCGAGCTGACATTTTGCACACAGACTCGTTGTGCGTGACAATTTATTTTCGTGAAAAATTTTTTCCAAAATTTTCCACTTTTTAGGAAAATTTTTTTTGTTATTTTTGCAATCGCAAACAAAATGGTTTGCGTTTTGACCGGTCGGTAACACGATTGCGTTATGTTGTTAGTTATATGAGGTATGGTTAGCTCTTGTTGTGGTGTGCGGGGGATTAGCTCAGATGGTAGAGCGCTCGCTTAGCTTGCGAGAGGTAACGGGATCGATGCCCGTATCCTCCAAAGGCTAATATTTTTAAATCCTTCATTAAATCCTTTATATTAAGTTCACTTGCTTGCTTGCTTACGACCGTGCAAATCTTTTGGTCGTTTTTTAACCCACTTCCCGTTATCCAATCGAGCTGACATTTTGCACACAGACTCGTTGTGCGTGACAATTTATTTTCGTGAAAATTTTTTTCCAAATTTTCTACTTTTTAGGAAAAATGTTTTTCTTATTTTTGCAATCGCAAACAAAATGGTTTGCGTTTTGACCGGTCGGTAACACGATTGCGTTATGTTGTTAGTTATATGAGGTATGGTTAAATCTTGTTGTAGTGTGCGGGGGATTAGCTCAGATGGTAGAGCGCTCGCTTAGCATGCGAGAGGTAACGGGATCGATGCCCGTATCCTCCAAAGGCTAATATTTTTAAATCCTTCATTAAATCCTTTATATTAAGTTCACTTGCTTGCTTGCTTACGACCGTGCAAATCTTTCGGTCGTTTTTTAACCCACTTCCCGTGATCCAATCGAGCTGACATTTTGCACACAGACTCGTTGTGCGTGACAATTATTTTTGTGAAAAAAATCCAAAATTTTACACTGTTTAGGGAAAAAAATATTTAATTACCAATTGCTTAATGGTGGCAGGCAATCATCTGACCCATAGGTGGCAGCCATCTCAAGCCAGAGGACGAGAGGACTCTCGCCGCCCGTTTCATGATGACGCAAATGTTGACTAACCACATGGCATGAAATCCCTGCCCCCACGCTGTACAATGGAGACTATTTATTTAAATCCTTTATATTAAGTTCACTTGCTTGCTTGTTTACGACCGTGCAAATCTTTCGGTCGTTTTTTAACCCACTTCCCGTGATCCAATCGAGCTGACATTTTGCACACAGACTCGTTGTGCGTGACAATTTATTTTCGTGAAATTTTTTCCAAAATTTTCCACTTTTTAGGAAAAAATGTTTTTGTTATTTTTGCAATCGCAAACAAAATGGTTTGCGTTTTGACCGGTCGGTAACACGATTGCGTTATGTTGTTAGTTATATGAGGTATGGTTAGCTCTTGTTGTAGTGTGCGGGGGATTAGCTCAGATGGTAGAGCGCTCGCTTAGCATGCGAGAGGTAACGGGATCGATGCCCGTATCCTCCAAAGGGCAATGTTTTAAAATCCTTTATTAAATCCTTTATATTAAGTTCACTTGCTTGCTTGCGTGCTTGCTTGCGTGCTTGCTTGCTTACGACCGTGCAAATCTTTCGGTCGTTTTTTAACCCACTTCCCGTGATCCAATCGAGCTGACATTTTGCACACAGACTCGTTGTTCGTGACAATTAATTTTCGTGAAAAAAATCCAAAATTTTACACTGTTTAGGGAATTTTTTTTTTATTACCAATTGCTTAATGGTGGCAGGCAATCATCTGACCCATAGGTGGCAGCCATCTCAAGCCAGAGGACGAGAGGACTCTCGCCGCCCGTTTCATGATGACGCAAATGTTGACTAACCACATGGCATGAAATCCCTGCCCCCACGCTGTACAATGGAGACTATTTATTTAAATCCTTTATATTAAGTTCACTTGCTTGCTTGCTTACGACCGTGCAAATCTTTCGGTCGTTTTTTAACCCATTTCCCGTGATCCAATCGAGCTGACATTTTGCACACAGACTCGTTGTGCGTGACAATTTATTTTCGTGAAAAATTTTTTCCAAAATTTTCCACTTTTTAGGAAAATTTTTTTTGTTATTTTTGCAATCGCAAACAAAATGGTTTGCGTTTTGACCGGTCGGTAACACGATTGCGTTATGTTGTTAGTTATATGAGGTATGGTTAGCTCTTGTTGTGGTGTGCGGGGGATTAGCTCAGATGGTAGAGCGCTCGCTTAGCTTGCGAGAGGTAACGGGATCGATGCCCGTATCCTCCAAAGGCTAATATTTTTAAATCCTTCATTAAATCCTTTATATTAAGTTCACTTGCTTGCTTGCTTACGACCGTGCAAATCTTTTGGTCGTTTTTTAACCCACTTCCCGTTATCCAATCGAGCTGACATTTTGCACACAGACTCGTTGTGCGTGACAATTTATTTTCGTGAAAATTTTTTTCCAAATTTTCTACTTTTTAGGAAAAATGTTTTTCTTATTTTTGCAATCGCAAACAAAATGGTTTGCGTTTTGACCGGTCGGTAACACGATTGCGTTATGTTGTTAGTTATATGAGGTATGGTTAAATCTTGTTGTAGTGTGCGGGGGATTAGCTCAGATGGTAGAGCGCTCGCTTAGCATGCGAGAGGTAACGGGATCGATGCCCGTATCCTCCAAAGGCTAATATTTTTAAATCCTTCATTAAATCCTTTATATTAAGTTCACTTGCTTGCTTGCTTACGACCGTGCAAATCTTTCGGTCGTTTTTTAACCCACTTCCCGTGATCCAATCGAGCTGACATTTTGCACACAGACTCGTTGTGCGTGACAATTATTTTTGTGAAAAAAATCCAAAATTTTACACTGTTTAGGGAAAAAAAATATTTAATTACCAATTGCTTAATGGTGGCAGGCAATCATCTGACCCATAGGTGGCAGCCATCTCAAGCCAGAGGACGAGAGGACTCTCGCCGCCCGTTTCATGATGACGCAAATGTTGACTAACCACATGGCATGAAATCCCTGCCCCCACGCTGTACAATGGAGACTATTTATTTAAATCCTTTATATTAAGTTCACTTGCTTGCTTGCTTACGACCGTGCAAATCTTTCGGTCGTTTTTTAACCCACTTCCCGTGATCCAATCGAGCTGACATTTTGCACACAGACTCGTTGTGCGTGACAATTTATTTTCGTGAAAATTTTTTTCCAAATTTTCTACTTTTTAGGAAAAATGTTTTTCTTATTTTTGCAATCGCAAACAAAATGGTTTGCGTTTTGACCGGTCGGTAACACGATTGCGTTATGTTGTTAGTTATATGAGGTATGGTTAAATCTTGTTGTAGTGTGCGGGGGATTAGCTCAGATGGTAGAGCGCTCGCTTAGCATGCGAGAGGTAACGGGATCGATGCCCGTATCCTCCAAAGGCTAATATTTTTAAATCCTTCATTAAATCCTTTATATTAAGTTCACTTGCTTGCTTGCTTACGACCGTGCAAATCTTTCGGTCGTTTTTTAACCCACTTCCCGTGATCCAATCGAGCTGACATTTTGCACACAGACTCGTTGTGCGTGACAATTATTTTTTGTGAAAAAAATCCAAAATTTTACACTGTTTAGGGAAAAAAAATATTTAATTACCAATTGCTTAATGGTGGCAGGCAATCATCTGACCCATAGGTGGCAGCCATCTCAAGCCAGAGGACGAGAGGACTCTCGCCGCCCGTTTCATGATGACGCAAATGTTGACTAACCACATGGCATGAAATCCCTGCCCCCACGCTGTACAATGGAGACTATTTATTTAAATCCTTTATATTAAGTTCACTTGCTTGCTTGCTTACGACCGTGCAAATCTTTCGGTCGTTTTTTAACCCACTTCCCGTGATCCAATCGAGCTGACATTTTGCACACAGACTCGTTGTGCGTGACAATTTATTTTCGTGAAAATTTTTTCCAAAATTTTCCACTTTTTAGGAAAAAATGTTTTTGTTATTTTTGCAATCGCAAACAAAATGGTTTGCGTTTTGACCGGTCGGTAACACGATTGCGTTATGTTGTTAGTTATATGAGGTATGGTTAGCTCTTGTTGTAGTGTGCGGGGGATTAGCTCAGATGGTAGAGCGCTCGCTTAGCATGCGAGAGGTAACGGGATCGATGCCCGTATCCTCCAAAGGGCAATGTTTTAAAATCCTTTATTAAATCCTTTATATTAAGTTCACTTGCTTGCTTGCGTGCTTGCTTGCTTACGACCGTGCAAATCTTTCGGTCGTTTTTTAACCCACTTCCCGTGATCCAATCGAGCTGACATTTTGCACACAGACTCGTTGTTCGTGACAATTAATTTTCGTGAAAAAAATCCAAAATTTTACACTGTTTAGGGAATTTTTTTTTTTATTACCAATTGCTTAATGGTGGCAGGCAATCATCTGACCCATAGGTGGCAGCCATCTCAAGCCAGAGGACGAGAGGACTCTCGCCGCCCGTTTCATGATGACGCAAATGTTGACTAACCACATGGCATGAAATCCCTGCCCCCACGCTGTACAATGGAGACTATTTATTTAAATCCTTTATATTAAGTTCACTTGCTTGCTTGCTTACGACCGTGCAAATCTTTCGGTCGTTTTTTAACCCATTTCCCGTGATCCAATCGAGCTGACATTTTGCACACAGACTCGTTGTGCGTGACAATTTATTTTCGTGAAAAATTTTTTCCAAAATTTTCCACTTTTTAGGAAAAATTTTTTTGTTATTTTTGCAATCGCAAACAAAATGGTTTGCGTTTTGACCGGTCGGTAACACGATTGCGTTATGTTGTTAGTTATATGAGGTATGGTTAGCTCTTGTTGTGGTGTGCGGGGGATTAGCTCAGATGGTAGAGCGCTCGCTTAGCTTGCGAGAGGTAACGGGATCGATGCCCGTATCCTCCAAAGGCTAATATTTTTAAATCCTTCATTAAATCCTTTATATTAAGTTCACTTGCTTGCTTGCTTACGACCGTGCAAATCTTTTGGTCGTTTTTTAACCCACTTCCCGTTATCCAATCGAGCTGACATTTTGCACACAGACTCGTTGTGCGTGACAATTTATTTTCGTGAAAATTTTTTTCCAAATTTTCTACTTTTTAGGAAAAATGTTTTTCTTATTTTTGCAATCGCAAACAAAATGGTTTGCGTTTTGACCGGTCGGTAACACGATTGCGTTATGTTGTTAGTTATATGAGGTATGGTTAAATCGTGTTGTAGTGTGCGGGGGATTAGCTCAGATGGTAGAGCGCTCGCTTAGCATGCGAGAGGTAACGGGATCGATGCCCGTATCCTCCAAAGGCTAATATTTTTAAATCCTTCATTAAATCCTTTATATTAAGTTCACTTGCTTGCTTGCTTACGACCGTGCAAATCTTTCGGTCGTTTTTTAACCCACTTCCCGTGATCCAATCGAGCTGACATTTTGCACACAGACTCGTTGTGCGTGACAATTATTTTTGTGAAAAAAATCCAAAATTTTACACTGTTTAGGGAAAAAAATATTTAATTACCAATTGCTTAATGGTGGCAGGCAATCATCTGACCCATAGGTGGCAGCCATCTCAAGCCAGAGGACGAGAGGACTCTCGCCGCCCGTTTCATGATGACGCAAATGTTGACTAACCACATGGCATGAAATCCCTGCCCCCACGCTGTACAATGGAGACTATTTATTTAAATCCTTTATATTAAGTTCACTTGCTTGCTTGCTTTACGACCGTGCAAATCTTTCGGTCGTTTTTTAACCCACTTCCCGTGATCCAATCGAGCTGACATTTTGCACACAGACTCGTTGTGCGTGACAATTTATTTTCGTGAAAATTTTTTTCAAAAATTTTCCACTTTTTAGGAAAAAATGTTTTTGTTATTTTTGCAATCGCAAACAAAATGGTTTGCGTTTTGACCGGTCGGTAACACGATTGCGTTATGTTGTTAGTTATATGAGGTATGGTTAGCTCTTGTTGTAGTGTGCGGGGGATTAGCTCAGATGGTAGAGCGCTCGCTTAGCATGCGAGAGGTAACGGGATCGATGCCCGTATCCTCCAAAGGGCAATGTTTTAAAATCCTTTATTAAATCCTTTATATTAAGTTCACTTGCTTGCTTGCGTGCTTGCTTGCGTGCTTGCTTGCTTACGACCGTGCAAATCTTTCGGTCGTTTTTTAACCCACTTCCCGTGATCCAATCGAGCTGACATTTTGCACACAGACTCGTTGTTCGTGACAATTAATTTTCGTGAAAAAAATCCAAAATTTTACACTGTTTAGGGAATTTTTTTTTTATTACCAATTGCTTAATGGTGGCAGGCAATCATCTGACCCATAGGTGGCAGCCATCTCAAGCCAGAGGACGAGAGGACTCTCGCCGCCCGTTTCATGATGACGCAAATGTTGACTAACCACATGGCATGAAATCCCTGCCCCCACGCTGTACAATGGAGACTATTTATTTAAATCCTTTATATTAAGTTCACTTGCTTGCTTGCTTACGACCGTGCAAATCTTTCGGTCGTTTTTTAACCCATTTCCCGTGATCCAATCGAGCTGACATTTTGCACACAGACTCGTTGTGCGTGACAATTTATTTTCGTGAAAAATTTTTTCCAAAATTTTCCACTTTTTAGGAAAATTTTTTTGTTATTTTTGCAATCGCAAACAAAATGGTTTGCGTTTTGACCGGTCGGTAACACGATTGCGTTATGTTGTTAGTTATATGAGGTATGGTTAGCTCTTGTTGTGGTGTGCGGGGGATTAGCTCAGATGGTAGAGCGCTCGCTTAGCTTGCGAGAGGTAACGGGATCGATGCCCGTATCCTCCAAAGGCTAATATTTTTAAATCCTTCATTAAATCCTTTATATTAAGTTCACTTGCTTGCTTGCTTACGACCGTGCAAATCTTTTGGTCGTTTTTTAACCCACTTCCCGTTATCCAATCGAGCTGACATTTTGCACACAGACTCGTTGTGCGTGACAATTTATTTTCGTGAAAATTTTTTTCCAAATTTTCTACTTTTTAGGAAAAATGTTTTTCTTATTTTTGCAATCGCAAACAAAATGGTTTGCGTTTTGACCGGTCGGTAACACGATTGCGTTATGTTGTTAGTTATATGAGGTATGGTTAAATCTTGTTGTAGTGTGCGGGGGATTAGCTCAGATGGTAGAGCGCTCGCTTAGCATGCGAGAGGTAACGGGATCGATGCCCGTATCCTCCAAAGGCTAATATTTTTAAATCCTTCATTAAATCCTTTATATTAAGTTCACTTGCTTGCTTGCTTACGACCGTGCAAATCTTTCGGTCGTTTTTTAACCCACTTCCCGTGATCCAATCGAGCTGACATTTTGCACACAGACTCGTTGTGCGTGACAATTATTTTTGTGAAAAAAATCCAAAATTTTACACTGTTTAGGGAAAAAAAATATTTAATTACCAATTGCTTAATGGTGGCAGGCAATCATCTGACCCATAGGTGGCAGCCATCTCAAGCCAGAGGACGAGAGGACTCTCGCCGCCCGTTTCATGATGACGCAAATGTTGACTAACCACATGGCATGAAATCCCTGCCCCCACGCTGTACAATGGAGACTATTTATTTAAATCCTTTATATTAAGTTCACTTGCTTGCTTGCTTACGACCGTGCAAATCTTTCGGTCGTTTTTTAACCCACTTCCCGTGATCCAATCGAGCTGACATTTTGCACACAGACTCGTTGTGCGTGACAATTTATTTTCGTGAAAATTTTTTCCAAAATTTTCCACTTTTTAGGAAAAAATGTTTTTGTTATTTTTGCAATCGCAAACAAAATGGTTTGCGTTTTGACCGGTCGGTAACACGATTGCGTTATGTTGTTAGTTATATGAGGTATGGTTAGCTCTTGTTGTAGTGTGCGGGGGATTAGCTCAGATGGTAGAGCGCTCGCTTAGCATGCGAGAGGTAACGGGATCGATGCCCGTATCCTCCAAAGGGCAATGTTTTAAAATCCTTTATTAAATCCTTTATATTAAGTTCACTTGCTTGCTTGCGTGCTTGCTTGCGTGCTTGCTTGCTTACGACCGTGCAAATCTTTCGGTCGTTTTTTAACCCACTTCCCGTGATCCAATCGAGCTGACATTTTGCACACAGACTCGTTGTTCGTGACAATTAATTTTCGTGAAAAAAATCCAAAATTTTACACTGTTTAGGGAATTTTTTTTTTATTACCAATTGCTTAATGGTGGCAGGCAATCATCTGACCCATAGGTGGCAGCCATCTCAAGCCAGAGGACGAGAGGACTCTCGCCGCCCGTTTCATGATGACGCAAATGTTGACTAACCACATGGCATGAAATCCCTGCCCCCACGCTGTACAATGGAGACTATTTATTTAAATCCTTTATATTAAGTTCACTTGCTTGCTTGCTTACGACCGTGCAAATCTTTCGGTCGTTTTTTAACCCACTTCCCGTGATCCAATCGAGCTGACATTTTGCACACAGACTCGTTGTGCGTGACAATTTATTTTCGTGAAAATTTTTTCCAAAATTTTCCACTTTTTAGGAAAAAATGTTTTTGTTATTTTTGCAATCGCAAACAAAATGGTTTGCGTTTTGACCGGTCGGTAACACGATTGCGTTATGTTGTTAGTTATATGAGGTATGGTTAGCTCTTGTTGTGGTGTGCGGGGGATTAGCTCAGATGGTAGAGCGCTCGCTTAGCATGCGAGAGGTAACGGGATCGATGCCCGTATCCTCCAAAGGCTAATATTTTTAAATCCTTCATTAAATCCTTTATATTAAGTTCACTTGCTTGCTTGCTTACGACCGTGCAAATCTTTCGGTCGTTTTTTAACCCACTTCCCGTGATCCAATCGAGCTGATATTTTGCACACAGACTCGTTGTGCGTGACAATTAATGTTTGTGAAAAAAATCCAAAATTTTACACTGTTTATGGGGAAAAAAATGTAATTACCAATTGCTTAATCGTGGCAGACAATCATCTGACCCATAGGTGGCAGCCATCTCAAGCCAGAGGACGAGATGACTCGAGCCGCCCGTTTCATGATGACGCAAATGTTGACTAACCACATGGCATGAAATCCCTGCCCCCACGCTGTACAATGGAGACTATTTATTTAAATCCTTTACATTAAGTTCACTTGCTTGCTTGCTTACGACCGTGCAAATCTTTCGGTCGTTCTTTAACCCACTTCCCGTGATCCAATCGAGCTGACATTTTGCACACAGACTCGTTGTTCGTGACAATTAATTTTCGTGAAAAAAATAAAAAAATTTTACACTGTTTAGGGAAATTTTTTTTTATTACCAATTGCTTGATGGTGGCAGGCAATCATCTGACCCATAGGTGGCAGCCATCTCAAGCCAGAGGACGAGAGGACTCTCGCCGCCCGTTTCATGATGACGCAAATGTCGACTAACCACATGGCATAAAATCCCTGCCCCCACGCTGTACAATGGAGACTATTTATTTAAATCCTTTAAATTAAGTTCACTTGCTTGCTTGCTTATGACCGTGCAAATCTTTCGGTCGTTTTTTAACCCACTTCCCGTGATCCAATCGAGCTGACATTTTGCACACAGACTCGTTGTGCGTGACAATTTATTTTGGTGAAAATTTTTTTCCAAAATTGTACACTTTTTAGGAAAAATTTTTTTTCTTATTTTTGCAATCGCAAACAAAATGGTTTGCGTTTTGACCGGTCGGTAACACGATTGCGTTATGTTGTTAGTTATATGAGGTATGGTTAGCTCTTGTTGTAGTGTGCGGGGGATTAGCTCAGATGGTAGAGCGCTCGCTTAGCATGCGAGAGGTAACGGGATCGATGCCCGTATCCTCCAAAGGGCAATATTTTAAAATCCTTTATATTAAGTTCACTTGCTTGCTTGCGTGCTTGCTTGCTTGCTTACGACCGTGCAAATCTTTCGGTCGTTTTTTAACCCACTTCCCGTGATCCAATCGAGCTGACATTTTGCACACAGACTCGTTGTGCGTGACAATTAATTTTCGTGAAAAAAATCCAAAATTTTACACTGTTTAGGGAAAAAAATTTTAATTACCAATTGCTTAATCGGTGGCAGACAATCATCTGACCCATAGGTGGCAGCCATCTCAAGCCAGAGGACGAGATGACTCGAGCCGCCCGTTTCATGATGACGCAAATGTTGACTAACCACATGGCATGAAATCCCTGCCCCCACGCTGTACAATGGAGACTATTTATTTAAATCCTTTACATTAAGTTCACTTGCTTGCTTGCTTACGACCGTGCAAATCTTTTGGTCGTTTTTTAACCCACTTCCCGTTATCCAATCGAGCTGACATTTTGCACACAGACTCGTTGTGCGTGACAATTTATTTTCGTGAAAATTTTTTTCCAAATTTTCTACTTTTTAGGAAAAATGTTTTTCTTATTTTTGCAATCGCAAACAAAATGGTTTGCGTTTTGACCGGTCGGTAACACGATTGCGTTATGTTGTTAGTTATATGAGGTATGGTTAGATCTTGTTGTAGTGTGCGGGGGATTAGCTCAGATGGTAGAGCGCTCGCTTAGCATGCGAGAGGTAACGGGATCGATGCCCGTATCCTCCAAAGGCTAATATTTTTAAATCCTTCATTAAATCCTTTATATTAAGTTCACTTGCTTGCTTGCTTACGACCGTGCAAATCTTTCGGTCGTTTTTTAACCCACTTCCCGTGATCCAATCGAGCTGACATTTTGCACACAGACTCGTTGTTCGTGACAATTAATTTTTGTGAAAAAAATCCAAAATTTTACACTGTTTAGGGAAAAAAATATTTAATTACCAATTGCTTAATGGTGGCAGGCAATCATCTGACCCATAGGTGGCAGCCATCTCAAGCCAGAGGACGAGAGGACTCTCGCCGCCCGTTTCATGATGACGCAAATGTTGACTAACCACATGGCATGAAATCCCTGCCCCCACGCTGTACAATGGAGACTATTTATTTAAATCCTTTATATTAAGTTCACTTGCTTGCTTGCTTACGACCGTGCAAATCTTTCTGTCGTTTTTTAACCCACTTCCCGTGATCCAATCGAGCTGACATTTTGCACACAGACTCGTTGTGCGTGACAATTTATTTTCGTGAAAATTTTTTTCAAAAATTTTCCACTTTTTAGGAAAAATGTTTTTGTTATTTTTGCAATCGCAAACAAAATGGTTTGCGTTTTGACCGGTCGGTAACACGATTGCGTTATGTTGTTAGTTATATGAGGTATGGTTAGCTCTTGTTGTAGTGTGCGGGGGATTAGCTCAGATGGTAAGAGCGCTCGCTTTGCATGCGAGAGGTAACGGGATCGATGCCCGTATCCTCCAAAGGGCAATATTTTAAAATCCTTTATATTAAGTTCACTTGCTTGCTTGCGTGCTTGCTTGCGTGCTTGCTTGCTTACGACCGTGCAAATCTTTCGGTCGTTTTTTAACCCACTTCCCGTGATCCAATCGAGCTGACATTTTGCACACAGACTCGTTGTTCGTGACAATTAATTTTCGTGAAAAAAATCCAAAATTTTACACTGTTTAGGGAATTTTTTTTTTATTACCAATTGCTTAATGGTGGCAGGCAATCATCTGACCCATAGGTGGCAGCCATCTCAAGCCAGAGGACGAGAGGACTCTCGCCGCCCGTTTCATGATGACGCAAATGTTGACTAACCACATGGCATGAAATCCCTGCCCCCACGCTGTACAATGGAGACTATTTATTTAAATCCTTTATATTAAGTTCACTTGCTTGCTTGCTTACGACCGTGCAAATCTTTCGGTCGTTTTTTAACCCATTTCCCGTGATCCAATCGAGCTGACATTTTGCACACAGACTCGTTGTGCGTGACAATGTATTTTCGTGAAAATTTTTTTCCAAAATTTTCCACTTTTTAGGAAATTTTTTTTTGTTATTTTTGCAATCGCAAACAAAATGGTTTGCGTTTTGACCGGTCGGTAACACGATTGCGTTATGTTGTTAGTTATATGAGGTATGGTTAGCTCTTGTTGTGGTGTGCGGGGGATTAGCTCAGATGGTAGAGCGCTCGCTTAGCATGCGAGAGGTAACGGGATCGATGCCCGTATCCTCCAAAGGCTAATATTTTTAAATCCTTCATTAAATCCTTTATATTAAGTTCACTTGCTTGCTTGCTTACGACCGTGCAAATCTTTTGGTCGTTTTTTAACCCACTTCCCGTTATCCAATCGAGCTGACATTTTGCACACAGACTCGTTGTGCGTGACAATTTATTTTCGTGAAAATTTTTTTCCAAATTTTCTACTTTTTAGGAAAAATGTTTTTCTTATTTTTGCAATCGCAAACAAAATGGTTTGCGTTTTGACCGGTCGGTAACACGATTGCGTTATGTTGTTAGTTATATGAGGTATGGTTAGCTCGTGTTGTGGTGTGCGGGGGATTAGCTCAGATGGTAGAGCGCTCGCTTAGCATGCGAGAGGTAACGGGATCGATGCCCGTATCCTCCAAAGGCTAATATTTTTAAATCCTTCATTAAATCCTTTATATTAAGTTCACTTGCTTGCTTGCTTACGACCGTGCAAATCTTTCGGTCGTTTTTTAACCCACTTCCCGTGATCCAATCGAGCTGATATTTTGCACACAGACTCGTTGTGCGTGACAATTAATGTTTGTGAAAAAAATCCAAAATTTTACACTGTTTATGGGAAAAAAAATGTAATTACCAATTGCTTAATCGTGGCAGACAATCATCTGACCCATAGGTGGCAGCCATCTCAAGCCAGAGGACGAGATGACTCGAGCCGCCCGTTTCATGATGACGCAAATGTTGACTAACCACATGGCATGAAATCCCTGCCCCCACGCTGTACAATGGAGACTATTTATTTAAATCCTTTACATTAAGTTCACTTGCTTGCTTGCTTTCGACCGTGCAAATCTTTCGGTCGTTTTTTAACCCACTTCCCGTGATCCAATCGAGCTGACATTTTGCACACAGACTCGTTGTGCGTGACAATTTATTTTCGTGAAAAATTTTTTCCAAAATTTTCTACTTTTTAGGAAAAAATGTTTTTCTTATTTTTGCAATCGCAAACAAAATGGTTTGCGTTTTGACGGGTCGGTAACACGATTGCGTTATGTTGTTAGTTATATGAGGTATGGTTAGCTCTTGTTGTAGTGTGCGGGGGATTAGCTCAGATGGTAGAGCGCTCGCTTAGCATGTGAGAGGTAACGGGATCGATGCCCGTATCCTCCAAAGGCTAATATTTTTAAATCATTCATTAAATCCTTTATATTAAGTTCACTTGCTTGCTTGCTTACGACCTTGCAAATTTTTCGGTCGTTTTTTAACCCACTTCCCGTGATCCAATCGAGCTGACATTTTGCACACAGACTCGTTGTGCGTGACAATTAATTTTTGTGAAAAAAATCCAAAATTTTACACTGTTTAGGGAAAAAAAATGTTAATTACCAATTGCTTAATCGTGGCAGACAATCATCTGACCCATAGGTGGCAGCCATCTCAAGCCAGAGGACGAGATGACTCGAGCCGCCCGTTTCATGATGACGCAAATGTTGACCAACCACATGGCATGAAATCCCTGCCCCCACGCTGTACAATGGAGACGATTTATTTAAATCCTTTATATTAAGTTCACTTGCTTGCTTGCTTTACGACCGTGCAAATCTTTCGGTCGTTTTTTAACCCACTTCCCGTGATCCAATCGAGCTGACATTTTGCACACAGACTCGTTGTGCGTGACAATTTATTTTCGTGAAAATTTTTTTCCAAAATTTTCTACTTTTTAGGAAAAAATGTTTTTCTTATTTTTGCAATCGCAAACAAAATGGTTTGCGTTTTGACCGGTCGGTAACACGATTGCGTTATGTTGTTAGTTATATGAGGTATGGTTAGCTCTTGTTGTAGTGTGCGGGGGATTAGCTCAGATGGTAGAGCGCTCGCTTAGCATGCGAGAGGTAACGGGATCGATGCCCGTATCCTCCAAAGGCTAATATTTTTAAATCCTTCATTAAATCCTTTATATTAAGTTCACTTGCTTGCTTGCTTACGACCGTGCAAATCTTTCGGTCGTTTTTTAACCCACTTCCCGTGATCCAATCGAGCTGACATTTTGCACACAGACTCGTTGTGCGTGACAATTAATTTTCGTGAAAAAAATCCAAAATTTTACACTGTTTAGGGGAAAAAAAATGTAATTACCAATTGCTTAATCGTGGCAGACAATCATCTGACCCATAGGTGGCAGCCATCTCAAGCCAGAGGACGAGATGACTTGAGCCGCCCGTTTCATGATGACGCAAATGTTGACCAACCACATGGCATGAAATCCCTGCACCCACGCTGTACAATGGAGACTATTTATTTAAATCCTTTATATTAAGTTCACTTGCTTGCTTGCTTTCGACAGTGCAAATCTTTCGGTCGTTTTTTAACCAATTTCCCGTGATCCAATCGAGCTGACATTTTGCACACAGACTCGTTGTGCGTGACAATTTATTTTCGTGAAAATTTTTTTCCAAAATTTTCTACTTTTTAGGAAAACATTTTTTTTCTTATTTTTGCCATCGCAAACAAAATGGTTTGCGTTTTGACCGGTCGGTAACACGATTGCGTTATGTTGTTAGTTATATGAGGTATGGTTAGCTCTTGGTGTAGTGTGTGGGGGATTAGCTCAGATGGTAGAGCGCTCGCTTAGCATGCGAGAGGTAACGGGATCGATGCCCGTATCCTCCAAAGGGCAATATTTTAAAATCCTTTATTAAATCCTTTATATTAAGTTCACTTGCTTGCTTGCGTGCTTGCTTGCTTACGACCGTGCAAATCTTTCGGTCGTTTTTTAACCCACTTCCCGTGATCCAATCGAGCTAACATTTTGCACACAGACTCGTTGTTCGTGACAATTAATTTTCGTGAAAAAAATCCAAAATTTTACACTGTTTAGGGAATTTTTTTTTAATTACCAATTGCTTAATGGTGGCAGGCAATCATCTGACCCATAGGTGGCAGCCATCTCAAGCCAGAGGACGAGAGGACTCTCGCCGCCCGTTTCATGATGACGCAAATGTTGACTAACCACATGGCATGAAATCCCTGCCCCCACGCTGTACAATGGAGACTATTTATTTAAATCCTTTATATTAAGTTCACTTGCTTGCTTGCTTACGACCGTGCAAATCTTTCGGTCGTTTTTTAACCCACTTCCCGTGATCCAATCGAGCTGACATTTTGCACACAGACTCGTTGTGCGTGACAATTTATTTTGGTGAAAATTTTTTTCCAAAATTTTACACTTTTAGGAAAATTTTTTTTTCTTATTTTTGCAATCGCAAACAAAATGGTTTGCGTTTTGACCGGTCGGTAACACGATTGCGTTATGTTGTTAGTTATATGAGGTATGGTTAGCTCTTGTTGTAGTGTGCGGGGGATTAGCTCAGATGGTAGAGCGCTCGCTTAGCATGCGAGAGGTAACGGGATCGATGCCCGTATCCTCCAAAGGGCAATATTTTAAAATCCTTTATTAAATCCTTTATATTAAGTTCACTTGCTTGCTTGCGTGCTTGCTTGCGTGCTTGCTTGCTTACGACCGTGCAAATCTTTCGGTCGTTTTTTAACCCACTTCCCGTGATCCAATCGAGCTGACATTTTGCACACAGACTCGTTGTTCGTGACAATTAATTTTCGTGAAAAAAATCCAAAATTTTACACTGTTTAGGGAATTTTTTTTTTTATTACCAATTGCTTAATGGTGGCAGGCAATCATCTGACCCATAGGTGGCAGCCATCTCAAGCCAGAGGACGAGAGGACTCTCGCCGCCCGTTTCATGATGACGCAAATGTTGACTAACCACATGGCATGAAATCCCTGCCCCCACGCTGTACAATGGAGACTATTTATTTAAATCCTTTATATTAAGTTCACTTGCTTGCTTGCTTACGACCGTGCAAATCTTTCGGTCGTTTTTTAACCCATTTCCCGTGATCCAATCGAGCTAACATTTTGCACACAGACTCGTTGTGCGTGACAATTTATTTTCGTGAAAATTTTTTTCCAAAATTTTCCACTTTTTAGGAAATTTTTTTTTGTTATTTTTGCAATCGCAAACAAAATGGTTTGCGTTTTGACCGGTCGGTAACACGATTGCGTTATGTTGTTAGTTATATGAGGTATGGTTAGCTCTTGTTGTAGTGTGCGGGGGATTAGCTCAGATGGTAGAGCGCTCGCTTAGCATGAGAGAGGTAACGGGATCGATGCCCGTATCCTCCAAAGGGCAATATTTTAAAATCCTTTATTAAATCCTTTATATTAAGTTCGCTTGCTTGCTTGCGTGCTTGCTTGCGTGCTTGCTTGCTTACGACAGTGCAAATCTTTCGGTCGTTTTTTAACCCACTTCCCATGATCCAATCGAGCTGACATTTTGCACACAGACTCGTTGTTCGTGACAATTAATTTTCGTGAAAAAAATCCAAAATTTTACACTGTTTAGGGAATTTTTTTTTTATTACCAATTGCTTAATGGTGGCAGGCAATCATCTGACCCATAGGTGGCAGCCATCTCAAGCCAGAGGACGAGAGGACTCTCGCAGCCCGATTCATGATGACGCAAATGTTGACTAACCACATGGCATGAAATCCCTGCCCCCACGCTGTACAATGGAGACTATTTATTTAAATCCTTTATATTAAGTTCACTTGCTTGCTTGCTTACGACCGTGCAAATCTTTCGGTCGTTTTTTAACCCATTTCCCGTGATCCAATCGAGCTGACATTTTGCACACAGACTCGTTGTGCGTGACAATGTATTTTCGTGAAAATTTTTTTCCAAAATTTTCCACTTTTTAGGAAATTTTTTTTTGTTATTTTTGCAATCGCAAACAAAATGGTTTGCGTTTTGACCGGTCGGTAACACGATTGCGTTATGTTGTTAGTTATATGAGGTATGGTTAGCTCTTGTTGTGGTGTGCGGGGGATTAGCTCAGATGGTAGAGCGCTCGCTTAGCATGCGAGAGGTAACGGGATCGATGCCCGTATCCTCCAAAGGCTAATATTTTTAAATCCTTCATTAAATCCTTTATATTAAGTTCACTTGCTTGCTTGCTTACGACCGTGCAAATCTTTTGGTCGTTTTTTAACCCACTTCCCGTTATCCAATCGAGCTGACATTTTGCACACAGACTCGTTGTGCGTGACAATTTATTTTCGTGAAAATTTTTTTCCAAATTTTCTACTTTTTAGGAAAAAATTTTTTCTTATTTTTGCAATCGCAAACAAAATGGTTTGCGTTTTGACCGGTCGGTAACACGATTGCGTTATGTTGTTAGTTATATGAGGTATGGTTAGCTCGTGTTGTGGTGTGTGGGGGATTAGCTCAGATGGTAGAGCGCTCGCTTAGCATGCGAGAGGTAACGGGATCGATGCCCGTATCCTCCAAAGGCTAATATTTTTAAATCCTTCATTAAATCCTTTATATTAAGTTCACTTGCTTGCTTGCTTATGACCGTGCAAATCTTTCGGTCGTTTTTTAACCCACTTCCCGTGATCCAATCGAGCTGATATTTTGCACACAGACTCGTTGTGCGTGACAATTAATGTTTGTGAAAAAAATCCAAAATTTTACACTGTTTATGGGAAAAAAATGTAATTACCAATTGCTTAATCGTGGCAGACAATCATCTGACCCATAGGTGGCAGCCATCTCAAGCCAGAGGACGAGATGACTCGAGCCGCCCGTTTCATGATGACGCAAATGTTGACTAACCACATGGCATGAAATCCCTGCCCCCACGCTGTACAATGGAGACTATTTATTTAAATCCTTTACATTAAGTTCACTTGCTTGCTTGCTTACGACCGTGCAAATCTTTCGGTCGTTTTTTAACCCACTTCCCGTGATCCAATCGAGCTGACATTTTGCACACAGACTCGTTGTGCGTGACAATTTATTTTCGTGAAAAATTTTTTCCAAAATTTTCTACTTTTTAGGAAAAAATGTTTTTCTTATTTTTGCAATCGCAAACAAAATGGTTTGCGTTTTGACGGGTCGGTAACACGATTGCGTTATGTTGTTAGTTATATGAGGTATGGTTAGCTCTTGTTGTAGTGTGCGGGGGATTAGCTCAGATGGTAGAGCGCTCGCTTAGCATGTGAGAGGTAACGGGATCGATGCCCGTATCCTCCAAAGGCTAATATTTTTAAATCATTCATTAAATCCTTTATATTAAGTTCACTTGCTTGCTTGCTTACGACCGTGCAAATTTTTCGGTCGTTTTTTAACCCACTTCCCGTGATCCAAACGAGCTGACATTTTGCACACAGACTCGTTGTGCGTGACAATTAATTTTTGTGAAAAAAAATCCAAAATTTTACACTGTTTAGGGAAAAAAAATGTAATTACCAATTGCTTAATCGTGGCAGACAATCATCTGACCCATAGGTGGCAGCCATTTCAAGCCAGAGGACGAGATGACTCGAGCCGCCCGTTTCATGATGACGCAAATGTTGACCAACCACATGGCATGAAATCCCTGCACCCACGCTGTACAATGGAGACGATTTATTTAAATCCTTTATATTAAGTTCACTTGCTTGCTTGCTTTCGACCGTGCAAATCTTTCGGTCGTTTTTTAACCCACTTCCCGTGATCCAATCGAGCTGACATTTTGCACACAGACTCGTTGTGCGTGACAATTTATTTTCGTGAAAATTTTTTTCCAAAATTTTCTACTTTTTAGGAAAAAATGTTTTTCTTATTTTTGCAATCGCAAACAAAATGGTTTGCGTTTTGACCGGTCGGTAACACGATTGCGTTATGTTGTTAGTTATATGAGGTATGTTTAGCTCTTGTTGTAGTGTGCGGGGGGTTAGCTCAGATGGTAGAGCGCTCGCTTAGCATGCGAGAGGTAACGGGATCGATGCCCGTATCCTCCAAAGGCCAATATTTTTAAATCCTTTACATTAAGTTCACTTGCTTGCTTGCGTGCTTGCTTGCTTGCTTGCTTACGACCGTGCAAATCTTTCGGTCGTTTTTTAACCCACTTCCCGTGATCCAATCGAGCTAGACATTTTGCACACAGACTCGTTGTGCGTGACAATACATTTTCGTGAAAAAAATCCTAAATTTTACACTGTTTAGGGTAAAAAAAAGTATTTAATTACCAATTGCTTAATCGTGGCAGACAATCATCTGACCCATAGGTGGCAGCCATCTCAAGCCAGAGGACGAGATGACTTGAGCCGCCCGTTTCATGATGACGCAAATGTTGACCAACCACATGGCATGAAATCCCTGCACCCACGCTGTACAATGGAGACTATTTATTTAAATCCTTTATATTAAGTTCACTTGCTTGCTTGCTTTCGACAGTGCAAATCTTTCGGTCGTTTTTTAACCAATTTCCCGTGATCCAATCGAGCTGACATTTTGCACACAGACTCGTTGTGCGTGACAATTTATTTTCGTGAACATTTTTTTCCAAAATTTTCTACTTTTTAGGAAAAAATTTTTTTTCTTATTTTTGCCATCGCAAACAAAATGGTTTGCGTTTTGACCGGTCGGTAACACGATTGCGTTATGTTGTTAGTTATATGAGGTATGGTTAGCTCTTGGTGTAGTGTGTGGGGGATTAGCTCAGATGGTAGAGCGCTCGCTTAGCATGCGAGAGGTAACGGGATCGATGCCCGTATCCTCCAAAGGGCAATATTTTAAAATCCTTTATTAAATCCTTTATATTAAGTTCACTTGCTTGCTTGCGTGCTTGCTTGCTTACGACCGTGCAAATCTTTCGGTCGTTTTTTAACCCACTTCCCGTGATCCAATCGAGCTAACATTTTGCACACAGACTCGTTGTTCGTGACAATTAATTTTCGTGAAAAAAATCCAAAATTTTACACTGTTTAGGGAATTTTTTTTTAATTACCAATTGCTTAATGGTGGCAGGCAATCATCTGACCCATAGGTGGCAGCCATCTCAAGCCAGAGGACGAGAGGACTCTCGCCGCCCGTTTCATGATGACGCAAATGTTGACTAACCACATGGCATGAAATCCCTGCCCCCACGCTGTACAATGGAGACTATTTATTTAAATCCTTTATATTAAGTTCACTTGCTTGCTTGCTTACGACCGTGCAAATCTTTCGGTCGTTTTTTAACCCACTTCCCGTGATCCAATCGAGCTGACATTTTGCACACAGACTCGTTGTGCGTGACAATTTATTTTGGTGAAAATTTTTTTCCAAAATTTAAAACTTTTAAGGAAAATTTTTTTTTCTTATTTTTGCAATCGCAAACAAAATGGTTTGCGTTTTGACCGGTCGGTAACACGATTGCGTTATGTTGTTAGTTATATGAGGTATGGTTAGCTCTTGTTGTAGTGTGCGGGGGATTAGCTCAGATGGTAGAGCGCTCGCTTAGCATGCGAGAGGTAACGGGATCGATGCCCGTATCCTCCAAAGGGCAATATTTTAAAATCCTTTATTAAATCCTTTATATTAAGTTCACTTGCTTGCTTGCGTGCTTGCTTGCTTACGACCGTGCAAATCTTTCGGTCGTTTTTTAACCCACTTCCCGTGATCCAATCGAGCTGACATTTTGCACACAGACTCGTTGTTCGTGACAATTAATTTTCGTGAAAAAAATCCAAAATTTTACACTGTTTAGGGAATTTTTTTTTTTATTACCAATTGCTTAATGGTGGCAGGCAATCATCTGACCCATAGGTGGCAGCCATCTCAAGCCAGAGGACGAGAGGACTCTCGCCGCCCGTTTCATGATGACGCAAATGTTGACTAACCACATGGCATGAAATCCCTGCCCCCACGCTGTACAATGGAGACTATTTATTTAAATCCTTTATATTAAGTTCACTTGCTTGCTTGCTTACGACCGTGCAAATCTTTCGGTCGTTTTTTAACCCATTTCCCGTGATCCAATCGAGCTGACATTTTGCACACAGACTCGTTGTGCGT
This sequence comes from Lethenteron reissneri, assembly GCF_015708825.2. NCBI lineage: Eukaryota > Metazoa > Chordata > Hyperoartia > Petromyzontiformes > Petromyzontidae > Lethenteron > Lethenteron reissneri. Next base: position 11,107,353 of record NC_083793.1, read on the forward strand.
GACAATTTATTTTCGTGAAAATTTTTTTCCAAAATTTTCCACTTTTTAGGAATTTTTTTTTTGTTATTTTTGCAATCGCAAACAAAATGGTTTGCGTTTTGACCGGTCGGTAACACGATTGCGTTATGTTGTTAGTTATATGAGGTATGGTTAGCTCTTGTTGTAGTGTGCGGGGGATTAGCTCAGATGGTAGAGCGCTTGCTTAGCATGCGAGAGGTAACGGGATCGATGCCCGTATCCTCCAAAGGCTAATATTTTTAAATCCTTCATTTAATCCTTTATATTAAGTTCACTTGCTTGCTTGCTTACGACCGTGCAAATCTTTTGGTCGTTTTTTAACCCACTTCCCGTTATCCAATCGAGCTGACATTTTGCACACAGACTCGTTGTGCGTGACAATTTATTTTCGTGAAAATTTTTTTCCAAATTTTCTACTTTTTAGGAAAAATGTTTTTCTTATTTTTGCAATCGCAAACAAAATGGTTTGCGTTTTGACCGGTTGGTAACACGATTGCGTTATGTTGTTAGTTATATGAGGTATGGTTAGCTCTTGTTGTGGTGTGCGGGGGATTAGCTCAGATGGTAGAGCCCTCGCTTAGCATGCGAGAGGTAACGGGATCGATGCCCGTATCCTCCAAAGGCTAATATTTTTAAATCTTTCATTAAATCCTTTATATTAAGTTCACTTGCTTGCTTGCTTACGACCGTGCAAATCTTTCGGTCGTTTTTTAACCCACTTCCCGTGATCCAATCGAGCTGATATTTTGCACACAGACTCGTTGTGCGTGACAATTAATGTTTGTGAAAAAAATCCAAAATTTTACACTGTTTATGGGAAAAAAAATGTAATTACCAATTGCTTAATCGTGGCAGACAATCATCTGACCCATAGGTGGCAGCCATCTCAAGCCAGAGGACGAGATGACTCGAGCCGCCCGTTTCATGATGACGCAAATGTTGACTAACCACATGGCATGAAATCCCTGCCCCCACGCTGTACAATGGAGACTATTTATTTAAATCCTTTACATTAAGTTCACTTGCTTGCTTGCTTACGACCGTGCAAATCTTTCGGTCGTTTTTTAACCCACTTCCCGTGATCCAATCGAGCTGACATTTTGCACACAGACTCGTTGTGCGTGACAATTTATTTTCGTGAAAAATTTTTTCCAAAATTTTCTACTTTTTAGGAAAAAATGTTTTTTTATTTTTGCAATCGCAAACAAAATGGTTTGCGTTTTGACGGGTCGGTAACACGATTGCGTTATGTTGTTAGTTATATGAGGTATGGTTAGCTCTTGTTGTAGTGTGCGGGGGATTAGCTCAGATGGTAGAGCGCTCGCTTAGCATGCGAGAGGTAATGGGATCGATGCCCGTATCCTCCAAAGGCTAATATTTTTAAATCCTGCATTAAATCCTTTATATTAAGTTCACTTGCTTGCTTGCTTACGACCGTGCAAATTTTTCGGTCGTTTTTTAACCCACTTCCCGTGATCCAAACGAGCTGACATTTTGCACACAGACTCGTTGTGCGTGACAATTAATTTTTGTGAAAAAAAATCCAAAATTTTACACTGTTTAGGGAAAAAAAATGTAATTACCAATTGCTTAATCGTGGCAGACAATCATCTGACCCATAGGTGGCAGCCATCTCAAGCCAGAGGACGAGATGACTCGAGCCGCCCGTTTCATGATGACGCAAATGTTGACCAACCACATGGCATGAAATCCCTGCACCCACGCTGTACAATGGAGACTATTTATTTAAATCCTTTATATTAAGTTCACTTGCTTGCTTGCTTTCGACCGTGCAAATCTTTCGGTCGTTTTTTAACCAATTTCCCGTGATCCAATCGAGCTGACATTTTGCACACAGACTCGTTGTGCGTGACAATTTATTTTCGTGAAAATTTTTTTCCAAAATTTTCTACTTTTTAGGAAAAATTTTTTTTCTTATTTTTGCCATCGCAAACAAAATGGTTTGCGTTTTGACCGGTCGGTAACACGATTGCGTTATGTTGTTAGTTATATGAGGTATGGTTAGCTCTTGGTGTAGTGTGTGGGGGATTAGCTCAGATGGTAAAGCGCTCGCTTAGCATGCGAGAGGTAACGGGATCGATGCCCGTATCCTCCAAAAGCCAATATTTTTAAATCCTTTATTAAATCCTTTATATTAAGTTCACTTGCTTGCTTGCGTGCTTGCTTGCTTGCTTACGACCGTGCAAATCTTTCGGTCGTTTTTTAACCCACTTCCCGTGATCCAATCGAGCTAGACATTTTGCACACAGACTCGTTGTGCGTGACAATTAATTTTCTTGAAAAAAATCCAAAATTTTACACTGTTTAGGGTAAAAAAAGTATTTAATTACCAATTGCTCAATCGTGGCAGACAATCATCTGACCCATAGGTGGCAGCCATCTCAAGCCAGAGGACGAGATGACTCTAGCCGCCCGTTTCATGATGACGCAAATGTTGACTAACCACATGGCATGAAATCCCTGCCCCCACGCTGTACAATGGAGACTATTTATTTAAATCCTTTATATTAAGTTCACTTGCTTGCTTGCTTACGACCGTGCAAATCTTTCGGTCGTTTTTTAACCCACATCCCGTGATCCAATCGAGCAGACATTTTGCACACAGACTCGTTGTGCGTGACAATAAATTTTCGCGAAAAAAATCCTAAATTTTACACTGTTTAGGGAAAAAAAAATATTTAATTACCAATTGCTTAATGGTGGCAGACAATCATCTGACCCATAGGTGGCAGCCATTTCAAGCCATAGAACGAGAGGACTCTCGCCGCCCGTTTCATGATGACGCAAATGTTGACTAACCACATGGCATGAAATCCCTGCCCCCACGCTGTACAATGGAGACTATTTATTTAAATCCTTTATATTAAGTTCACTTGCTTGCTTGCTTACGACCGTGAAAATCTTTCGGTCGTGTTTTAACCCACTTCCCGTGATCCAATCGAGCTGACATTTTGCACACAGACTCGTTGTGCGTGACAATTTGTTTTCGTGAAATTTTTTTTTCCAAAATTTTCCACTTTTTAGGAAAAAATGTTTTTGTTATTTTTGCAATTGCATACAAAATGGTTTGCATTTTGACCGGTCGGTAACACGATTGCGTTATGTTGTTAGTTATATGAGGTATGGTTAGCTATTGCTGTAGCGTGCGAGGGATTAGCTCAGATGGTAGAGCGCTCGCTTAGCATGCGAGAGGTAACGGGATCGATGCCCGTATCCTCCAAAGGCCAATATTTTTCAATCCTTTATTAAATCCTTTATATTAAGTTCACTTGCTTGCTTGCGTGATTGCTTGCTTGCTTACGACCGTGCAAATCTTTCGGTCGTTTTTTAACCCACTTCCCGTGATCCAATCGAGCTAGACATTTTGCACACAGACTCGTTGTGCGTGACAATACATTTTCGTGAAAAAAATCCTAAATTTTACACTGTTTAGGGTAAAAAAAAGTATTTAATTACCAATTGCTTAATCGTGGCAGACAATCATCTGACCCATAGGTGGCAGCCATCTCAAGCCAGAGGACGAGATGACTCGAGCCGCCCGTTTCATGATGACGCAAATGTTGACCAACCACATGGCATGAAATCCCTGCACCCACGCTGTACAATGGAGACTATTTATTTATATCCTTTATATTAAGTTCACTTGCTTGCTTGCTTTCGACCGTGCAAATCTTTCGGTCGTTTTTTAACCAATTTCCCGTGATCCAATCGAGCTGACATTTTGCACACAGACTCGTTGTGCGTGACAATTTATTTTCGTGAAAAATTTTTTCCAAAATTTTCCACTTTTTAGGAAAAAATGTTTTTGTTATTTTTGCAATTGCAAACAAAATGGTTTGCATTTTGACCGGTCGGTAACACGATTGCGTTATGTTGTTAGTTATATGAGGTATGATTAGCTATTGTTGTAGCGTGCGAGGGATTAGCTCAGATGGTAGAGCGCTTGCTTAGCATGCGAGAGGTAACGGGATCGATGCCCGTATCCTCCAAAGGCCAATATTTTTCAATCCTTTATTAAATCCTTTATATTAAGTTCACTTGCTTGCTTGCGTGCTTGCTTGCTTGCTTACGACCGTGCAAATCTTTCGGTCGTTTTTCAACCCACTTCTCGTGATCCAATCGAGCTAGACATTTTGCACACAGACTCGTTGTGCGTGACAATTAATTTTCTTGAAAAAAATCCAAAATTTTACACTGTTTAGGGTAAAAAAAAGTATTTAATTACCAATTGCTTAATCGTGGCAGACAATCATCTGACCCATAGGTGGCAGCCATCTCAAGCCAGAGGACGAGATGACTCTAGCCGCCCGTTTCATGATGACGCAAATGTTGACTAACCACATGGCATGAAATCCCTGCCCCCACGCTGTACAATGGAGACTATTTATTTAAATCCTTTATATTAAGTTCACTTGCTTGCTTGCTTACGACCGTGCAAATCTTTCGGTCGTTTTTTAACCCACTTTCCGTGATCCAATCGAGCAGACATTTTGCACACAGACTCGTTGTGCGTGACAATAAATTTTCGTGAAAAAAATCCTAAATTTTACACTGTTTAGGGAAAAAAAAATATTTAATTACCAATTGCTTAATGGTGGCAGACAATCATCTGACCCATAGGTGGCAGCCATTTCAAGCCATAGAACGAGAGGACTCTCGCCGCCCGTTTCATGATGACGCAAATGTTGACTAACCACATGGCATGAAATCCCTGCCCCCACGCTGTACAATGGAGACTATTTATTTAAATCCTTTATATTAAGTTCACTTGCTTGCTTGCTTACGACCGTGAAAATCTTTCGGTCGTGTTTTAACCCACTTCCCGTGATCCAATCGAGCTGACATTTTGCACACAGACTCGTTGTGCGTGACAATTTGTTTTCGTGAAATTTTTTTTCCAAAATTTTCCACTTTTTAGGAAAAAATGTTTTTGTTATTTTTGCAATTGCAAACAAAATGGTTTGCATTTTGACCGGTCGGTAACACGATTGCGTTATGTTGTTAGTTATATGAGGTATGGTTAGCTATTGTTGTAGCGTGCGAGGGATTAGCTCAGATGGTAGAGCGCTCGCTTAGCATGCGAGAGGTAACGGGATCGATGCCCGTATCCTCCAAAGGCCAATATTTTTCAATCCTTTATTAAATCCTTTATATTAAGTTCACTTGCTTGCTTGCGTGCTTGCTTGCTTGCTTACGACCGTGCAAATCTTTCGGTCGTTTTTTAACCCACTTCCCGTGATCCAATCGAGCTGACATTTTGCACACAGACTCGTTGTGCGTGACAATTAATTTTTGTGAAAAAAATCCAAAATTTTACACTGTTTAGGGAAACAAAAATGTAATTACCAATTGCTTAATCGTGGCAGACAATCATCTGACCCATAGGTGGCAGCCATCTCAAGCCAGAGGACGAGATGACTCGAGCCGCCCGTTTCATGATGACGCAAATGTTGACCAACCACATGGCATGAAATCCCTGCACCCACGCTGTACAATGGAGACTATTTATTTAAATCCTTTATATTAAGTTCACTTGCTTGCTTGCTTACGACCGTGCAAATCTTTCGGTCGTTTTTTAACCCACTTCCCGTGATCCAATCGAGCAGACATTTTGCACACAGACTCGTTGTGCGTGACAATAAATTTTCGTGAAAAAAATCCTAAATTTTACACTGTTTAGGGAAAAAAAATGTTTAATTACCAATTGCTTAATGGTGGCAGACAATCATCTGACCCATAGGTGGCAGCCATTTCAAGCCATAGAACGAGAGGACTCTCGCCGCCCGTTTCATGATGACGCAACTGTTGACTAACCACATAGCATGAAATCCCTGCCCCCACGCTGTACAATGGAGACTATTTATTTAAATCCTTTATATTAAGTTCACTTGCTTGCTTGCTTACGACCGTGAAAATCTTTCGGTCGTTTTTTAACCCACTTCCCGTGATCCAATCGAGCTGACATTTTGCACACAGACTCGTTGTGCGTGACAATTTGTTTTCGTGAAATTTTTTTTCCAAAATTTTCCACTTTTTAGAAAAAAATGTTTTTGTTATTTTTGCAATTGCAAACAAAATGGTTTGCATTTTGACCGGTCGGTAACACGATTGCGTTATGTTGTTAGTTATATGAGGTATGGTTAGCTATTGTTGTAGCGTGCGAGGGATTAGCTCAGATAGTAGAGCACTCGCTTAGCATGCGAGAGGTAACGGGATCGATGCCAGTATCCTCCAAAGGCCAATATTTTTCAATCCTTTATTAAATCCTTTATATTAAGTTCACTTGCTTGCTTGCTTGCTTACGACCGTGCAAATCTTTCGGTCGTTTTTTAACCCACTTCCCGTGATCCAATCGAGCTGACATTTTGCACACAGACTCGTTGTGGGTGACAATTAATTTTCGTGAAAAAAATCCAAAATTTTACACTGTTTAGGGTAAAAAAAAGTATTTAATTACCAATTGCTTAATCGTGGCAGACAATCATTTGACCCATAGGTGGCAGCCATCTCAAGCCAGAGGACGAGATGACTCTAGCCGCCCGTTTCATGATGACGCAAATGTTGACTAACCACATGGCATGAAATCCCTGCCCCCACGCTGTACAATGGAGACAATTTATTTAAATCCTTTATATTAAGTTCACTTGCTTGCTTGCTTACGACCGTGAAAATATTTCGGTCGTTTTTTAACCCACTTCCCGTGATCCAATCGAGCTGACATTTTGCACACAGACTCGTTGTGCGTGACAATTAATTTTTGTGAAAAAAAATCCAAAATTTTACACTGTTTAGGGGAAAAAAATGTAATTACCAATTGCTTAATCGTGGCAGACAATCATCTGACCCATAGGTGGCAGCCATCTCAAGCCAGAGGACGAGATGACTCGAGCCGCCCGTTTCATGATGACGCAAATGTTGACCAACCACATGGCATGAAATCCCTGCACCCACGCTGTACAATGGAGACTATTTATTTAAATCCTTTATATTAAGTTCACTTGCTTGCTTGCTTTCGACCGTGCAAATATTTCGGTCGTTTTTTAACCCACTTCCCGTGATCCAATCGAGCTGACATTTTGCACACAGACTCGTTGTGCGTGACAATACATTTTCGTGAAAAAAATCCTAAATTTTACACTGTTTAGGGAAACAAAAATATTTAATTACCAATTGCTTAATGGTGGCAGACAATCATCTGACCCATAGGTGGCAGCCATCTCAAGCCATAGAACGAGAGGACTCTCGCCGCCCGTTTCATGATGACGCAACTGTTGACTAACCACATGGCATGAAATCCCTGCCCCCACGCTGTACAATGGAGACTATTTATTTAAATCCTTTATATTAAGTTCACTGGCTTGCTTGCTTACGACCGTGAAAATCTTTCGGTCGTTTTTTAACCCACTTCCCGTGATCCAATCGAGCTGACATTTTGCACACAGACTCGTTGTGCGTGACAATTTGTTTTCGTGAAATTTTTTTTCCAAAATTTTCCACTTTTTAGGAAAAAATGTTTTTGTTATTTTTGCAATTGCAAACAAAATGGTTTGCATTTTGACCGGTCGGTAACACGATTGCGTTATGTTGTTAGTTATATGAGGTATGGTTAGCTATTGTTGTAGCGTGCGAGGGATTAGCTCAGATGGTAGAGCGCTCGCTTAGCATGCGAGAGGTAATGGGATCGATGCCCGTATTCTCCAAAGGCCAATATTTTTAAATCCTTTATTAAATCCTTTATATTAAGTTCACTTGCTTGCTTGCGTGCTTGCTTGCTTGCTTACGACCGTGCAAATCTTTCGGTCGTTTTTTAACCCACTTCCCGTGATCCAATCGAGCTAGACATTTTGCACACAGACTCGTTGTGCGTGACAATTAATTTTCTTGAAAAAAATCCAAAAATTTACACTGTTTAGGGTAAAAAAAAGTATTTAATTACCAATTGCTTAATCGTGGCAGACAATCATCTGACCCATAGGTGGCAGCCATCTCAAGCCAGAGGACGAGATGACTCTAGCCACCCGTTTCATGATGACGCAAATGTTGACTAACCACATGGCATGAAATCCCTGCCCCCACGCTGTACAATGGATACTATTTATTTAAATCCTTTATATTAAGTTCACTTGCTTGCTTGCTTACGACCGTGCAAATCTTTCGGTCGTTTTTTAACCCACTTCCCGTGATCCAATCGAGCAGACATTTTGCACACAGACTCGTTGTGCGTGACAATAAATTTTCCTGAAAAAAATCCAAAATTTTACACTGTTTAGGGAAAAAAAAATATTTAATTACCAATTGCTTAATGGTGGCAGACAATCATCTGACCCATAGGTGGCAGCCATCTCAAGCCAGAGGACGAGAGGACTCTCGCCGCCCGTTTCATGATGACGCAAATGTTGACTAACTACATGGCATGAAATCCCTGCCCCCACGCTGTACAATGGAGACTATTTATTTAAATCCTTTATATTAAGTTCACTTGTTTGCTTGCTTACGACCGTGCAAATCTTTCGGTCGTTTTTTAACCCACTTCCCGTGATCCAATCGAGCTGACATTTTGCACACAGACTCGTTGTGCGTGACAATTAATTTTCGTGAAAAATATTTCCCAAATTTTACACTGTTTAGGGAATTTTTTAAAAATATTTAATTACCAATTGCTTAATGGTGGCAGACAATCATCTGACCCATAGGTGGCAGCCATCTCAACCCAGAGGACGAGAGGACTCTAGCCGCCCGTTTCATGATGACGCAAATGTTGACTAACCACATGGCATGAAATCCCTGCCCCCACGCTGTACAATGGAGACTATTTATAGAGCAGTTAAATTGAAGGTGGTAAAACGGGTCAACGCTAGTGCCCTCGGGAATATACGGGCATTTCAAGAGGTGATCTTTCAAATTTTAAATCCTTTATATTAACTTCACTTGCTTGCTTACTCAAGAAAAACAGAAATGAATAATAAAATGAAACCGATGCCACGCATATAAAGGATTTATAGTGAAAAACTTAGTTTTTACGGGTTAAATGTTTAACCCACTTCCCGTGATCCAATCGAGCTGACATTTTGCACACAGACTCGTTGTGCGTGACAATTTATTTTCGTGAAATTATTTTTTCCAAAATTTTACCCTTTTTAGGAAAAAATAAATTATATTTAATTACCAATTGCTTAATGGTGGCAGGCAACCATCTGACCTATAGGTGGCAGCCATCTCAAGCCAGAGGACGAGAGGACTCTAGCCGCCACGCATATAAAGGATTTATAGTGAAAAACTTTGTTTTTACGGGTTAATTTTTATATCATGTACATCCATAGTGACTTGCACACAAACACGCCCATGCCCACACTCACGAGTACCCCCGTGCCCTCTTTTAGCCCCGCCCCCCCCTCCCGATACGTTCCATTCATTGGCTACCACATTCTGATAAGCTCCTCCCCCTCTCCTCCCCCCTTAACTGGTATTTAAGAGCTTGCATCTTGAATCCCTCCCTCACTTGATGCAGCAAATCTGGCTGTGACGGTCCCACCTGATGACGGAGACTTGTGTTGCCTCCGAAACGTCGTGATGTTATTGTTTTATTTTTATTAATTTTAATTATATTCTTTACCTACGTGATTTTACCAAAAGAACTAAGAGTATGAACCTCCCTGACTCACTGAGACAGGCGATGTCGATAAATGCACAACGATAGAAAATGATGAACTGCCCGCAGATCATGATCTGGGCAGATAAGGACCGAATGGATCCGATTGCAAAAAGAGGATGAAACGATACAGTCCTTCGCTGCAGAGGCAGCTGCTTAAAATGGTCAATAGGAGGCGCATTTATCACATGGCGAGGACTCCTGATGAAGTGAGACGCGAAGATGCAGCGTCGTTGCCTAGTGTTGCCAAACCCCTTGCGACAATAGTCACTACTAGAAGTGCACGCCGAAAAACGAATGTGCTTGAGCCACGGAAAAACATTTCTCATGCTGCAGGCTCGATATTTTTGGCCATGAAGGATGCACACGAGTGAGTAAATAGTTTTCACGAGTGTGCAAAAAAGAAACCTCAACCCATACAGCTTCCACTGCAGTCGATAGCAGTGTCGAGGGTAAACGAGCTGGTAGCATTGGATATTCTGGGTCAATTCCCTAAAACAGCAAGGGGAAATAAAAATGTACTCATGGAGACGGAGTATTGCACACGCTGGCCCGATACCAGACCAAACGGCTGCAACCATAGCAGAAGCCTTCCTCCATGGCTATGTATTGGAGAAACTGCTCATAGACCAGGGTCGGAATTTTTCAGCTCAACTGTAATATCATGGGCACTAAGAAAATTATAACGTCACTGTACCACCCACAGTACGATGGACAAGTAGAGAGGCTTAACCGCACGCTGTCTGCAATGTTGTGCTATGTTGTAAATGATGATCACACAGACTGCGACTTGCACATTCCAGGAGTTCTTCGGGAATATCGCAGAGCACCACATGCATCGACCGGGCTCTCCCCCTTATTTTTGCTGTACGGGAGAGACCCCGAGCCACCTACTGAGGACCAACTGGTGGCTCTCCCTGCTAAAGCTGTTTCGTGGCCAGCCTCCCTCAGGCTGCCACTAGAAAGGCTCCATGAAGCTCGCGAAGCTGTGATAGCGGAGTCGGGAAGGTCGCAAACAGCGAACGGTTGTGGAAAAGAATGGAGACACCTGTACCAATTGAGCAGGGCGATCGGGCTTGGTTACTGGTTACACTGTCCCCAGGTCCGGGTTGGCACATCAGCCAACTACACCGTCCTTGGCAAGGCTCAGGGGAAATTGTCAAAATCCTCCACCCGCAAAGTGTTCACATCCAGATGACCGCCTTAAACCATATAGAGAACGACCGATACAAGAGGTCGTTGAGGCTCAAAAAGGCTGGGTCCGGAGCATCCTTCTCGCGGAAATACTACCGCCGCACTCTCTTCCTCTCTTCTCAGGGACAACTGGAATGAAGATGGCCGCGATGAGGGGGGCCGACGGAGTAATTGAGAGAGGCGCCGAGAAGACGTGTCACTGGGTCAAATGTGCTGTTCGACCACACATACATATTGCTGGCTTGTTATAAATAGATGGCTATTGATGTTGTGTATTGCTTGCCTAAAAATGTACACCCTTAATAGGGTAGCCCACGTAAGAGTTTAGTTATGATACGGAACGGTCAAGTTGGGTTTTAACGCCTTCCCCCCCTTGATTCAAGGGCCTATTTTATGCCTTAACCCAGAGGTTAAATGTTTTGTACTCCATGCCCCCAGGGTTAAATCCATTGTGCGATCCCGGTGTTAATGACATACAGCCCTCAGGGTTGAATCCCTTGTGTGATCCCATTGTTGCCGAAATACAGTCCCTTATTATAAAATTACAGTTGTAGCCGAGACGGCTATTTTCTTACGGTGGGAGGGGGGGGGGTGTATGGTACTGTACATGGCAAGGGTTATAGTGTGGTCAGTGGAGATGGGTGGAAACAGGTGCAGAGTACTGAGGGAAGGTTCCAGAAGGGAAGTCGCAGACGGTAGAGTCTGCTGGAATAATCTACCGGGGGAAAGTGCTGGAAGTTACCAGGGCGTGACCGAGAGGGTATATAAGGGGGAGCGAGGCCCGTAATTGGGGGGCTGGCTCGGGGACCGAAGGACGACTGCAGGTGGACAACATCAGGGCCGACTGTTGGAGATCGACATCGTGGAAACCATTGGGTCAACTGTTCGAGATCTACATGGTGGAAACCGGAGGACCCAGAGAAAAATCCACGTGATCACAACAGAGAGATAGAACACTCAAGCTCAAAATATACAACAGGCATTGCCAAATTCCGGGACCGAACCCACGACATCCTACATGCCAGGCGAGGGAGATAACGTTGCCTCGCCACGGTGATGCCATGAGTTGGGGTTACGGTGCTAAGAACGTTACCGGGCCCAGACTCCAAGAACACAGCAGCGGTCACGTCACACGTTTATCACTTTTTTTATTTCAGATGCTAAAGATGCAAAAGTTTCCATGCTTAAGATGACAATACTCTTTGGTTCTTTCGGTAAAGTCACGTAGGTATAAAATAATATAAATCGCGACGTTTCGGGCGCAACACAAGCGTCTGCCATTAGGTGGGATGCTTGTGTTGTGCCCAAAACGTGATTTATTGTATTTTATACCTACGTGTCTTTACCGAAAGAGCCAAAGAGTATGGATTCCTGCAGTCACGAAAGCTTCAAATCAAGATTAAAGATGACAATACTTTGCATTGAGATGATACGCAGTGATATTTGCGGATACATTTTCGTCTACGTCACAAAAATGATGAAAACAAAAATTGTTCGGCTTCATGTGGGGCAGAATGCCCCATTACCCTTCAGGCACGGCTACGACACCGCACACCACACGGATTTTTACACAAACTGTTCCACCATCAGTCGCCATCGGCACGAGCGTGCATTCAGCACAAATCACAAAACGTCGGACGTGTCCGGCCCTGTCCGCCTGGTTATCTAGGCCCCACTCGCCACCCAATACCAGAAGCCACCACCCAGCAACAGCACCACCGTCACCACTACCAACAACAACTGCTGTAAGCCACCGTGACACATCTAACAGAAAGGGTCCTTGCCTATAACCACATGGCGGTTCGCCAGCGTTGCTTCCAAATAACCCTTACTACGGATGAAACAATGAATGTCAAAACTGTTGTAGAGTTTGCTTGTATCAGACTATCAAAGGCCGTGTGGCTGATGGAATGAGTACAACATCCTTGTATTTGTTATGTGGAGGGATGGACATGGACAAGTGGGAAATTGTCTGCTTAGATATGTTGATTTATGTATGGTTGTCGCCCATCCAAACACTATCTAGGCGCAAACCTGCTTAGCTTCCAAGATTCAGTAGTCCAGACTTATAATAATGTCATATAGGGCAGTCTGCACACAAATGTCACCCTCCCTCAGCAGTTCGCTTGGGAGATCACCTCTGCCTAGCGCTTTTCCTCGTCTCAGACTCTAGATTTATTTCCGTACTTCCTCAACAGATGGCATCTCAGCCAACCACTCACAAGGTGCGACTCATTCTTCCGACATTTGAGGCACGGCAGCCTCAGCAGGGGTATCCCCACTTTCCCCCATGATGTTTTCTGGGCTAAGGGATTTCCCTTTCTCTAAGACCTCAGAAATGTTTCACAAACCTGCACACCTGTCCTTGGGGATTAGAGATCGGATCACCTTTCTCTCCCGTAAGGATAGTGAATTCTGCGCCGTTGCAAGTTACTTTTTTGATGGAATTAAAGAGTGATTTGTAATCCCAGGCTAGGAAGGCAGCTCCATCTCATCAGCAACCTGCGACCACGAGTAAGCCTCCTCATTTCGACGTGGGACGCTGTAGACAGTGGGAGTGGGCATATCGTGTTCTCTCAGCCAGCTAGAGAACCTCCTCCATCAGCCAGGGTCTCTGGGGAAGTGTGGAACGCGTAACCAAAGCAGCCATTGTAGCTGCATGAGCCAAAGGTCTAAACCTCGACCATCCCCCCTCGGCATCAGGATGAGGGGGGGAAGGATGCCAACCCCAGCTGCTGGCAATGATGAAATTATTTCTTGCAACTTTCATCAGCTAGCTGAGACCAGGCCACTGTGTCTTTGAATGGGGTCCAAGATGGACAGCCACCACCGCAGTGGAACAATGGTAGGCGCATCTTACAGATGACAAGCTAGCAGTCAGATCCACTCCACGGTAGGTCCTGGTGTCTGGGAAAAAATGTTGGTGATTACCAGGCCATGAGCTGCACAGAAGTCTAGCAGCCTCCGACCACCAACACCTCCACTACACCACCTCCAAACCACCACCCACCACCTCCACTACACCACCACCTCCACTACACCACCACCTCCACCACATCACCACCCCCACAACACTACCACCTTTACCACCACCACACCGCCACATTCACGACACCAACACCTCCACCAGACCCCCACCTCTACCATGCCACCACCTCCATCAGACCTCCGCTATACCACTACCTCCAACAAGCGACTGCTCCTGTGTTGCACACTCGAAATGAAGAACGTGGGCAGGTGCTCCAAATCGAGGGCAAGCACATTTATTTATTGTTGTTAATATTAATCTTGTGAAGAACAGCACCGTCACTCTGTAAAATGCAACAGCATGTGTGTTACAACAGCATTTCTTCCGAGTCGCCAGTTATTCATTAACAGTTTTCTCTTAAATCCAATTCTACTACTGATAAACCATCTTGTCTTTGACAATCATATTTTCACATCACTATTCGAATATTCCTTTAATCCTAAGCTCTATGTCTATCTATACCATCCACTTATATTGGTATCTTACACCCATTATATGTATTGTATGTGTACAGTATACGTACTGTATATCACCATTGTACAGCTTACTACTTTACATGTGTTCTATTCTCAATAGCATTGCAAGTAGTCATACTCTGGGTACATGGGCATGGTTATAGACTAAACAGTATTAGAGTTAGAGAATTACAATGACAGTAGGTAATTACAGTGCGTCATCCTGACAATGCACAGTGCTAAAACGCCTCTAATTGCATATATCACAAACGAACAATTCAAAGCCAAACTTAAAGTCTAGAACAAGTCTAGAACAAGTGTAGAACATTTATATAACGATCAAAAACAACCTTTTGGTCCTTTACCTGTAAAATGCAACAGCACGTGTTACAACAGCATTTCTTCTGAGTCGCCATTAACCACGTGGCTGGTTTACACGTGCGGTTATTCATTAACCCTGCCAGCCACCTACAGGCCCAACTCAGTCATCACATGCTGCTGTACACACATGCATTTATGCACTGCACAGCACATCAGGACTTTCACAGAACCACACTTTACCCTCTTGCTGCACAAGGATATAATTAAAAGACTGATCCATTCCTAACGTGCCACACCTGTAAAACTCAATGTGCAATACATGCTCGCTTCCGATGGGGATCTGGTTGTACCATATACACCTGGGCACTGCCGCAAAACAGAACGCGAACAAAACCATTCATAAACAAATGTACAGGGTTCCGTGTACAGGGTCCAGTGTGCAGGTTCCAGTATGCAGGGTGCAGTGTACAGAGTGCAGTGTGCAGGGTCCAGTGTACAGTGTCCCGTGTAAATGGTCCAGTGTACAAGGTCAAGTTCCGAATGGCAAGGTCATGCATCAACATCACGGCACAATCAGCACACAGAACACGAGGCGAGATGAATACAATATGTAAGTGTAGTGGATCCAACTGCGTCGCAGACGTACTTCTTAGAGGCAGCACGAACTCACAAAGGGGTAGCTGCTGCCTCTTTACCAGATAACAGCCCAGGGTGGTGGACCACCCGGCTAACTACACTAACACACTGCGAGTTAGCTACAACGGACCAGACCCCAACTCGGGTCCAGGTCCACGTGTTGGAGACTCTTCTTGACGTAGAAAGTAAATCTTCAGATGACGATAGCAACGCTGAACTCCGGTCCCTCGTCGGGACCCGCTTATAAGCTCCCGGGTCGGGGCCGGCTCCGCCCTTGGCCCCGCCCACCTTCGAGACAGCTCTGGCTCTCTCTCGACTCTTCTTGAGACAACTTTCCCCGGACACGTGACCACCTCTTAGCCTCCACCTGGGGGCCCCATGTAGAATTTGCCGGTAACGTGCCTTCGGGGTCAATCAGAGTGCCATGGCCCAGGGTAACCCTGTCCCTGGGCTGACACTCTCCCACTCCCTCCTGGTAGGAGACGACACTGCACGCCACGCGTGGTGCCACTGCGCTAACCCAGCGCTCACCAAGCCCTCACTAGGGCTGGTACTACACCCACATGTACGGGGTGTCCGCGATGTGAGTACATCGCACGCTGTGCCCCTCTAGGGCCGGCACCACACAGTGACATCCGCAATGTCGCTACAAAAGTAAATAACTTAAAGTGTGCAAACAAGAGCGATCAGTTGCATTTAAACTTGTAGGGATTTGAGGTCCAAAAGTGATTTAGAGTAGGACAAGTGTGGTAAGGTGTTGTCCCAAACGTTGCTTGGGTATTCCAAACATCATGGGTTGCCATACGGAACAGGGGGTGGGGGGGGGGTTGGGGGGGGGGCTGAGCACGAGGAGCGAGGAGCTGCTACGGAAGCGTGCGCGGGGATTGTGGTCCCGGCTGTCAAAGGGACGAGCCACTGGTCTGGACAACAACCGCCATTGCTGAGAAACAGATGCCTAATGTTTATTTTTCATTTAAGACGGTGTCATTGACGAGTCTGTCGAGTCGAGTTTGTTGTTAATTGTCTTTGTTCTCCACTGTCAACGCAGCACGGACAAATAATCTGTTGGGATAGATTTGTGAACAAGAAGGCATCCTGTGCAGGTGAACTGCATTGTCACATCAACAGGGTCAGGTGTTGAGCCAATGCATTGCTGCGTGGAGTTTTGCACTCAACTCGGACCCCCATCTGACAGAGTGGGGCCTTGCCTGTCACATCTGGCATTGATTCAAGCGATGGGCCATTGAGGGTCAAAACCTGTCCAGAGTATTGCTTGTTGTTCAACCAATGCTGCTGATAGAATGCATTCTTAGAAGGTTGTGTGGCTGATCGGATGCGTAAAACACTTGCATCGTTTATGTGCAGAGACAAATATGGTTCAGCTCGTGTCTGCTTAGGTATTTTGTTATTTTATTATTGTATCTGTTGTAGCTGTGTATTTGTCCAGAAGAGAGCATCACGTGACTGTGTACCGTGGAGTGCTGCACCGGGAATCCAAATATGTCCCCCAGAGGGCGACTTAGAGCCACAACACTCATCTCTCACCTTCACCTCTAAACCCTTAACCCTAATGACTGTAACCTTTGACCCTAACCGCTAACGATGAGTACTAAACGGTGAGTCTGTAAGAGAGTACTGAATATGTCCACGAGAGGGTGGCAAGTAACCACAGCTAACTCGGACCCCGAACCACCGTCGTATAAACTTACTCGTTGGCGACTCAACCACAACCACAACACTAACCCCCCCAAACCCCTAACCCTGAGCCTAACATCCCTGATATAAATGTTACTAGTGGGCTTGTGGCCAAATCTGCGTCATTACATGTTTCTGCATGCTGCCGGACTTGTTTGATTCTCTGCTTTCATTTCCCTAAGTCGACACAAGTGTATGGTTGAAGCACCAGCCTCCTCTTTAGGCCCCTCCTCTTCAATACACGATAACAATTTACTTAATTATATATCCAGGAGAGCCACACTGAGAGGGTCCTCCTACATTGGGTTCATATTTTAAGAGGTTTTATTTTGCCAATTGATTATGAGTGTTTATTATACAACGTGGGGAAGAACCCCAAGCACCTGGAGAAACCCCACGTGCACAATGGGGCAACACTCTATCCCTGTACTGATGGACACAAATTTCGGTTATTCCACTCGCTAAAATAATGCCCAACCTTCACCCATAATCTCACTTAAACCTTCCATAATCTTTACATGAATCATACATTATTATCCCCACTTTTAACCACACGCGTTTATCTGTTTAACACGTGGTAGGCTTTAGCGACCAATATCATTCATCATATTTATTTTTTGGCTTAGATCCTATAAATATAAATATGTCGTTAACCCACCACTAAACGACACACTCATAATTCTGGCAAATCGCCTGATGAAGCTGGTTATAATCACCAGCGAAACATCGTACTCTAATTGTAAATGTTCCGGGTTTACTCTCCAACACAAAACCGGTTCGTGCTGTTGTAGTAACTAATTGGCACGTCTTGTTAAGGTGACAAACCTCACTAATTGGCTGTGTCGGGTGCTGGTGGGTTAACGACTCCTTTATATTTACATAATCTAACCCCGAGAAACCTTTACTCAGAACACGTGTATTCGTTTATTCGTGCACGAAGACCCTTTGCTGACACGTGGTGCACCATGCCCCGTGTGAGCCGACTGAAGCGACCTCCGCTCACTCTCCCAAAGCGGAGTTCCTTCTAAGCCATCGCGCCATGAGTCCACTCGCGACGGACGGAGATCAAAGCAGGGTTGCGATTTCCGCATGGAAAATGCGGAAGGAGGGTTCAAATTTTCCCGCATTTTTGCTAAAGTCAACCGCAAACGGTGGAAAGACTACTCCTATGACCGCGCGCTTTTAACAACACGTTAATGCGTTCTATTGGAAAGGATACATGCAAGGCCCAGCATCACGTAGGGCTTTGAGTTACTGATTGGAATGAATATATGATTTCCGCATTTCCGCACAAGAACCACATACTTTATTCAAATGCGGAGCCGTGATTACGAGCACATGTACATGATGTATCCTTTCCAATAGAACGCATTAACGTGTTGTTAAAAGCGCGCGGTCATAGGAGTAGTCTTTCCACCGTTTGCGGTTGACTTTAGCAAAAATGCGGGAAAATTTGAACCCTTCTTCCGCATTTTCCATGCGGAAATCGCAACCCTGGATCAAAGATGTCGAGCAGTGGAGGTGGCCGTGCGCGTCGGTCACGCTCAGCGCGAGCCACCACCACCACAGCACCAGCGGGTGCAGTTGCAATCCGCTACGGTGGTCACACGAGTTCATGAAGTTGGTGGTGGTGGTAGCTTTGGACATTCTGGGTCCGTTGCCGACATCCGCGATGGGAATAAGTGTATCCAAGTAGCAATGGAATCACTTGACGAGGTGGTACATTAGTGCGTCCTGTCGGATGAAATAGTCAAATCTATTGCAGATGCATCTATCAAGGGCTATGTTCTATTTTAATTTTATAAAGGAACTGCCGAAGCAGCTTCTAACCGATCGTGGCACAAACCTAAAATGTGCAAATTTTGGGATACATCAAATCGACAAAATCTTCCGATTGTCCACAAACTGCCATCATGGTCAAACACGCTCAACAGACCTCTCATTGCCTTGCTCTCCCATGCCAATAATGCCCCACACACGGTCAACGGGACTATCATTTATGTTCGGCGCTATTCACTTAGAGCACGAGCTCTCACGTAGCCGCCGTTCGTTAGCCGTTCTATTTCACACATGGCACGGGGTACGGGGAGGGGGCACTGTCTTCGTGTGGGCGAGGAGGGGACGACTCTCTCCGTGTGGTGTGTTTAGTTTGTTGTCCTTCCCCCGCACTTCCGATTATCACTGTTGGTTACGTACGGTGTGAAAGACGTTCCACGTACGTACGTATATACTCACTCATTCAAACCACTTATCATCATCATCATCATGAAGTCAGTCTCACTTTCATCACGGTTTATTTCACACATCATCATATTCATCACGCACCACGATCCTTGTCGTCAACGACTCATCTCATCCCACCACACCATTCCGATGCACAAATTGATACTTCTGAGTTTATCGCCCTGGCTACGGCGCTATATGATTGGATTACACCCGTTGGGTTGCACTCCCTCGTCGAGGAGGCCGCTCTTCTTCCCCCTTCTTATCTACAGTTCCATGCTAATTTCTCACATTAACATAGCCACTTCCGTGCTCTCTAATTTCTCACATTAACATCATGCGAATCTCTCACATTAACATAGCCACTTCCATGCCCTCTAATTTCTCACATTAACATGCTAATCTCTTACATTAACATAGCCACTTCCGTGCCCTCTAATTTCTCACATTAACATCATGCCTTTTTACAAATCGAGTTCTTGGCAGAGGCCTGGACTGAGATCCATGGGGTGAGGCCGTCCTCCTGCAGACGACGCATTGCTGTTCGCGTCTACTTAAGAATGAACAACGAACGACTAATATATATGAGACATTAAAAAAAACCTTTTTGCGTTTAGTCTGTTGTCCATTCCCCTCCCTGCACCTCCGGCTAGCACGGTTGGCCATGTACGATGCGAAAGAAGTACAACATACGGGACGTGCATACGAATGTAACAGCAGTTTGTTCTTGCGGACGAATCTGACAATGTCCTCTTGCCCGTGACGCGTGCCACCTACCGGGGACGCGAGGCCCCCACTCCCCGCAGATCCGTCACACCGCTCACTCACGAGGGGAACGCGTCACTACAAGTGGAAATGATATCGTCTTTGACTTCACCAATAATTTGTCTACGCTCTGTGTATAATCATTGGCCGGTTGGATTGGCATCGTGCGTATAATGTATGTTCATGTGTTCCACAATGCAGTTTTTATATATTATGTTTTACTCACTATATGATCGACTGCTTTACAAATGACAGCACATGTCATGCATCATAATAATTTAAATCACAAGTTAAACGTAATTGACATTTAGCTGCCCCAAACCTGCGAGATGTCTCACTATCAATCGCCACTGAATCGAAAACGAGTCTTGATCGAGATGACAAAACTTGCCCAGGTTAAACTTTAAAAAAACCCAGGTAATGATATCACGTATTTTTCATCACTTTGATACTGGCAAAAAGGTCCCATAGATGTAAGTATGGCAATTCCACAATTACGCCCATCATGTTTAACAGTTATATTATTATCCATTATCTCGCAACAACAAAAAACATCTGACCTATCGTGGAAGGTAAACGCATTTACCTACTTAAATATCTAGTCATCAGTAAACATGTTGTAAATGTTATTCTCAGGATGCTATGAAGCAGGTCCATTGCCCATAACGTCTCCTGCAATGTTTGTTTTTCTCTTTAAAGACCAAAATGATGTTGATGCTTGTGTTGATTTTATTTTTGTTGATTGTTTGTGTGCACGACTGCGAAATGCAGCATCACCAAATAGTCTGCCATGGAATGGCTATCTTACAAATCTGGCTGATGAGGCATCGGGTGAAGCTTTTTACCTCCGAACAATTACTACCACGACACAAAGCACACATTCTGCTAAGGTTGGACTCCTGCTGCTGTCAAATATTGAGGTGCAGCACCCAGTTCCGAGCAGAATAAGAATATTTATTTAGACTGGTGGAATCCAGGGGGGGGGGGGGCAGGTCAGAATGTTACAACGACAAACAATACACAAACAGGATATGAGTGTAAAGTTATTGAAAGGTCAGCAAATAACTTTAAAAGAATACAAATAAAACTAATCTGTTTTATCTCATCAGGTAAAGTCCATTGAGCTATTCATTTTTTTCAGAAGCAATCAGGCCACAAATTATAGCTCAACGAAAGTGGCTTATCATGTGGAAATGTATTACAACAAAATAATATAAACGCATGTTTCTAAATGAGGAGGACCCGGAGAAGAAGCCACGCAACCACGGTGGAGAGACATGCAAACTCCAAATATACGGGCGCTGAGGGTTGGGGATCGAACCCAAGTCCTCCTGTATACCAGGCGAGGAAGATACCATCTCGCCACCGTGAAGATGAGTGATGATCCAGCACTCACCCATTGACTGCAGCCAGTCACTCGCTCCTCACGTGAGCCCAGTCGCCCCCTGGTTACTCTTCTATCCCCACTGCCATGGGCACCGTTGCGGCAAACTTCACTCGTCGATTTCTCCTGCCGTGTTGAGGACGTCTGCTTCTCCCCTCGCAATGCTCTGCTCTGGAATTCCCTCCCATCGTCTCTGTTCCCCAAACTCGTATAATACCAATTACAACAACCTTGCTCAATTCAAGATACACGTTGACTCGTACCTGTTACAACTTTGAAAGTGCTGTCTGTTGCTGACACCTTGACAAGTACGCCTTTGAGCTTTTGTTGAGCAACGGTGTAGACAAACGAAAAGGTTAAATTTAACAGAAAACTGTAAAAGATAACTCGCTCAAAGCACTCGGTGCAGGGAAGCGGAGGGCGCCATTGTAGCTAATAGATGTTTACTCCCTCGCCTGGTATGCAGGAGGTCGTGGGTCCGATCCCGACTCTGCCGCCTTTAGTATATGTGTTAAATTTGCGGTGTCTTTCTCTCTGTGATCGCGTGGATTTTCTCCCGGTTCTCCGTTCTTTCCCCTCCACATTTATAAACACGCGTTTCGAGGATTTGGCCGCTATAAATGTCCACGTGATGATAAGCCACTTCGTTGAGTTATCATTTGTGATCGCCAGGTCGCTTCTGAAAAAAAATCTGCATAGCTAAGTGGGCCTCATCTGGTAAATAAAAAATAGTTGAGTGTATTGTTATAGTTGGGATGTTTCATCGCGGTATTCGCATCGCACGTGGGAGCCGCAAGATCCTGCATCAGGAGCGCACGTGTATCCCCCCCGTATGTCGCTCGGCGACTGTGAGCGCCAATATGAGCGATCACCACCACAGGGCGCAGTGAATCCTGGCTCCAATGAGCACTGAGGCGGGGCTCATGGCCTCTTGACAGCCCCCCAGCTTGTGGTGCGGCTCATCAAGAGACATCCCGGCATGAGCAGCGGTGATTTCCGCTCAAATCGGGCCTCCCATAGTCGTGTTCGACACGCTCCAGTGCTTTGACGCAATTTAGCACGCGAAGACAAGCCACGGCTGCCTCAATAAGCCCGGCGAGTGGACGTGCGTTTGCCGTTCATTGCTAAAGTTCACCCCCCCCCCCCTCGCGTACAGTTAGGGCTGCAACTATTTCCCCCCAGCATCACCGCTAAATGGCCACTTGTGTGTGCTCGTGCAGGATTTGCCCTTATTGTATTCGGAATTCCACAAGGAGCCCAGTTCTTCATTAGTACCTCCAAATGACCCCACCAGTGAAGTCGTTCACTCTCAGGGGAATGCGAACATTCGACCTCTCGGCACGGGCGAACAGCGGGCGGCTTCTTGGGGCACTTGGAGAGCCGCTCACCCGGTCTGCCATTAGCGCCTTGCTTTGTGTTCCTGTCAACAGGGCTTTGTACAATCATTTTGACGGATGCAAAAAAAAATAACATATACTTGAAGTGAAAATAATAATACTGTTAAATACCACAACGGATGAGCTTTATTTCTAATTAATGCAATTCGGATTCAGTGAATCAAAATAAATGTGTGTTTGTGATGTAACGAAGGCGCAGCCCTGCAATGGCTCACTCACGCCACTGCATGCAGAAAGTCCGCCCCACCCCCCCGCATTAGAAGAAGCTCCAGAGGGAATTTGATCGACTCTTCCACGCTGAGCCGAGGTGTTGAGAGAAGTGGGCGCACCCACCCACACATATATGCAGTATATATAAACAGCATATATAATATTGGAACAATTTCACCTGTGCTCAACTGTAAATCAAGAGACCGACCTTGACCCGTGCCTCGGCGCCCCAACAGCCGTGTTGCTGCTCGCAGGAGATTGCACAGCGTGAGGCCGTGCAGATGTGGGCGGTGATCCTCTCTGCGTTGGCAACGCGCACCGTCGAAGGCCGAGTTGGTTCTGCATCGATGGTGAATTCTTCTTTGTTCCCCTTTAGCCGATGTCTCCGAGGTGTTACAGCTCTCACGCTCCCATGGCCACTGCGGGCATCTGTGCCCCAGCGCGGCGCTATTAATACCCGACACCCTGCGAGACTATTGCTCACTCTTTCCATCATCACTGTCGTTGCCTAACGCAGTTAATTCAGAGGCAATGGCTCCATAGGCGCGGTGTTTCGCTCAACGAGCCGTCCACTGTTAGTCTTCGAACCGCGTGCGCATGAGCACCAAATGCTGCCGACGACTTGGATAGACCTCAGAGGGTACGGACGCACGCAAGAAGTAAACTATGCACGTTGTCACCTCGTGTGCTAAGCCACGAGGCCACAGGTTTATACACATCCCAGAGTGGTAACACTGGACAATACAGTGCAATAGGTGACGAAAGGGAAATGCGTGGTATGGTGGGCCAAGTGCTCATTGCTTACGTGGCATCCCATGGAGACGCGTCGTAGCCTACACGAAACACGGTTGCATGACGAGGAATGTTAAAATCTCTCGGGGCAATTGCTGCAGCAACCCACGTGCCATACCCGAATACAGGCAGAGTCCGACTGTGCCAAACAATTCACTAAGTTGTATCCCCTTTTAGGTAATATTATTGACAAATAGTAGTGAAATCTATTTAAAACTTAAACTCAACAAATTCGTCAGTACCACTTCCTTAACAGGAAAATATAATAAACGACGTTTCAGGCAATTAACTGTTTTCGCAGCTGAAGAGTTGTTTAGTCTCTACATTTTCCATGCATCTCTTCCCAATCGTTTTTGTGACTAAACAATCATATACGGTACGTGCGTTAAGAGGCGAATGCATCTGCATTCGTTTTTCGGTTAGCTTTTATCATCGTTTTGTGAATGGAAGGATGATCGAAGCGACGCTCCCAAGACCGACGTATTTGATTTCGGTGACGTACGGCGAAGTGTCCCCCCTCATTGCCGGAGATTCATCGCTGGCATCGCGGTAAAGACTGAATTCAAAATAATATCTGGTGAGTCCGCTTCCATTCTGGGATATGTTGCGATCCACCCATGCCTTAGCATCAATAAATAATTACTCACGGAAAATAAACTCACCGACAAGAATTGTCATAATTCAAAATCGTGTCGTTTGAAATGTTACGGCTTTCCGGCCTCGACTATTATTCTGTCGCAGTGTCCTGTTCTCGTCGTTTGCAGGTTTGACCGTGTCCAACAAGGCAGCTAAAAGAGATTCGAAGTTGTAGGGACACAGCCAGAAGACGCAGCAGGCCGCGTGCATCGATGTAGAGGAGTAATTGAAGGCAGACTGGGGTGAGTAACGATGAAGGGAGAGCAGGTCTGGAGTGCTGAAGTTGATCGTGAAAAATCAGCAAAGCACGCGCCTGGCAGGAGGAGAGTGTCGATGCGTACGCCCTGCTATAGCGCGTGTGCCAGACTCGTGGACATTGACGACGCACGCAGCAGCTGGCAAAGAAGCGCGGCGAGACGAATGTCTCCCCAGAAAGACAATTAAAGTCTTTTCTCCAAGTTCCAATCGGCTGCACGACCTTCTGGGAATACATCTCATGAGCAACGTTCGTTTTAATGAAAGCAAACTCTGGACAAGTTTTGCGCACATAGCGCACGAGCATTTAGATAACGGCCAGCGTTTTATCGAGTCACTGCCATCGTCACATGATCATGATGGAGATGTGGGGCTAGCCAATTGCTACAGCCATCACCCACCCCGGCCACAGAGATGGGTTAACGACGCCACAGTGGCTAGGAGATGTTAACCACCTCGTCCGGTAAACAGGAGGTCGTGGGTTCAATCGCGACCCTGACGCCTGTATAATTTGGAGTTTGCATGTTCTCCCCGTGGTCGCGTTGATTTTTTCTGCGGGTCCTCAGGATTTTCCCTCCACACTTAGACTCAACACCTCCAATTAGCTCGGTTGGCTACGTACGATGCAAAAGAAGTTCAACATACAAACAGCGTGCGCTTAGAGTAATTTGGCTGCTATAAATTTCCACGTGATAAACCATTTCGTTGGGCTATCATTTGTGGTCACGTCGCTTCTGAAAAGAGCCACATAACTCAGTCGGCCTTTTAAACTATACAAAACAAATTGTTTAGAAGTTTAAAATTGTACTACCGGGTCGGGCATCGCACCTCATCACGGATGTGTCGTGGTGCTTGCTCGGCCGGCTTCTGTCGCCGCATCGTTCGATGTTGCTACACCGTCGAGAGCCACGGGTCGTTACACACAAAACGAGTTGTCTTGAATGTGATCAGTCGCAAGAAAGGACCCTGCCTGTGCCTGTCAACGTCGCGAGGGACTGACGGACCAAGTGACCGCTTAGGGCTGCGATATTAAATGAACACAAAAAGACGCAGGCTAAGCAACCTCTCGCAATTACGCAAACCAAAGACCAGAGACCATAAACCTAACTTGTTCTGCAGGGTAGAGTCGCTGCCCTTGTTTCTGTATCAACATCTATGCGTAGTCTCAACCTCACGACCGAACAGCTATTAACATAATAGCATACACTCAAAGACAAAGGCTTAACAAACTTTTGGGGCAAGTGCTTTTAGCGATCACTTATGAAGGCCGGGACGATATACGAGGGGGTGAGTGGCCAGCACTACGCCCGACCGCCTTTGTATCCCGAGTGGCGATAAATACACACCGCACCAGGTACTAGTTTGAGGCTGAGTGCACCTACGGGAGGCACAGGACCGGTTCAAATAATCGTCACTGGTGTTGGCCATGAGCGGAAATCAAACTCGGGTTGCCGGGTTCGTAGCGCAGCGCGCTAACCGCGACACCATCTGCTCCCCTACGACCCAACTAGCATACCACCATCAACACAATACGTACATCACCTACCCACTTACTCCTAATAATCCTGGCGTCTGGGTACCGTGGGTATGGGATGCAAACTTTCCCCATATTGTCCCCTCTTGATGACTCCACGTAATGTCGTGCAGGATCAAAGAGTCGCCGGTGTCGCTCTGACGAGGTTCCTTGTTGTCGTCGAGACGGACCCCGAGGAGGAGTCAGAAGGCGCAAGCCGCGCCTCGCTCCGCCTCGCTCCTGATCCTTGCCTCTGTCCCCCGACCCGGACTCAGTCCGTGTTGCTTCTGGGACTCAAGTTTTGGTCACTGGAATGCTGTTAGGTCGCTGATTTAACGCAGTTGCGGTGGAGTGGCTGGACTTGGCCCTGGCACTGGCAGTGGAGTGGCTCGATTTAGCCCGTCAGCAACTCCTTCTTCTCGGAGTGACCGACTCCTTGGCTGTGAGTGCAGTCCTTCGGCCCTGTAGCAGCAGCAGCAGCAGCACGTGCCGTGTCTGCTCCGTTGGACATCTCAGGTGTTGAGAGGTCTCAGCCGTCGGTGGAGGCCTCGTGTTCAGAGCGACACACGGGGTTTGACTCCAGCGCGGTTGGTTAATCTTCCCCTCCTCTCAGATCCCTCCTCCTCTCCCGCGCCTCGCCCTCACCTTGACCCAGTTTTCACTTTCCTTTGCAGTTGTATGCATGTGTATCTATGCTGAACTTCTTTCGCACCGTACGTAGCCAGCCGCGCTAATCGGAGGTGCGGGGGGAAGAATAACAGACTGAGTTGCGGCATTGGCGTGGTCATCCCCTCGCCCCCTGCAAGATAATGTTTCCATCCCCACATCGCCCACACCCCAATGGCCCTTAACCATTAACGTGTACCGTATTGGCTCTCGTGGGGCAATCTGAAACTCGCTCCGTCACACGCATCTGTGGTGCAGCACACACGAGGAGTCTCTCCCGTATTCTTAGTCCCAAGTAGCGTCGTTGAGTCGAAGCGTCTCGTGCGCAGTGCGGTGCTGTTTGTGTTCGACATGCGGCGATTTGATTGGAGAGGACGGTAAGGCAACGGTCGATAAACCAAAAATAACAATACGAGCCATTCTATTATTGTTTTTTTCTGTAAAGTCACGGAGAAGGGAAATAATACAATAATAAAAATAAAACATAAGACAGCTCTGTTCTTCACCTGAGGACGGCTGCTTGCGTTGTGGCCGAAACGTCGTGAGAATTTTATATTATTATGTTTTATTATTTTATTATTCCCTTCTACGTGACTTTACCGAAAGAACCAAGAAAATGAATCCCTGCAGTCACGACAGCTTTAAATCGAAATTTAGGAGCCATTCTCTTTGGTTCTTTCTGTAAAGTCGCGTAGTTAGAAATAAAACGTGTCAGCGGTTGTCCTGCTGTGTCGGTGCCACCTGATGAAGGTCGCGTGTGCTGCGATCGAAACGTCGTGATTTTTTTAAACGTCGTGATTTGTTTTATTTGATTTCTATCTACTTGACTTTACCGAAAGAACCAAAACTATGGATTCCTGCAGTCACGAAAGCTTCAAATCAAGATTAATACGAGGCATTTTTGTTCGAATTCGGTGGTCAAAAACAACCCCCCCACCCACCCACCCCACCTCAACATTTCAAGAGCCACAGTGCAACGTCGTGAATACGAGGCGCGGTGCTCCCCTAGAAAAAGCCGCATGCTGCTCCAGAGCCCCACGTTGCACGACCCCTGAGTCGTGGGGGTTGTGGGGGACTGTGGAGCCCTCTTGCTCTGCACGTTTAATTCCCCAGTGTCCCCGGGGAGGGATATATTTAGTGCCTCCGAAAAACAGCTAACAACAACCATATATCGACTTGACAATGCCAGTGCTGAGCCTGGTTGGACCTTGCACGGGAGGCTGATTGGGAATAGACGGTGCTGCAGAGTTGGGGCCAGATGCGGGGTGACCAGAAGATTCACGCGTAGCCATGCGTTACCAAATATCTCTGCGTGTGTAAAGCAGAGAGAGTGGTGGGTTTATTGCGGGGTTTCCGCGGATTCCTCGCCACAATAAACAAATCAAATTATTATTGGGACTGGACAAAACATCCCAAACTTAACAGGATCCTCATTGAGGCGTTGCTATTATTGCGTTGTGCTTAACACGCGAAGGCGATATCGTTATTCTTAGTGAGTGTTGTCAATCTAGAATTATTGAGTGAAGTCTGCCTCCCACAATGTGGGTCATGGGTGTTGTTTGACCATACTTCACCAAGCTGAGTAGTCCAAGTCCGGTGAATGCGGTCCTTACCCTTTGACCCCGCGGGATATTTGCCAGGTTTGGGGTTTCGCGCCCTCGTGACCTATGCACGGTGGTGGTGACGCGAAAACTATGAGCATTATTTCTTCATACTCTTTGGTTCTTTCGGTAAAGTCACGTAGGTAAGAAATAAAATGAAAACGTTGCGGGCGCAACACAAGCGTCCGTCATCAGGACGCTAAAATAAAATAAAAATAGTATAAAATAAAATAAATCACGACGTTTCGGGCGCAACACAAGCGTCCTGATGACGGACGTGATTGATTTAATTTTCTACCCACGTGACTTTACCGAAATATCCAAAGAGTATGGATTCCTGCAGTCACGCAAGCTTCAAATCAAGATTATATCTTCATTTGACCTGGTTGAAGGCCGACTGAGCTATGTAACTCTTTTTCAGAACGCGGCCTGGCGATCACAAATGATAGCCAAACGAAACGGCTTCTTATCATCATCGCGTGGAAATGTTTCGCAGCAGCCAAAGACTCTAAATGCGTGATGTTGATTCTCGATGTGGTGGGGGAAAACGGAGGATCCCGAGAGAATCCACGCGGCCAGGGAGAGAAGAGACACGTCAACTCCAAATATACAACACGTGTTGGGTCGGGTTCGAACCCACGACCTCCTTTTATGAAAAATAAGAATAGGTTTTACCCTTTCTGGCGATACAAAAGGTGTTAAGATGTTCAAACACCAAATAGATACATTTTGCAAGGCATTGCGTCTTCATTCACCACACGTACTTGTGGCAAGATATGCAAACAAAGTGCTCTGATAATAAATTTATTGTCTTCGAAATTGACTGGCCTCCACCATCCTTCTGTGTGGCCTTGTCTGACCACCAGTATCAGCCCAGAGAACCCCTGAAGGCGAACAAGTACAAAAGACAACGAAAGCATCAGAACACGTAAAGCTCCGGTCGAGCTGTTATATTAATAGGAAACCTTTTTTTTTGCCAGAATCTAAAATTATGAAAAATAAATATGCTCTCTGTGTCGGGGCGCCGCAACGGGAGCTGTCGCTACCGCCAGAGCAGATGAAGCCAGGGACGCGCGCGTGCACGTGCGTGTGCGCGTGGAACAATCAGAGCGGCCGGGAAGGGCGAGTTCAACGGCCGAGGGAGAGTTTAATGTTTCTGTTGCTCGATGCTATTTATGTTTGTTCGCGACCACGTGGAGCGTGCGACCAACGCTTGAATCGACGAACAGGTGGTCGAACGATTCGGGAGCGAACGACAGTGACGTAGTCTCAGAGTGGCTGACGGTGGCGACAGTCTCAGCTGCTCGTTCGCGCCGCGCTGCTACTTGGCAGAGACTCGTAGCAACCCGCGCCACCACCACCATCACCACCATCAGCAGCAGCAGCAGCACCACCACCATCAGCAGCACCACCACCACCACCAGCAGCAGCAACAGCAGCAGCAGCAACAGCAGCATCCTCCCCGGGGCGCCCAGCCAGTAGCGCTCCCTGCTTCGTTCCCTATCACCACCACCATCATCACTATCACCACCATCACCACCATCACCATCACCACCGCCGCTTTCTTGCCCCCCCCCCCCCGTCCGGCTCCACGGCGCTCGCAGCAACGCGACCCCCCCCCCCCCCGTCCTCCCCTTCGCCGTGCCCACCCTCGTTTTGCCGCTCGACCCGCGGCTCTTCTCTCGTCGCTCGGTATTTTTCCACTGCCCGACGTCACGGCCGTAATCGCGAGCGCGGGGATAAAAGCGGCGGCGGAGCAGCGCCTGCGCACTCGGCGCTGCGTCTGCTCGAGAGCAGGAGAGAGGAGCGAGCGAGCGAGCGAGCGGCGTTTCTTCGTTGCGCGCGTGTCCCTCCGCCTCCTCCTCCTCCTCCTCGCTCCCGCGACTCACTTCGCGTCGTCGGCTCGAACGATCTCGTCCCTCCGTCAACATGGCGTGCGGCGAGGGCAAGGCGTGCCCCGACGGCGGTGGCCTTGCCCCTCCGTCAAGCTGCCCCGCGTCGTGTTCCCAAGCTCCGACGTCCGCTCCGCACTGCCCTGGAGTCCCGTCCGCCGGACCCACCGCAGCAGCTGTCGTCCTGCTCCCCCGCGAGAAGTGGGGGAGCCGCGTGGAGTTTATGCTGTCCGTGGCCGGAGGTTTCATCGGCCTGGGGAACGTGTGGCGCTTTCCCTACCTGTGCTACAAGAACGGAGGCGGTGAGCGGCACCTTGCCATTCTCACCCTCTCACGCAATCCGCTTTCTATTCTCCCCTTAATCTGCTCCAGTCTCGCCCTCTCGGCAGCTATGCTCGCGGACTGCTCGGCATCGTTCCACCTGGCATTTAGCGGGGAGGCGGTCACCAGGCACCCGATTTTATTTTTTTGTTTCAACAAGTGCCGCTTATTCGATCCCCTAAATAAAAAAAGAGTTCAGAAAATGCGTAAGTCAGATTTCAACAAATGAAATAATTGCACCTATTTGAAACGTATCGAAATCAGAACACTCACGTGACCTTTTAAACGAACGTGCTTTGACAATGCAGTTGACCATCGATCGGAAAGACACTTTTATTCGTGCGTGAAATCAACGGCGCCTGTTCCAATTCGTAAACCCAGGCGCAGTGTGGCGTGGCCGCGCTGCGACTAACCCAGCCTCGCGCTCGCACCTGCTCTCTCAATCGCATTAGTCCCTCGCTCGCTCTGCGTACTCTACCGAGTGGGGGGGGGGGGGTCCAGAGACGATCGCCGCCGTCGTCTCTCTCCGTGCGCGCCCGCCGAGGAGTCGTGGAGATGCCAAAGTAGCGGCTGTCACCGGCTGCGCGGCGACGATGCCAATACTCAACTTTCTAGGAAATCTCGCGAGCTCCGCTCACATTTCACGCTCCAAGGGGGTTGCCTCGTTCGTCGTTCCTCGCCACGAGGGCGCGGCGCTGCCAGCTTGCGGCGATTGGCGGTGAACGGACGCGCAGCTGCTTGTTGCTGCTGTTGTTGCTGCTGCTGCTGTTGCTGCCTGTTGCTGCAGCTGCTGTTGCTGTTGCTGCTGTTGTTGTGCTGTTGTTGTTGCTGCTGTTGCTGTTGCTGCTGTTGCGGCTGTTGCTGCCAGCTGCGTTGCTGTTGCTGATGTTGTGTTGCTGTTGTTGTTGCTGGCTGTTTCTGGCTGCTGCTGTTTGGCTGCTGTTGCTGCAGCTGCTGTTGCTGTTGCGCTGTTTGTTGTTGACTGTTGTTGTTGATGCTGTTTGCTGTTGCTTCTGTTTTTTGTTGTCTGTTGTTGTTGCTGCTGTTGTTGCTGCTGTTGCTGTTGCTGCTGTTGCTGTTGCTGCTGTTGCTGTTGCTGCTGTTGTTGCTGCTGTTGTTGCTGCTGCTGCTGTTGCTGCTGTTGCTGCAGCTGCTGCAGCTGCTGCTGCTGTTGTTGCTGCTGTTGTTGCTGCTGCTGCTGTTGCTGCTGCTGCAGCTGCTGCTGTTGTTGCTGTTGCTGCTGTTGCTGCAGCTGCTGTTGTTGCTGCTGTTGTTGCTGCTGCTGTTGCTGCTGTTGCTGCAGCTGCTGTTGTTGCTGCTGTTGCTGCAGCTGCTGTTGTTCCTGCTGCTGCTGCTGCAGCTTCTGCTGTTGTTGCTGCTGCTGTTGTTGCTGCTGCTGTTGTTGCTGCTGCTGCTGTTGCTGCTGCTGCTGTTGTTGCTGCTGCTGCTGCAGCTGTTGCTGCTGCTGCTGCTGTGTTGTTGCTGCTGCTGCAGCTGCTGCTGCTGTTGTGTGGGTGGTGATCCATGACGGAGAGTAACACGGAGGAGCAACGCTGTGCCCTAGTTTAGAGTCAGAATAGATATGTGTTTTAGAATAAATGTTTTACACTGGAGGAACCCGATGAGCTATAAAGCTCTTTTTCACAGATGTCGTGAGAATTATTTTATTATGTTTTATTTTTATTATTTAATTACTTCCCTTCTACGTGACTTTACCGAAAGAACCAAGAAGATGCATCGGTTACTTATCGCCATGGTGGCTCATTAAGAATGTAGTCGCATGCGATGATTCGTGTGTCATGTCTCGTCTGCCCTGCCTCTTTCACCCCGACCTTGACTCTTCTCTACTGTCTCCTGCCTCTCACGCAAAGTCCGCGAGTGTTCGCATGGAATGTATCGTATCGTCGCTGGCAGTAGCGGGAGCAGTAGGAACAGCAGCCGCGGGGTCCTCGCCCGAGCCGCGGTCCCCGGAGTCCCCCTCCTGTCCCTGTCGACAGGTTCGCGTTGACGGGGAAGACGAGCGGCTCCCTCCGCCACACTGACAGCGCTCCGATTGTGTCGCAATCACGCGTTCGAATTCAATTTACCGCAATGGATGCTCTGCCGGGCATCGCTCTGCTCGTTTTATTTTAATTCGCAGTTTTCGTCCGGCCACTTTTTATTCGCTCCATATATATATGTAAGCACGCGGCGCGTGTAAAGTTAAAACTTCACTTGCACGTAATTTACATGCATCGCAAATAACAGACCATCACCGCATGTGTGCAATCAGTTGTAAACTACGTGTCGCTACGTGCTGGTTAAACATCGTTACAAAGGACTGTGACTTCTTTGGAAAGTCCAGTGCTTGCCACGAAGTGTAAAGGATATGCCAAGCTTAAACCACGAGGCGCTTGGCAGCATCCGTCTCTTAGCAACGGGCCCAGGAGGTCTTGTTGCCCGTTCCATATATCCTGCTGGACTGTAAACAACAACAATGAGAAACGAGTGCATAATGCGACACGTCCATTCATGATACATCACCGAGTGAGCGTTGCGCGTGGTTGGTTCATTTGCCAGCGTGGCCACTCTGAGGCTCCGTGTTCGTTCCCGAGTGACAAAAGCACTCGGAATTCCTGTCGGGAGGTGGCCATGTGTCCCCCCCCCTCCTCCCAGCATCCTTTCGGCGCTTGGCATTTTAACAAACGCACGCGGTTGTGATGGCTGCGTCACTCGTGGTGCATAGGCACGCGTGGTTTAATACGATCGGCGACGTCTCACGTTTATTACAACTTGCACGATATCATGGGACCTTTTTGCCAGTATCAAAGTAAGAAACATAAGAAGAGGTTTTATTATTTCTGACAACTTGCGTCAGAATAATGACCTCTGGCAGTGATTAAACAGATATAATAACCTTCGGTAGAATTATTTTTCGGGGAAATAATTAAACTTGTCCGTGAAGAGAAAATGCCTCTTTTGTTGTTGAAGGAGGTTGCCTCGTTTGTTGTGTTTAGTTTGTTGTGCTTCCCCCGCACCTCTAATTAGCACGGTTGGATACGGTGCAGAAGAAGTTTAACCTTTCATACGTACGTAGGCCAATCAGTTTCAAAGACTGCGTATATTTATCAGAGCATTTTTGTTTGCATGTTTGACCACAAGCATGGGTGGTCAATGCAGACTTGATCATGCTATGAAACAGGTGTGTGTCCATTTGCTCTTTGAACATCTTAACACAACTCATGTGGTATTGCCAAAAAGGGTAAAACCAATTCTTATTTTTTCTTCGTAATTTTAATATATCCATCTCTTATTCACTCAATCTCTCTGGCCTCTCTATGGGTTGTGGATAAGAGTCATTGCCACGGTGGCTGGGAGATGTTAACTACCTCACCTGGTGTACAGGAGGTCGTGTGTTCGTTCCCGACCCTGACGCGCTGCTGCTGTATATTTGGAGTTTGCGTGTCTCTTTCCTCGTGGTCGCGTGGATTTTTTCCCGCGTCATCCAGTTTTCCCCTCCACATTTAGAAACTTGCGTTTTAGAGTATGTGGCTGCTATAAATGTCCACATCATGATAATGCACTTCGTTGATTTGTCATTTTTGAT